>NC_090265.1:1612654195-1612980028 GCF_040414725.1 Anabrus simplex | reverse complement strand
GAAGCAACAAAATGAGGAGGAGATCATAATGACATCCTTTTATTTTCTTACTAGCACATGTACCCGTGCTTCGCTACGGTATTCTACAATGTATACGGATCGAAGTAAATTGCTGTACATGAAGTGAATAAAAAAATTTAATTGCATGTCTCTTGGCGTTATCCGAGAAAAAGCATAGGGAGGTCCGCAGACGTTGTTTCCAATGTAAAGTGCGAGTTGCAGAGTTGTGATGATAACGACAGGTCCACTTGTCTGCCGCAATTCACTATGCGTAACGTCAGTCACATTTTGATGGGTAAATTTGTTTATGATTGGGTGCACCTATACCTAATGATAAAGAGAATCAGGTAAAAGAGTTAAAAAAAATGCACGCTCCCTTGCCTTCTGCTAGTCAAATCAAGAAGGGAATTATACATTACAACGGTACACAGGCGTTGGAGAACTACCCCTTTCCTATTGCTAGTTAAGGTCGATGTGGGGAGTACTGATTACAACAGCAGACGCCCTCCTGCTGAGAGACACTTTTGATTTGTAAAGTATTAATTACAATGTAAGACACACCCCTTTCTAGATCGCTAAAAATCGACTTAAATTAATAAATGTAGATCGACATACGGAAGTATATGCATGCTCACCTTCGTTTACAGAATAACTGCTGCTAAACGGTGCATTCATATTGAAAAATGGATTGTATTAAAAGACGACTCTGGCCTCATTTAGCTATCTAAATGGCTGACCCTATGGTATTTCCTCGTATCTCATCTATTTAAAGGCAAGATTATTTTAGAGCCGTTGAATAGGGTGAAATTTGTGTAAGGTTTTCATACAGTGAATTACTTTTCAGATACTTATGCGACAGCTTCAAACATAGAATTTGGCTGGGTGGGCCAATATTCGTGTAGAATTTGATGATCCCATCTTTCCTATAAGTGAATCAAACCATCAATTTACGTGTACAAAGTGCAAAATTTAGGTAATTCCAGAAATAGAGCCAAATTTAACATAAGGGATAGAGATACAACAAAAAGTTATAGGATCAAAGTTGTAGATCACTCTAAATTGAACGGAGATTGTGCCATCCGTTCTGTGATACCACTCACCGTCTAGCCACCAAACACCTCGAAAAGAAAGTCTGCACCGTCATTAAAATTGCCTCCATATTTCGATATTTTGGGGGGTAAAATATTATTTTTTAAACATCTCGTAAATCTTCCATCGATTACAGGCAAAAAGCTTTAATTTTGCCAAATTTCTATTTTCTAACTCGTCTGGGAGATTGTGCTGCCATCTTGATATGGGGGAGGGAGTTAAAAATTAGGACTTTCAGGAAACTTTTAAGCCCATGAAACGTATAGGTCATCCTTCAGAATAAATATCACCGACAGTGTTCTTATGCAGATTTGAAAACTCCCAACGTGTCCCTCTTAGAGAATTTTGAGAATTTTAGATTTTTCTAGGGATCCTGAAGTCATCAGGTTGTCTGGTACCAAGTTTTAAGTTTCTAGGATGCCTAGAATGCTCTCATTAATTCACGTCTGTTTTCATTGTTATGCCTTAATTTATATATGTATAGTACAGTATATATAGATCGCTCCAAACTGACTTCTATTTATTAATATGGATTTTATATTTCACCCGCTTCCGAAGTGGTTCTAGGGGCGTCTTACTCCCACAGTGTGTTTTCCAGGTAGTAAGTCATACTTGAAAGTCATACTGAAACATACACACGTCTATTACCTTGGGCATTCTTGACAATTTATTTCTTCAGCCTTTCTTACCCTCTATGCCAAAGGGGGGCATTTTTGACAATTTATTATTTCACCCTTTCTCACCCTCTATACCAAAGGGTGGTGAGGCTGGACTTTAAAAATCCGGAATGTTACTATTCATCTCAGCGACCCGGAAAACTATGGATTAGGCAGTATATTCGATTATTATTTTATCTCATTACCCTCCCCCTAAAGGGGGTCAAACTTTGAGTTAAAAAAAACCGGGAGTGTTACTATTCATCTCAGCGACCACGAAAACTATGGCTTCGACACTATTTTCGATTATTTTTCAATCTAAATCCCCCTCAACCCCACCAGGAAGGGGGATGAACTTGGACTTGTAAAATATCCGGGGTCTCGCCATTCATCTCAGCGACCCCGACAACTATGGATTCAACATTATTTTCATTTATTTTTATATATCACTCTCCAATTGCCACCCACCACGAAGGGGGCTGAACTTTAAAAAATTCCGGAGTGCCATTATTCATCTCAGAGACCCCGAAAAGTATGGGTTCTACACTACTTTCGATGATTTTTATATCTCAGCCCCCTCGCTCATCGGTGCCTAAGGGTTCCTGAGGTGTCCTACCCCCACGTGGTTTGTCTCCTGATACTAAAATTTCGAAGTGTACAATTCACCTCGGCGAAATCGAAAACTATGTATTCGACACTACTTTCGATTAATTTTATATATCAATCCCCCTCGCCCCCGATCCCAAAGGGGGATAACTTGGACTTATAAAATAAACGGATTCTCACTATTCATCTCAGCGACCCCGACAACTATGGATTCGACACTATTTTCCATTAATTGTATATAACATTCTCCCATCTCCCCCACCACGTTGGGGGCTAAAATTGGACTTTAAAAAATTCCGGAGTGTCACTATTCATCTCAGCGACCCCCAAAAGTATGGAATCGACACTACATTCGATGATTTGTATATCTCAGCCACTCGCCCCCCACCCCTAATGTTTCCTGGGGTGTATTACCCTCCACGTGGTTTGTTTCCTGATCCTAAAATTCCGGAGTGTCACTATTCATCTCAGCGAACCCGAAGCCTACGTATTCGACAGTATTTTCTATTATTTCTATATATATCAATCCCCCATACCCCCCCCCCCAACGAAGAGGGCTGAACTTGGACATTAAAAAATTCCGGAGTGTTGCTATTCATTTCAGGGAGCCCGAAAAGTATTGATTCGACACTACTTTCGATTATATATATGTCTCACCCCCTCGCCCCCCGGTGCCCCTAAGCGTTCCTGGGGTGTCCTACCCCCACGTATTTTTATCTCCTGATACTAAAAATGCGAAGCGTACCATTTACCTCGGCGACCCCGAAAACTATGTATTCGACACTATTTTCGATTAATATATCACTCCACCCTCGCCCCCACACCAAAGGGGGATAAACTTAGACTTATAAAATATCCGGAGTCTCACTATTCACCTCAGCGACCCCGACAACTATGGATTCGACACTCTTTTCGATTATTTTTATATATCACTCTCCCATCGCCTCATACCACGAAGGGGGCTGAACTTGGACTTAAAAAAATTCCGGAGTGTGACTATTCATCTCAGCGACCACGAAAAGTATGGATTCAACATTACTTTTGATGATTTTTCTATCTGAGCCCTTTTGCCCCCCTGCCCCTAAGGTTTCTTGGGGTGTATTACCCCCACGTGGTTTGTCTTCTGATACAAAAATTCCGGGGTGTCATTATTCATCCCAGCGAACCCGAAAACTGTGGATTCGACACTATTTTCTATTATTTTTATATATTACTCCCCCACCGCCCCCCACCCCGAAAGCGGCTGAACTTGGACATTTGAAAATTCCGGAGTGTCACTATTCGTTTCAGCGAGCCCGAAAAGTATGTATTCGACACTACTTCCGATTATTTTAATATCTCACCGCCCTCGCCCCCCCCCACCCCTAAGGTTTCCTGGGCTGTCTAGCCCCCAAGTGGTTTGTCTCCTGATACTAAAAATCCGGACTGTACAATTCCCATCGGCGACCCCGAAAACTATATATTCGGCACTATTTTCGTTTAATTTTATATATTACTCCCCCCTTGCCCCCACCCGAAAGGGGACTGAACTTGGACTTTAAAAAAATCCAGAGTGGCACTATTCATCCCAGCGACCCCGAAAAGGATGGATTCGACACTATTCTCGTTAATTTGTGTATCTGACCCCCTCACCCCCGTAAGGTTTCCTGTGCTGTCTTACCCCCACGTGGTTTATCTCCTGATACTAAAAATTCCGAAGTGTACAATTCCCCTCGGCGACCCCGAAAATTATGTATTCGACACCATTTTCGTTTATTTTTATATATCAGTCCCCTCTCACCCCCACCCCAAAGGGGCTCAACTCGGACTTTAAAAAATCCGGAGTGTCACTATTCATCTCAGCGACCCCGAAAGGTATGGATTCGACACTATTTTCGTTAATTTTTATATCTGACCCCCCTTGCCCCCCCACCCCTAAGGTTTCCTTAGTTGTCTTAACCCCACGTGGTTTGTCTCCTGATACTAAAAATCCTGAGTGTACAATTCACCTCGACAACCTCGAAAACAATGTATTCGACACTATTTTCGTTTAATTTTATATATCAGTCCCCCCTCGCCACCCACCCATAGGGAGCAGAAATTTGACTTTTAAAAAATCGGGAGCGTCACTATTCACCTCAGCGACTCCAAAAACTATGGATTCGACACTATTTTCGATTATGTTTTTACCTGAAACCCTAACCCCCACCCCTACGGGGGGTAGTGGTGGCTTACCCCCACAGTGCTCGTCTCCAGATAGCAAATAATATGTGTTCAAAATTTGATTGAAATTGCTCCAGTGGTTTAGGAGGAGATGTGTCATTTACACACATACATTTATCATCAGTCTCCCCTCGCCCCCCACCTAAATGGGAGCAGAATTTTGACTTTTAAAAAATCGGGAGTGTCACTATTCACCTCAGCGACCCCAAAACCTATGGATTCGACACTATTTTATATTATGTTTTTACCTGCCCCCTAACCCCCCACCCCTAAGGGGGTAGTGGTGACTTACCCCCACAGTGCTCGTCTCCAGATAGCAAATAATATGTGTTCAAAACTTGATTGAAATTTCTCCAGTGGTTTAGGAGGACATGTGTCATTTACACACATACATTCATCATCAGTACCCCTCACCCCCCACCCAAATGGGAGCAGAATTTTGACTTTAAAAAAATCGGGAGTGTCACTATTCACCTCAGCGACCCCCAAAACTATGGATTCGACACCATTTTCGATTATTTTTTAACTGACCCCCCTAACCCCCACTCTTAAGGGGGGCTAGAGGTGGCTTACCCCGACAGTGCTCGTCTCCGGATAGCAAATAATAAGTGATCAAAATTTGATTGAAATTGCTCCAGTGGTTTAGGAGGAGATGTGTCATTTACATACAAACATACAAACATTCATTTTTATATATATAGATTAACAATTTATGAAAACAAGAAGTATTACTGGATAATACAAACAGCAAGGCCATATTGCTGACGAAATGCTATAAAGGTGTACATCAATAGAATTCTTCATAACTGATTTTGAGTAAGGGATGTGCTGGGATGTTCAGCTGTAGCGCAAGGCGAGTCACCCACAACATCAATAACCTCGGAGGTTTCATGTTCGGCTCTAAGAATTCCTGAGTTCAGAAGCTGACATTCATGCTTGAGCAAACTCAACTCGTACTCGCACGCATTAACTCCCTTCTGAAGTTCATGCAAGAGCACCATGTCACTCCGAACTTCATTGTAGAGTTGACATATCTCTTGTGTAGGAATGGGAAAGATCTCATCATCTGGCAAGATATTCAACTCCTTGACTTTATTTTCAATAATTTGTTTCTTTCTTGCACTGATATTGGCTGGAAGCCTCATTAGACTTGACCGTGGATAAATATTGCTGTCTTTATATTCGCGGAATTTGATTCCTGTACTGGAATCTATACTGTTTTTTACTTTGTAATGTAGATTCTTCCAGGTAACATTCTTAGCTGCTCTACGACTCTTATTCTTTGGGGATTGTGTCTCGGCTGCTTGGATCAACTCCTGAAGCACCTGCTGCTTTTTCTCCCGTTCCGTTCTCTTCAGCCGAATTCTATCTAACTCTTCTCTCAAATAGTTGATCTCTTCCTCCTCCTCATGAGTTCGGGCATACTGACGTTCCAATTGCTCTTTCCGACGACGTTCATGGTCAGCATCATACGTGTACTTCTTTCCCTCCAGTATGGCAGAGATATAATAGTAACGTTCTTTAAGGTTTTCAATGGTTCGTTTTCCATTGTACAGTACATGATCCCATCGATCGAGCATAACCGTGAATCTTAGATCGAAACGGCGAGCTAGATCAAAGAGATGGTCAGTTTCTGCTCGAGTCCAATTCGGTGACTGGAAACACATTTCGTACTCCTCATCCGTGTAACTAGGAATAGGCAACTTTCTGTTTAATTTCTCAAGACGGTTCTTATTGTTATTCGAAGTTTCACCTACCCTCTCCCAGTGATGGAAGACGGCTCCATCTTCTCGGGCTGGGCAAGTAAAAGGGGCCCATTTCCAATGAACAGGGCGTCGAGATCCAGAGAAAGCCTTCGCTCTCTTGAAGCCATGATCTGTTGGAAAGACTGGGGCTAGATCGTCGTGATTTTCATCACAGAGCAGGTAGTAGAGCTCCCTTCTCATTCCTGCAGGAATATGCCTTCTCTTCTTTTGCTTCTGTTCATTGTCGGGCCTGAAAGAGAATCAGAGTTAAATTAGCAGGTTGCTTACCAATGGCATGCATTGTTAATTTTTACCATCCCGTCAGTAGGAATAGGAAAGAGTAGTAAAGCAAATCCATCTTCGTACAGGTTATGAAGGCCCTTGCAGGAGTGGAAGGTAAAAGTCTTCCACTACCCGTAACCTCGACACTAAATGGGATAGAGTAGTTTGCTCTATGCACGACCACTCTTGATCCCCAGGAATTGACCTGGTTCCACCTCTCCAGCAATGAAAATATTGTTTCTAAATATTTTCGGCTCCCTAATAGGAAATCAACCCGTAGGTGTTATTTGATAGTTCAAGCGCCTCCTCACTCGATGTCCTCGCCTGTTTGGACTGCAATTACAAAATCACAGAATCAAAGATTTGAGGTGTAAAATTGCTATTTTGCGTCTTCAATCGAGAAAAAAGTGCATTTTAGCGAAAACAATAAAAATAGAAGCTGGTGTGTGTGTATACATCTGCAGTAAACGTAAATGTTCAGTAAACGAGATTAAACATGGCTAAAAAGGTATTTGGACACAACTAGAGAATTCAAAGCTGGGGATGCATGTAGATGTAAAACTGCAAGAATCGAGGCTAAAAAGTGTATAGTAGTATAAAAACCGCAGATAAATGAGTGTGAGCAAGGAGCAACGTTTGGAATTTTTGGCGTTTGAAGTGTGGGATGTTTTGATTTTTTTTTTTTTTGTAAATTTGACCTGATTTGATGTGCGTTTGGTGAATTTTGGACTTTTTTCGAATTTTGTATGTTTGGAATATTTTGGAATTTGTATTTGAAGGGCTATATGTCTGGGAATTGATAGCATTTGACGTAAAAAGGAAAGGGCATCTACACGTAAAAGTGTCGAAGTTTTATTAAAAAACTGTTCGTATTGAGATACGGAGGAAAGTGTAAAACTGCGACACTTCTCTATTGGTGAATAGCGAATTGGAGATTTTTGGATGTTTAGCATTTGAAGTGACAGAATTATGTTCGGGTATATATAGCATCTTTTTCAGCTGCTCTATATAACACGCAAATTCGACAATTTGATGATTGTGTCGGCTGAATGAAAATGTATAATATATTGCATTTACAGAAATAGATTAATTGATATTAGATAGGATTGATTAATTCAAGAATAAAACGTAGAATTAAAATCCAGTCATTTGACATAAAGTTTATTGCCGTGTTTTTGTAGCACTTTTTCTACGAGGTAATGCTTAGGATATTGAGTTTTTCGAAGTTCTTCGATGTAAAGATCCATCCTCTATGGGCTGACAGTTTAGTCTAGTAAGTAGGTAAATGATTTGGTGAGTTTGACTTTCCGAATGCGAAATATCTCTGTGTTCCAGCTTGGTGAGTAACCTTTGTCGAAGATGGACTTATGTATGCGAGCACAATCACCCACTACGAAAGCGTTGATGCCGTGGATCATTGTTTTAATGGGATTGAAAGTATGATCCAACTGCGGGATACTTTTCGTTACGAGCTGTGGTTTCTTGCCGATGATTCTATGTTCGGTATCGTTGTAACGTGGAGTTTGCAGCAAATCGGGCCAGCGATACGACCCTCTCGTGATAAATTTTCGCAGCACGTTCGTTTTAAAGTACGATTGAAACATTCCATTACGCTAGCCTTCAGGTTGCTAAAAGTTAAATAGTGGTGAACACTCAGATATGTTAGATAGGCTGAACATTCCTTGTTGATAAACTCCATTCCTTGGTCCGTTGGCAGTAATTTAGGCTGACGTTCAGATCGCTGAACGATGTGCTTGAAATGCGGCAGTTATAAGAGCGCCTATTTTATTACGTACCGGCTCCGCAAAAGCCACGTGAAATGACTTTGCGGCGAAAATGTTTACGAGAAGCTGGGCTGAGCAGTTCGTGAGCGATTTTGACCTTTTCGCTGCTTAATTTTCGGACAGGCTGGTGCGACCCCAGCGCTGGATTTTTTCAGCTAACAACCTCATGAAATATTATCGCCAATTTAAACATAAAATACAAGCATTACAGAATAATATTTTTGAACGATATTTTAACTCACCAGTTTGTTCCTACAGTGTTGGAGACAGTTCATATTTGGGATCCAGGGTTCGATTTCACACGAGATGGCAAAAATTTCGTCCATTAGGAAGATGCTTAGGCATTTTCATTTGCATTATGGACTATACCTAACGCACAATACCAAACCATACACACGATTAACGACAGAGAGATTAAATTAAACACACAATATTGGTAAACGTAGGGCGGAACTTGTCTTAAACTTAGCATCAATTGTCTGTTTATAAAATCTGTTTGCTTCGTCCGCTACCCACGCGGACGTTTCTTCATTCACAAATACACCGAAAAAAAGAGCATTCAGGGGTCAAAATTATTATTTGACATTGCTACAGTATGTTTGGTGCTTGAAATGCACGCGCCTTCGGCGTAAACTTGTCGTCCAACCACGTGGGCAGGCCTAGGTCAGTGTAATTACTTCCTCTCTCTGGCAGGAAATCATCACCTCTATGAATATTATCATCACTTCCTATCACTTCACTGATATCCTCAATGTCAGTGCCGTCACTGTCAAAATCCACATCACACTCAATCTCCTCTAAAAGTGTAAAATTTCATACGTTCGTACGCTACAGCCTTCAATCAAACACGATGTTTGCAAGTGTGACACAAGAAAAAAGGTTTTCCTGCAGAAATACATCGGAAATAATATAAACTACACAGTTTAACGTGCGGCAGAAGCATATGACACACAGTTATAAGGCAGATCGAGTATATTCGACCGCAGCGCTGGCGGTGCAAAGTCTGGCTTAAGAGGCGGCCGGAGCTGGAACGGCCGGCCACCAGCTCAGTAGTTGTTGTAACATGGGTCAAAAGTTTGTAAGAGTTTTTATAAGGAAACGGAACAAGGTAAAATTATTTTGTTTTTATAGCGCACGGTAGTCTGTGATACACTTTTCATTAGTGCAAAGACATTTCAAAAAGAAATGCAAATATAGTTATAAAATGGTAATTAAAATAACGAATCTCCATATGAAATTGAGCTCTGAACCGTGGTTTTCCTAAACTTGTTTTAAGTCAAGATGGTGTTCAAATTGGAAGCAAACTATACCGTAGCGAAGTTTATATTTTTCTCTAAGGGGCTACTTTAACATACTTCAAAATTAGGGTTTCTTTATATATTTAATCGTGATTTTAATAAAACTCTGCTTATTGACTTCCGAGTGTCGGCAGAATTCTAGTGCTGGTAGTTCAGCCAGTTTCCGTCAGATGCCGCAGCGCCTTATCCTTGAAGAGGGATGATGACAGATTAGCTCTTACCCACGCAGGGATGTGGTGAGCGAGATCTTCAGCTGCTATCAGTCGCTTCCTCAGCCTTGCTTCATAACAAGCGGCAGTGGACACGCTGACAATACTTTGTTACTCGCTAGTTGTGGTGTGACCTTTCAATAGCACGTTATATTTTGTCGTGTTTTATTATGCCATATCTTTTTACCGAGTGCAATGAAATGGCAAAATGCTTGATTTGTAATAAGACATTAAACTTTATTAAAAATATTAACACTGGGCGAGCTGGCCGTGCGGTTGGAGGCGCGCGGCTGTGAGCTTGCATCCCGGAGATAGTGGGTTCGAATCCCACTGTCGTCAGCCCTGAAGATGGTTTTACGTGGTTTCCCATTTTCACACCAGGCAAATGCTGGGGCTGTAACTTAATTAAGGCCGCGGCCGCTTCCTTCCAACTCATAGGCCTTTCCTATCCCATCGTCGCCATAAGACGTAAAACCACTAGCAAAAAAAAAAAAACATTCATCGACATTATTCTTTAAAACACGCCGAAGAATATGACAAATATGTTGGTGAAGAACACCATGAAATTGCGAATGAACTTAAGAACAGCTGCCTTATCTGAGGTAGGTGTTATCCGACTTTATTGAGTTGCCTTTGTTATATTAGTGACGCAATGATGTTTACTATTCAAACTAAGACAATTAACTTATTTTTATTGGTAATTGTAGGTCGGAGGTGAATCGTCAGTTCGAATAAGCTACAACATATCTCACTAAAAGAATGGCTAAATGGCGTAACGTTACAGAAAGAGATGTAGTAATGGTTGAGAATCCGCATACTGAATAGTAGTTGCTACTAATTTTTCTGTATTTTCTCTGTGTGTATACATTTATAAAACTATTTTAAGGTTTAGTAGAATAAGAATAAATTGCTATAAATATATGTTGTTCCTCTTTCAGTTGTAGCCTATTACAATATGGGCAGTGGCGGTTCTAGATACTTAAAACCCGAGCTCGATAGTTGCAGTCGCTAAAGTGCGGCCAGTATCCAGTATTCGGGAGATAACAGGTTCGACACCCACTGTCGGCAGCCCTGAAGATGGTTTTCCGTGGTTTCCCATTTTTATACCAAGCAAATGCTGGGGCTGTACCTTAATTGAATTGATTATTTCAGAAACAAGTCAAGCGCCAAATCTGTCATTTTTGGGAAAATGAACGAAACTGTCTAGCATCAGACAATGTGTTACGGTAAGCAGGCCCCGATTTACAAATGGGCGGACTGGGCATTTGCCCAGGGCGCCAGGTTTTGAGGGTCGGCGGCTGGCGGATCGAGTAATTATGGCCTGCGTGAATTACGTCTTAAATTCATTACACTCAAATTACTTTTACATTCCACAAATTATTCCAATTATTTTATTAGACTATATAAAACACTTTAAACTAGTCTAACTTTAAAACCTGAATTTAATCTAACTTATATATTTAAATTTTATGAAGAAAACGTGTCTTATTTCTAAAATTATTTACATACAAATTATCAAACTGAACCAACGGCTTTTTAAATAACAATAAAAACAGCCTCATTCTTATTTGGCTGTTATCTTTAATTGTCTTGATAACTTTAATTATGAGAATTAACTGTATTTGCATAATGTGCTGTTTAAAAACTCATAATCTTGAAAACTGTAATATTTAATTATTTTTTAGAACGAGCAGAAGGGCGGGCGGCTAAATATTGTTTGCCCAGGGCGCTAACTACTTGAAATCGGGGCCTGACGGTAGGGGTTTTAATATTTTAGCTTGAAAATATTATATATCTTAATAATTTCGATCTAAGGAAAAATATGTTGTGCTTATTAACTTTGCCGTAAAAAAAACCGGAACAAATTTCCACTTAACTGGTTTCTGAAATAAACGAGTGTTGCAAACATACTTTTATGGGATGGTTCTTGAATTTTGAAGGGATTTTGTCATAAACCCCATATTTGTTAAAAAAAACATATTTTAATAGGTTTAGACTGTATTGCTGATACAAAAGGATGAAATCAGCAATGCCTGCTCATCATGACAGGAGGTAATCAATCCGGATAAACAAACTCCACAGCACATTCTGTCTCTGTAGTAGGCCATTGTAAAATGCTGTCATAAAAGTATTCATATTCCATCAGGTAAGGTTTTAAGGCATTTAGTTCACGTATCTTCTTGATATTGATGGGCACCTAAAACAAACAATAACAAAGAATAATGTAGGGCTCAGACCAGGTACTTCCTTGTCTGAGTAAGAAATATAACCTTCTCCTTTTACCATTCCGAATAATATTATGCGTGTGAGTTTGTTTGTCTACCACTCCTCGTTTCCTTTTTAGATACAGGTTCGTCTTCTGCTACAGTAGTGGCTTTACGTCGCACCGACACAGATAGGTCTTATGGCGACGACGGGAAAGGAAAGGCCTAGGAGTTGGAAGGAAGCGTCCGTGGCCTTAATTAAGTTACAGCCCCAGCATTTTCTTGGTGTGAAAATGGGAAACCACGGAAAACCATCTTCAGGGCTGCCGACAGTGGGATTCGAACCCGCTTCTGAATTTTCAGACATATCAATTCTTCTTCTTAATCTGTTTACCCTCCAGGGTCGGTTTTTCCCTCGGACTCAGCAAGGGATCCCGCCTCTACCGCCTCAAGGGCAGTGTCCTGGAGTTCCCGACTTTGGGTCGGGGGATACAACTGGGAAGAATGACCAGTACCACGCCCAGGCGGCCTCACCTGCTATGCTCAACAGGGGCCTTGTGGAGGGATGGGAAGATTGGATGGGTCAGGCAAGGAAGAGGGAAGGAAGCGGCCGTGGCCTTAAGTTAGGTACCATCCCGGCATTTGCCTGGAGGAGAAGTGGGAAACCACGGAAAACCACTTCTAGGATGACTGAGGTGGGAATCGAACCCACCTCTACTCAGTTGACCTCCAGCCCTCGTACCACTTTTTCAAATTTCGTGGCAGAGCCGGGAATCGAACCCGGACCTCTGGGGGTGGCAGCTAATCACACTAACCACTACAGCACAGAGGCGAGACATGTTACTAGGAATATTAAAAACACTGCACTGAACAAAAGAAACACTTTTTGAATCAGTTGTTCACAAAACTAGGAACATGCGATTCCAGAAACACAACAATGACAACAAAAACAGATGAACAGCTGGTTATTCTGGATTCAGAACAGCAGCGCCAACCGGAAAGGTACCAGCAGTTTATCGCAGAAACCAACCAAGCGGTGTCACTTAACTGGTTTCTGAACTAAATACGAAATTCAACGTAATGCCTGACTATTATAGGACGACGTTTCTTGACTGGTTTCAGCACCAAAATGTGCGTATAACTCATTTTTCCATTTTTTGGCACTTGACTGCTTTCTGAAATAATCGATTCAATTAAGGCGTCGGCCGCTTCCTTCCCACTCCTAGCCCTTTCCTGCCCCATCGTCGTCATAAGACCTATCTGTGTCTGTGCGACGTAAAGCAACTAGCAAAAAAAAAAAAAAAAAAAAAAAAAGATATCACTTGAAGAAGAAGGATATATGAAAGTGAGGAGCCCGGCACAAGTAAGTGGAAATAAAGCTAGGACTCAGCTAAGGGCTCCGTGGTCGCCAACCCAGACTCCGAAGTTCAGAGCCTATGGGGCCCGCTTTAGTCGCCTCTTACGACAGGCAGGGGATACTGTGGGTGTTATTCTACTATCCCCACCTACAGAGGGAAGTTGCAGTGCCCCTCAGCTGTTGCGTTCTTTACCAGCACCGTTTCCGAGTTTCATAACGGGTAGGTATACAAAACCGTCGTTTACAGTCCTTGTATTTCTTGGAAATTGGGTTATCCAACGTAACTGGAATAACTCACAGGTCAGATAGGTCATTCCGGTGAGCAGCGTTGCTATTGGCTAAAGCGCCTGACGTCACCGAGAGCGAGAATGAAGTGCTATATTTTTGAGCTTAGTAGTTACTCTAATTACACTCCACTCAAGTCATGAAATACAGAACTAATGGATATTTAGATTCTGTAACATTTATTATTTAAAAATTATACGAAAACATACGACTTCAAAACCGTCTTTGTAAAGACAAAGAGACTCTCACAACGGCTCGGGAACGCAGGCCTTCTGCCCCTTGGCAGGTTCGATCCTGGCTCAGGGCGGTGGTATTGGAAGGTCGAGACGTTACAGAACTCTTGCGGGACAACATTCCGGCACCTCTGTGTCTCCGAAAACAAGTTATTTGATCGAATTCAAATTTTAACACAATATGCAATGGGATGTTTTATACATTGTTTATATATTTCAGAACTGTTTGTTTCCAAGAGGAAAAAACTGTTGTAAATTTGTAAGGCTCATTTTTTTACTCACGGTTGTTGGAAAATTCCGTTCTTGGTCGCGTTACAATATTTATCGTATGTCCAAAGTATCACTGTGTGACTAAAAAATTCGTAAATGAATTAACTTCTGTTGTATCAGTTTGTATTTTCATTGGATAGAATTATATTATGTTTCACTGACTGGCCGGTACAGGGAAAGACGTGAGGTGGGGACGGGATTGATGCTCTACTTCATTTCATCATCGGAAACAGTGTCCGGCGTGCTGGCCTTTGGTCACAGGGGTCCCGGGTTCGATTCCCGGCAGGATTGGTAATTTTAACCATAATTGGTTAATTTCTCTGGCATGGGGGCTGGGTGTATGTGTCGTCTCCATCACCATTTCAACCTCATCACGACGCGCAGGTCGCCTACGGGTGTCAAATCAAAAGACCTGCATCTGGCGAGCCGAACCTGTCTTCGGACACTCCCGGCACTAAAAGCCATACGCCATTTCATTTATATTTGTCGGAAACAGTACCTTATTTTGACTGCTTTGTTCAGCACTAACCCATGCTCAATAATTTCCTGGAATGTTTCGCATTCCGTACAAATGTCAACACCATCAGCTCCGTGCAAGTACTGTATCACAACTTCCTGGTGACAGACTAAGTGATGCTGGAGGGTGAGAGGGGAATCGCTCGTTCGGCCTTGGCCTTTCGTACTGCCATCTATGCACCCGCGATGTAACTATCAGTGGAGTTAGTTGTCGACATCAACGAGACTAGTGGCATATTTTGAAATAAAATGTGAATCTAGAACTGACTCCGGCCGCCTCTTAAGTATACTCGATCGCAGCAGTGGCGGTGCAAAGTCCGGCTCGAGTATACTCGTCCGCAGCACTGGCGGACCATTTCAGGCAGGTCGAGTATACTCGATCACAGCAGTGAAAATGTTAATAGGCGATGGCTTAGCAGGCGAGGGTAGATGATACCGGCATGGTGAAGCTCCTCTTCTATTTTTAAAATTTCTCCTTCGTGACCGGTATGTCCTGCCGTTTGAGATGCTCTTTAAAGCCGTAGCCGTTTAACCAATTTATTGGGATTATTCCAGTAAAAAAACATCGAAAAGATGTTTTAACGTCTTAAACGCGACACCAGAGACCGAATCTCGGTGTATAAACACTCTCCGCCGTGGGAAATAACTTTGCGACGATCGATATACCGGATGTATCATAACTATACCGAGAAAAAAACAGGGATACTCTTCGTGTTATGTTAAGAACGATGTAATGGTGCAATCAGATTGGCGGAGAAAATTTTTCTTTTCAAATTTTCAAATTTTTCTTTTCAAGAAAATGAGGTTACTTGTTATTTCTCCATTTTTGCGGTGTATTTCTGCGCGATCAATTACCACTACGCCCATGGCGCTACGGAAACCGCAGTTATTAATCTAAACGATAGTCATGGTCCGGAAACTCATTTTGTGACTTACTTAATGCGAAGTAACTCTGTTCGCTACTTCGATAATTATGGGAACCTTCCACCTTCAGCAGAGCTCATGCAATATTTCGGAAGTAGTGCGACGGTACATTATAATGTGCAACGCGAACAGAATTTTAACTGGCAGGGCTGTGGTCGTCCCTGTCTCGCTTTCCTATACAATACCAGCTTAAATCATTCAGTCTCAAATTAATTTCGCACTAATTTGTCAATCTCAAGTGTTAAAACGGAGTAACGTTATTTTTAGGCACTTTTGTAATAAAATAAATCGTGCCTATTTAATACAATATCAGGATTGAGGGAGTTAATATAGATTCTTATATAGATTTGCTTAATACAGAGGATATGTTAAGTGAGAGTAGAACGTTCACCCTGCACGAAGAAGGACCCGAAGTAATAGTTTACCTTAAACCACCTATTGAACTGGGACATTGTCCCTTTGAATTGGGACTCGTTTCTTTTGAAAGTTATAATAGAATCTATTACGTATTTGAACACAACGGCAAGTTCTACTACGACGAAACTGTGCTATCTCTACCACCCGGTGTCTATTTCATAGGCGATATCCACTACCATATCTATGATGTCCTCGCTGGCGAATTCGGTGTACAAGGCTTTCTCACGGGAAAGCGCAAGTTTGAACTGTATGCGAACATCGCACCGCATCGCACTCGCATTCTACCCACGTTTAAAATATATTTTTCAGGACCAGTTTCTATGGGACCAATGTTAGGCTTTTCGGTACGGGTACTTGCACCGAACGTGCCACGTCAGTCCGATCAACCGGCAAAATTACTCAAAGATCACCACGTAGCCACTATCTGCAATATCGTCATAAATATATGCATGTACTAAAAACTAAATATCGCATTCGCTCTACGATTTTATAATTACTTCGCCTAGCAATTGAACTATATCATACGAAAAAATCCAGCCGTAAAATCTATCATCCGGTGAGTGTAAACCCCATAAGAGAGATAGCCTTAAGCCTCATCCTGAGGTAGTGCAGCTCTTTTTAGGCACACCCCCAATGGAGGTCAGCTGCATGTACCATTCCATCTACGTACCGGCCCTCCTGCCGTTCTTAAATTTCCGGCAGTACCGGGAATCGAACCTGGGCCCCCGAGGGCGGCAGCTAATAACACTAACCGTTACGCTACGGAGGCGGACCAAACTACACTTCAACTCGCGTAGTGTATAAAATAGAACGCGTTATATATAGAGTAAAACCCATTCCCAATCAAGACTTTGTAAATGGAGTTGCAACAACGAAAACTATCGCACGTCAATTAAAAAAAAAATCTCTTCAACAGCTCGGGTATACACTGCGCCATGAAATCGATTCTAGAGTAACGATCCCCGCTGTGGGTAGGGGCGGTAGAATAACACCCACGTTATCCCCTGCGACTGCAAGGGGCCCCAGTGGTTCTGAACTTTGGAGAGTGGATTGGCGACCATGGGGCCCTTAGCTGAGTCCTGGCATTGATTCCACTTACTTGTGCCAGGCTCCTCACTTTCACCTATCCTATCCGACCTTCCTTGGTCAGCTCTTGTTCTTTTCTGACCCCGACGCTATTAGGTTTCCGAGGACTGGGGAGTCTTTTATTTTCACGCTCTTCGTGGCCCTTGTCTTTTTTGGTCGATACCTTCATTTTTCGAAGTGTCAGGTCCCTTCCATTTTTCGCTCTGATTAGTGTTATATAGAGGATGGTTGCTAGTTTTACTTCCTCTTAAAACAATAATCATCACCATCACCATCACTAGAGTAACGAGACCGATCGCGTTGCAAGAAAGCATCGTAAGAATCGAACATCAACCATTTACTCAAGGTCCGAAAAATAACCATGAAATTAGTATGGTCATCAATCAACAGCCAACGGCCGTAGCCGTGTTGAAACACTAAGCAACATTGGGCGTGGTCAAGATTTGGATGGGTTGCCACACGCTTTTGGTGGGGGTTAAGGGAGTGGAGGAGCGGAAAGGAGCTGGCCACCCTACCGTACGTAAACTCCGGCTCAGGCACACCTCTGCGGAGGTTCGCACCTGCCTTCGGGCAGAATACACCCTTACCTTTCAATCAACAAGACATTATTTATAGATTTGCCGCACGAGAGTTATCTCCACATCGAGTGACAGCTCACGAAAGCGAATGGAACTACACCGACGACATCGACTTTGGCTAACAACATTCTAGCCCTTTCTATTTTCTGAGGTACGCTACTAGATTAATGGTGTTGGTGAGTACTCGAAACATTGGAATAACAAGCTCTATTAAATACTCTTCGTGCAGAAGTGAAGTAAATCTCTTCGTATGGCTGGTTGGTGTCGCGATTCTAACAACGACTGGATTATTAAACCGATGGTACATTTACTGGTCTTTTACCGCTGAAAATACTGCAAGGCTTCGCCGAGGACCACAAGCGCATCGTCATCAATGCGAGACAAGAGCTCATTCTAGTTTGAGACAGGAGCGACTATAATGTACTAAAAGGAGCTGCCAGATTCGTCGATTCGAAGATTAATCTGCAGTGAATAGTGGGTTCGAACCCCACTGTCGGCAGCCCTGAAGATGGTTTTCCGTGGTTTCCGGTTTTCACACCAGGCAAATGCTGGGGCCACGGCCACTTCCTTACCATTCCTAGACCTTTCCTTTCCCATCGTCGCCATAAGACCTATCTGTGACGGTGCTACGTAAAGCAAAAAAAAAAAAAAAAGTGTTTTTGACTTACTTATTTTCATATTGTACTCCTTACCCGAGATTCTGTCCATGCCATTCAGCAATTTCTCCAGATCTAATGCAGTCTCAGATAAAATAACAAAATCATCAGCAAATCTCAGGGTTTTGATTTGTGATTGGATTGTGATTAACTCAAAATGTGGTCTGATGGTCTTGGTCCACTAGAGCTCTGAACCCTCCAAGATCATTCTTTAGTTATGTCTACACTTGTGTGCTTTCACTTTCAACTTGCGTTTCCTCTTTCTTTTCAACTTTCATTCGATTGCATGCCTCAACGCATGCCTTAAAGGAAAGCCATTTCGTGTCCACATTTAATCGTCAAGTTTCTTGCCTCAAGTGCAATGGATCAGATTGACGCGTGCTCGCTTCTGACTATCGGCGCAGCTTTTTCGATGTTAAAAAAGAAAAGAATCAATATGGATGAAAGATTTTTTGAAGACAAGGAGCTATCAATTGTATAAATAAATAGGGGAGAGAGGGGCAATGGGACGCGTCGGGTAATGGGACGTACCCCTCTAAATCCCCTCCCATGGTAGCAAGCATTCTGTAATCTGCTTCAATCTAATGGGGAGTCACCATAACGTCGATGTGAGCGAAATGTCAGCCTGAGTTGCGTATGTTTCTTGTGCTGTGCAGAAATATTCGTTTTGTTACATCATTTTACATCAGAAGAGTTGAATTTATATTAATGTACGTACTAAACTGTCCACTATTTTCTCGAAAGTCTTCAGTTTTCATAACGTGAAATGCGATATCTTGTGATACACACGTGATTTCCATTTTTCCTTCGTCGGTTAAAAAATGGCAGGACAGAAGGTGTGAAGGTGTTTAGAGGGGTAATCGTACGCGCTCTGCGTCTCATTACCCATTTAGTGCGTACACTTCTGTTCTCACCTTCTTCAGTTGGCTAGGCTTTTTTACGGCATGACGAAGATTGAACTACGACGTGTTGCTTATTAATTTGCGGACAAGAACAATCTTTCTAACAATTTTAACGATACTACTAAATTAGCTGGCCGGCAAGGACTAGGCGCAAGATTTCTTGACAAGAAACGCAGAACTCGGTCTGCGGAAACACGAAGCAACTAGAGTAGGCAGAATTTTATCATTTAATAAAGCATAAGTTGACAGACTTTATCATAATCCCTTGACTGTCGATGAAAAACGTAACTTTCCTACGTCACGTATTTATAACGTTGACGAAACCAGCATTTCAACCGTCCAGAAGCCACCTCCAGTAATTGCCCGGAAAGGTCAAAAGCAAGTAGGGACAGCGACAAGCTTACTGTATGTTTCGCCATGAATCCTATGGGTAATTATATACCACCCATGTATATCCTGGTGTGAGGATGCCCACTGCAATAACACGTGGAGGCCCTCCAGGAAGCATTTAAGTGTGCTCCAAGTCAGGATAAATGAATGAGGACTTGTTCCTGACGTGGCTCAAACATTTCGCTGCACACACGCAATCATCAGTGAACAATCCGACTCTTCTATTCGAGTCACACATCACTTTCCTCCTTTAATTTCTGCAAGAAAAACGGAATTGTTTTTGTATCAATTCTCTCCTATCCCTATCAGAACATTAACATTTTGTGCGAAAACACAAAGGTCTAGGCCTAAGCAGCACTCTGAAATTTTGACAGCTACATTCAGAAATTTAGTGTTAGAGGAGTTGGGATAGAAGAGAAAGAAACGATTATGCATATTGTCAAGGACTCGAGTTGCAAATTCAAGAAAATGAAAAAGACAAAGAAGGTACTTTTTCAAGACAACAACAGTTCGTAAGATGATGAAAATGAAAACCTACAACCTGTTTTCCAGTCATTGACCGGGTCAGGGATGTAATGAATGAATCATATACCGTGTTGCTGGAATGAAAGATGACAGGGAAAACCGGAGTACCCGGAGAAAAACCTGTCCCGCCTCCGCTTTCTCCAGCACATATCTCACATGGAATGACCGGGATTTGAACCACGGTATCCAGCGGTGAGAGGCCGACGCGCTGCCGTCTGAGCCACGGAGGCCCCCGTAAGATGATATATGTGCAAATAGACTTTGTCAACATGATGGTAATGATGATTACACGGAAGAAGTGGTGTCTGGGTTGCCACAGAGGAATACCATCAGCGATGTTTGTCTCTTCTGTGGTGAAAGAAGTACATGCGTGCTATTACCCCCCATGGGTGGGTAATGGTACGCAAAACCAATTTCTATATTTTGGTACAAGACTCGGGAACTTTACTACTTGTGTACTTGTATTCTACACCCCGTATTCCTAAGTATATTTCATATTATACTGGAGTACTGTAGAAATTTTGGATCCAAAATAGTACCTTGTACAGGTGTATTGCCTTAGATGCATGCAATTGCTCCTCTCTCCCCTATGTTTAAATGAAGGCTTGTTTAAAAACTTCACCAGAATGTCTAAAGTAAACTTGGATACATTAATTGGACACAAAATTACCAAGGCCGTTACACGTTTCTGTGATGCAATAACTCCAGAATTCACGCTTAGATTTTTAGCAACCGGAGACTCATTTATGTCACTCATGTATTTATTTCGTGTCTCTAAGTACTGCATATCAGAATTCATTCCATCCATTTTAAAGGCTTTTCTCGGTTTCTTTCCACTACAAGATGTTACTGAATTCGCAATGAAAAGTACAAACTTGGAGAAATATCATCGCAAACTTTTGATTTTATTCTTAATCCCAGTGATATCCATCTTGTATTTTTCTCCCAGTTCTTTTAATGCATCCAGTCTGATTGACTTGCTAGCCTACAACTTTGAATTAACATCCCAAAACGCAATCCGCAATAAACTTCAAAGTAGCTTTCTCGTTCTCAGTAGTTTTCTCACACATGATGAAATTTTTAACAAAACAAGAACAAAATGAGTGAAAATAGCAACAAGAGACGCACGAGTTGCACACAAAAATCCCCAATTGCTTTGGAATCAGGTTTAACACTAACGAAGAAGTACCCAGGCTTGAACGGCTAAAACCGACAGAAAGTAGGCTTAAAGTATACGTTTGTACCTATGTCAATATCTATCAAGGCCATTCAACTGTAAAAGTACGTGTTCAGTCGCCGGCGCCATCTGACAGTCAGCGCACAGGCCGCGCTGCATTGGAGCTGTTCACGCAATGCTTGTTAGTCAGTTGCAGTGTGTCGTAGTATAGTGCACACACAAACGTCCGACATGTGTAGGTGGAAACCAATCAACCTTGTGAATGTTGTGAAGTTGTTGCGCGAAAAGGTAGGCCGACGCTACACAATGTATAGTGAAGATGTAAGTGGAGTGGAGGATGGGCCATTTGAGTGCATATATCATAACGCAGAAATACAATGGATCTGTAACAAAACTTCATACCGACACACTGGAGAGTAATGGTGACTTTGAAGCGGACGGCGTAGAAGAAACAGCACATGACTATGAGGGTTCCAACCGTATCGACAATCTAGCAACGGAAGGAACTACACGTGACAAGTGATTTCGCTCCTTCACCCCCAAAACGTGTACGAACTAGTGTGATAAGGAGTATTGATGACCGAACATTGGACAACATTTATGAGGATTATTATAATCGCGGTTACAATTCTTATCAGAAACTAATGAAGCGTTATAGCTGCATCAGGTCGAAATCAAACTTCAAGGTAATTTTAGATTATATAACGCGCAAAATGCAAGACCCAGGTCTTTCTTTCTTTCTTTCTTTCTTTCTTTGCGTTTAGGCCATCTGTGGACCACGGTGCCTGTGTTCTGTGTTTTTGTCGTCGTCTGCCCCTTTTAGCGTACTGGATTGTGTTCTTAGTGGCCTCTTGAGCCTTCTTGTTGGCCCAGTATTCCTTTGTTTTCTCGCTGAATTCTTTCCTGCGCTCCTCTGACCAATTCCCGGCTCCTGTGTGGCTAGCTGATGTAAGGGATGTTAGGAAAGGTTTAGTTTTGACCATTAAACGGTATGCATTCCTGTCAGTAATGGCGGCTTGATTAATATTAAGCTCTGTAAGATCTTTGTCCACTTGTTTGGTCCAGGGGAATCCAGTAGCTTTGCCTTTGTTAGCAACCTTGAAGATCTTATGGGATAATCTATTAGGATCCATTCTGTATAGGTGTCCATAGAAAGTCAGACGTTTTCTTCTGATGGCATCTATGTGGTTTTCTTGATGCTGGTAGAGCTCATTGTTGGGTTTGTAGCATCGCCTTCCATCTGGTAGGATCCTTGGCCCTATTATTCTTCTCAGGAATTTCCGTTCTTGCACTTCCAAGGCTCTAAGTGGGGTCTTTTAAGCTAGGAATAGGCATTCTGCTGCGTAGAGGACTGATGGTCTGACTACTGCATTATAGTGTCTCAGTTTTTCATTCTTTGATAAATGCTTTGAGGCATACAGTTTTCTGCAGGCATGGTAGGCCTTGTCTAATTTGATTTTCCTTTGTTAAAGAGCCATCGTTTCACTTAGGTCCTCCTATATCCACTCTCCGAGGAACTTCACATTTTTAGCTCTCATGATATGCTTTGTATCACTGACTCCTATTGTTGTAGGGGCATCTTTGATTTTGGTGATAAACTCGGTCTTTTCAATGTTGATCATGAGACCCGCTTTAGCTGCTATAGAGTGCAGTGTTTGAAGCTGTATAGTTTGCTAATAAAGTAAGGTCATCAGTCATCAGCAAAGGCCAGGCGTGGAGTCCTCAAATAATATGCATGAGATACCATCTCCTTGCCTCACCCCTGTTTTGATTGTGAAGCTCTCTGATAATTGACCTCTAAACTTAACTTTGGAAGTGGTGTTGTGCAGGGTGGCTTGCACCAACCTATTAATTTTTTCGTTTAGTCCCAGTTCTCTTAAGGTGTTGAAGAGTGTGATCCTATCCACGGAGTCATATGCCTTCTGAAAGTCGACAAAGATAGCTACCCACTGTCGGCATCTTTTCTTGCTATATTGAAGGATGTTCTTCAGAATTTGTATCTGTTCAACACAAGTCCTTGCAGTTCTGAAGCCTGCTTGGTATTCTCCTAATTCTTTATCCAGTTGTCTTGTTATGTGCCGTTCCAGAATCTTGGAAAAGACTTTATACGATACTGAAAGGGGTGATATTCCTCTATAGTTGCTGGGATCTGTTTTGCTTTCCTTCTTGTGCATGTGGGTGGATAACGGCTGAAGTCCAATCATCTGGGAGCCTTTCCTTAGCCCATATGTTCAGGATTACTTTGTGTATGTGCCTGAATGTTTGCTCACCAGCTTGTTTCAACATTTCTGCCACTATTCCCTCTTCTCCAGGAGCTTTGTTGTTCTTGAGAAGTTGAATGGTCTCTCTTTATTCTTCAAAGGTGGCAGTAGGGATGTCTTTGGTGTCCGGGTTAGCTGGTTCTCTAACTGGGAGCCGCTGCTCAGGTTCTTCAGCATTCAAAAGTCCTTGGAAATAATCAGCTAGGGTCTTGATGCAATCATCATCATTGAGGCACAGTGATCCGTCTGTTCTCTGGAAGTGTAAAGTTTGGGGTGTGAACTGGGTTGTCTGTTGTTTTAGACCTTTGTACAAGTCTCTTGAGTTGTTTCTTCCAAAATCCTCCTCGGCTTGCTTAATCAGTTCTTTGTTGTATTTTCTTTTTGCTCCTCTTATGATGCTGGAGGTGTTCTTTCTTTGTGTAATAAAGGCTTGTAGGTTGGTTTCGTTTTTATGATGGTTCCACTTGAGCCATGCTAGTCGCCTGGCTTCTATAGCGTCATCGCATTCGTTAGACCACCATGTGTGCTTGTTTCCTTTAGGTCTGTTGGGGATCGTCTTCTGAGCCGCGTCTGTTGTAGCATCCCGAAGTGGGTCCCAATTTGTAGAGGTGTTAATCCTATTGATGTGTTCGTTCAGACTCTCTTGGTAACTTGCATTGTCTTCTTTAAGTTTGGTGATATCAAACCTAGGAATCTTCTTTTTCTACACGAGCATAGCCTTGGTCTTATACAGTGGTTTCAGATTCATCTTAACCATGGACAGGTAATGACCGGAGTCTATGTTAGCTCCTCGTAAAACCTTCACGTTCATAATGTCGCAGCGGTGCTTCTTATCTATTGCTACGTGGTCAATTTGGAACTCGCCCATCATGCTGTTTGGGCTGCGCCACGTCATGGCCTTCCTAGGCAGGCGTTTAAAAGCCGTAGACTTCAAGAGTAATCCATACTTGGTGCACAGACTGATTAGCCGTTCCCCATTCTTGTTGGTTCTCTTATGGGCGGGGTATCTTCCTACAATCTTCCGGTATTTCTGTTTCCTCAAGGGTGTCCCAATACTTATCTGTAGTCTCTGGGTTTTTCTTGTTAGAGTCATTGGTAGGAGCATGGAAGTTAACCAAAGAATATCCCCTATTGCTAGACCTGAAGGATATTACTGAAGTTCTATCATTGGGCGAAGAGAAATCAAGTATAGCAACTAGTTTGTGGTGTACTGCGAACCCTGTCCCCAGGAAGGGTACATTCATCATGACTCTCTTACCAGGCTTTCCCTTATATATTCTATATTCTTGAGACTCGATGGTATCTTCATCTGGGAACCTAGTCTCTTGTAAGGCTGCAATGCTGATGTTCTTGTCTTTCAGGATTTCAAGGGTGTGTTTAAGTTTCCCGGTCTTGATCAGGGAGTTAATATTGATCGTAGATAGGTATGTGATGTTCCTTTTTCTTTTAGTTCTGACTGGGTCACATGAAGGCATAGGCCCCCAGAACCCGACGACCTATATGCCCCGTCATGAACGGGGGTGGATTGGTTACCACCTGGGGATTTATCATTATTGTTTTCGTACTTCATGTTTGATATAGTCTATCACACAAGTGTGTATATAGTTGGTCTCCCGAAAGTGACGAGTTGTTTACTATCAAGGTTGTAAGCCTTGAAGCCGCCAGCACTGATCGGTTCACTGACCCAGTTTCCCGCTGGGTTTGTTCAAGAGAAACAAAACATTAAAACTGAAGGCTTTAAAAGAGTCTGTAAAAGAACAATTTGACAGAGCCAGAGATAACGGATCAGTGGTCCATTACTGGCACATTCAAGCGTGGGCTCTGGAGGAGGCTAGAGCAGTTTCTCTGGACAACTTTAAAGCTTCGTTACATTTTGTCAGGGCCTTCAAAGGCACTATGTTCATGGCTCGCAAAGAGATTGAAGAAGAGCATGTTATTATACAAACAGCAGAAACATTTGTGGCAGACGTGAACATGTCTATTCAAGACGGGAATATAATGAAGGAATGCGTGTGGAATAGTGATCAGAGCCAATTTTTTAATGAACTAACGTCTTCTGCAACACTTTCAGTCAGAGAGGAAAAATCAACAGTTGGTCTGGTACAGTCTGTGCATAGTTCTACACATAGTTACACAATTGATGTGGCTGTGTCCATGAATGGCAAATTAGCGAAAAAGCTTTACATTTGCCTGCAAGAAAGGGATGGAACATTAGGTCCGCAGGTTGCAAAGAAACTGACAGCAATGTGTCCACGGAACATCCATGCTGAAGCGAGTAAAAGTGGAAAAAATGGCTAAAGCACATATGAAGAGCTCCTTTAATTCGGTCCTCGCTGAACATGTTGGTGACAGAGGTCTATTACTTTGCAATTCCTGGTCAGGACAAAAAGACTACAGCGTCATTGAAGAATGTTTTCCAAATAAAGATATTACATTAAAGATATTTCCACCAAAGATAACCAAATACTGTCAACGTCTGGATGTATAATTTTTTAGGCAATATAACCTCTATGTCAGTCGTCTTGTTGATTTTGTACGTTACATGATCGATACTTCATCATCCGTCTTCACTCCGTCATCTACAACCAACTATCTGCACCGAGATACAGACCTATATTAACATACGTATGGCAAAGATCAGGTTATGATGTGGATGTTCCTGTTGCTTCGTTTGATAATGTGATCACCGTAGCATTTGAGTTTGGACTATTGCAATGCGGGAACATTGTAAATAATGTAGTATGTCTACATGTTGCCCTCGTTAAGTGTGCATACTGTTCCACTCCGCTGTGTTTTAATCACTTCATTGAAACTCCTCATTTACACTTCGACGTCGAATAAAGGACAACGGAGTATCTTCTATTGTGGGAAAGATGACTATGTCAACACGATACTGCATGTGTTAAGAGTTTTTCTTTTGCAAGCACGTGTTCAACCTTGTACCAGATGAAACTGCACCACATTTGTTTCTTGTTACTATAATGGTCCGAAGTGCCTGTTGCACGGTAGTTTCTGCTGCGATTTGTGTTTCTGCAATCTTTGTCGCCGTAACTTCGAAACACTGATTGTACACTAATGCGGGGTTTTACAGATAAATGCCCTTGATGGTTAGTAGAACAGACATATCTTCGTATGTTAAGCGCACTTCCAGTCGGTTTTAGCCGTTCGAGCTGGGGTACTTCCCTCGTAAGTGCGCTACAGAATTCGTCAGCTTTCAAATCGAATCACGCATGCAATAGCGCATGCGTCACTTGCATTACACCATGCGCTATGATGCATAGGCTAGACGCATATGAAAAGGCACGAGTGTAGACATACCTTTCGTTTTTTTGGCGGGGGTTAGAACAAAGAGTCCTTCTAAATATCCCTTTGCCATGCAATCCCAAACAAATTCCCTATAGCTTAAGTGAGGGTGTATTATTCTATAGTGCAGTACACGTTCAGTAACACATTTCTATCTACAGTGTTTGATAGCCTGCGTGGAATTCTTTGGCCAATAACCGATCGTCGTTATACAGTTCAGTGGTCCCAGAAGGTTGCTTTCCGCCGTTAACATTCTTGGGTACTCAGAAACAAGTCCAGTGAGGGATTCTTGTTCTATATGAAATTGATGTCTTCTTTATGTACGGGGAATTAACTCCTTCTGTGAATCAGTGATAGAGTGCTGATCTCCGGAACCCAAGAGTGTGGGTTCAAACCCGGAAATTTGAAGGGCGGACATATGTCCATTCGGCACTCCATGTAGTACGATGTTGGCATGTGAAAAAACTCTGGTGAAGCATTTGGTGTTTACCTGATAAAATTAATTAAACCTCAACCATAGATCGCCCAACATAGAGCCGGTTTTCTATCAACTGGTAGAGTAAAACGGAACGTCGAAACTGACACGCAGGCAACCTAAATGGCTGAGACGAGGTCGGATTGGATTGATGAACGTGAGAAGCCTGGTACAAGTAAATGGAAGCAAAGCCAGCACTCAACTAAACCTCGTAGTTGCCAATCCGTACTCCAAAGTTAAGAGCCAATGGGCCCCTTTTAGTCACCTTTTACGACAGGCAGGTCATACTGTGGGTGTTAATCTACCACCCACACCCACACGCGCACCTAGACACAGATGCAAGAAATGGCACCAGGTGGAACTTTTATCATTATTATTGGGAGTTGAAAGAAGTTACCTCAGGACTGCTTGCTTTCATTGCATGCTACTTTACTCCAGTTCAAAGAAATCAATCACATTGCTTTCCTATTATGTATCTAATGTTGTACGCACACTTCGCCACAACCGTATTTCATTAACTTCACTTCACTGTCGCTCCACACCTTTTCGCGAAACACTGGAACCAAAGGGCCTTTCAATTGACGCAAGGAGGCTTTTACGTCTCATCCATTACGAAATAACAAGAAGGTTTATACAAGCAATTTTCCAATCCTTTGACACAGGAGAAAGGGCCAGAAAAAGGCTGCTAGTCCCAACATCCAGAGTCCCTTGTGTGCCCCCCGAAGGAGTTGCAAATCGACTGTAACTGTGTCCCAAGTACCCAGGTTCATAATTTTGACAAACAATATGTGACGTACTTCCGTTAGACTTAACTAGAAATTGGATTTCGGGACGAAATTTCTGTACTTACTACTACAGTATAGTTTCAACAATGAAATTCCTAGAAAGACACCATAATCTAATTGCAAATTTTAAAAACATTCAAGCTCTATAGACCTTTACAATCTAAAAAACAAAAAGCAACAACAAAAAAAAACAGCCTTTGGCCACATTGTAGCTGTTGGCACGTTAGTTGGATTGCCACACCTTTCTTTTCTGTATTGTTGTTTACGCTGTTTACCCTTAGTATATGTTTTGATAATGAGTGAAGGAACTAAGTAGGATGAGGTGGACGAAAAACATACCACCGGGCGAGTTGGCCGTGCGCGTAGAGGCGCGCGGCTGTGAGCTTGCATCCGGGAGATAGTAGGTTCGAATCCGACTATCGGCAGCCCTGAAGATGGTTTTCCGTGGTTTCCCATTTTCACACCAGGCAAATGCTTGGGCTGTACCTTAATTAAGGCCACGGCCGCTTCCTTCCAACTCCTAGGCCTTTCCCATCCCATCGTCGCCATAAGACCTATCTGTGTCAGTGCGACGTAAAGCCCCTAGCAAAAAAAAAAAAAAAAAAAAAAAAAAAAATACCAAGCCTTGAAAGTGTATTTAGCGCCGGACTGAGTTGCTCACCGAGCCCGGTGGTATTTGAAGGTACTCAAATACGTCAGCCCCCTGTCGGTAGATTTAATGGCACGTAAAATAACTCCTGCATCTTCTCTGTACTGTATATAAAAATGGATGTGTGTGTGTATACATTCCACATTTCCTCCTAAATCACTGGAATAATTTCAACTAAATTTGTCACACTTATGACTTATTATTCTGGAGACAAACACTGTGTGGGTAAGACATCCCTAGCACCGCTAGCGGTGGGGTAGGAGGTGACATATAAACATAATTGAAGATAGTGTCGTATCCGAGTTTCCGGGGTGATTGAGATGAATAGTGACACTGCGGTTGTCGTTTAAGTCTCCAAGTTCAGCCCCAACCGGCATGGGGGTGAGAAGCAGTGAAAAAGATGTCCACGACGACCGATAGTATAAATGTATGTGCGTATGTTCCACCATTTCTCTCACACAAACTTGGTACAAATATGACTTACTATCTGGGAGAAAAAAATGTTGTTGGGGCAAGACACCCCTATAGCTCATTCCATGTTGAGAAAACAGTATTGCTCTTATAGCAACAGGGTTGCCACATTGAACGGCTCTGTTCAACACCATCATGGGAAAACGGCGTCACATATATTTGTGAAATTCAGTAATTACGTTCAAGACAAAATGCGGAAGAAACCGAGCTACAAATTAATTTTATGAACTAAATGGGACGGAGGTTTACAGGGGCTACTTTTGTTTTGTACAGAATCAGAGGTAAACTACGACACATAAAAGAACCTCGGCACTGAAGTGTAAGGCAAATTGGGGGAGAAAATATACAAATAATTTTTATGGGCTCGAGGGGCGAGGGATGCATTTAATTGCATTTAATAAATTTCTCCAGGCCATAAAGGCTAGAAAACAGACGCAACAAATACATATTGTAGATGACTCTCAAAATCACAGTATTAGCGTTAAAGAAAGAAATCACACACGTAGGCTTATCGCATAAGTCTCACTCAACACAAGATAATTACGCACTGATTTAAAGCCAAAAACACACACGCAACAAATAACTAGATGACTTCACTAGTGAATTGAGGTGCCGGCGGTTCACAGACTGAGGGACTACACGAGGCTAATATCAGAGCAACACTGAAGAAGGAAAAGGAAGGCAACGAAGCGATGGCTGTTCCCGCCATTGTTCTTGCTCCCTACAAATGTGTTTATGAACAATAAAATGTAATGTAGTTAATTTAATAACTCGCGGGCAAAACTGCCTCGTCCTTTTAATCTATCTTTCATAATACATTACAAAGTACAGTATAATATTTCTTCATCACGAGGAATTATGGGTGTCTCAGAGATGGTGTGTTCACGCCTTGTAGATCCATAAGAACAATATTGTTTTCTTAACGTGGAATGAGCTATAGGACCCCTAGGGCATGGGACGAATTGCAAAAATAACCTAAAATGACCGCTATTAGTGTTAAATCCGTAGTTTTCCGGGTCGCTGAGGTGAACTGTGACACTATGGATGCCGTTTAAGTCTTAGTTCAGCTCCAATCGGAATGGAGGTTGAGAAGGGGTGAAAAAGAATGTCCAAAATGACGGAGATTATGACTGTATGAGTGAATAACCACCATATGTCTCAGCCAAACGTGGTACACATATGATTTACTATTTGAAGAAAAAAAATTTGCTTTACGTCACACCGACACAAATAGGTCTTATGGCAACGATGGGATAGGAAAGGGCTAGGAGTGGGAATGAAGCGGCAGTGGCCTTAATTAATATACAGCCCCAGCATTTGCTGGTGTGAAAATGGGAAGCCACGAAAAACCATCTTCAGGACTGCCGACAGTGGGGTTTGAATCCACTATCTCCCGAATGCAAACTCACAGCTGCGCGACCCTAACCGCATGGCCAACTTGCTCGGTCTGGAAATAGAAATACTGTGGGGGCGAGACACCCTGAGAACGCCTGGGGGTGAGGAGTTGGGGAGGGGGTGACATGTAAAATTAATTGGAAACGACCAATATTAATGTCGAATCCATATTTTTCAGGGTCGCGAGATGAATTGTAACACTCTGCATGCCGTTTAAGTCCACGTATAGCCTCCATCACCAAGGAGTTTGAGAAGGGATGAACAAGGAAATGTCGAAAATGACCGACTTTACTGTTGAATCCACGGTTTTCTGGGTCGCTAAGTTGCTTGGTGACAGCTGGAATCGTGTACATTATATCTATAGCACAACGCATAAATGCATACAGTTATAACTCACATTTATTCTTTATTTGAAAGGATCGTCTACTTCGCAGACAATCTGTGCTGCCACAAGGAAAAAGATTAACATGAAAATAAATAATCCCAATCTTAATAAAAGTAATAATAATAATAATAATAATCGTATGGCCTCAGCTACCGGGTGCAGACATTACAATTTGACGCCATCTGGCTGTCAGGTCGTCAATTATGACGTTCCGTTTTACTCTAGGCCTACTAGATGGCAGACCGAGTAAACCGAATTTCTCTTGGGCGTCTATGGCTGATATTTAATGAATTTTGTCGGGTAAACACCAAATGTGTCACCAAGAGATCTTTTACAGGCAGACATCGTACGACATGGAGTGTCGAATGGACTTTTTTTTCCGCCTTTCAAAAATCCGGCTACCTATGCCGGGTTTGAACCCGCTATCTTGGAACCCGCAGGCCGACACTCTACCACTGATCCACAGAGGCAGCTATCGCAGTGTTAAATTAAACAATAACTCTAAATCTACCAAAGAGTTCGTAAAGTATCAATCCACGTCACAAAAAATCACTTCAAACAGGTAATACCAATCCAAAAATTAAACATTCGAAAAAGTACCCTAACAGAGCCGGGTACTACAGCTAGTTCTTAATAACCGGAAGCATTGATATTCGGTTTAATTAGGAGTCTATGTATTTTTGTTAACTTCTAATACTGTAAACAACCTTTTTTTAAAGTAAGATTTATATTTGGCAGCCTGGAGATCGGGAAAGCAGAAATAAATACATTTCTCTCTCTAATGGCTGATGATAACAATGAAATACTTTTCTTTCAACCACCAGCAGGCACCAAGTACAATGTCTTACACTACAAAAATATGCCTTTAGTTTCGATTATAATGGACGTTCATAACTAAAAGATGGCGGGCACGCTTGATTCTCCGATGGTGGTGCCTATTTTGTAATGAAAGTGGTCGAGGGTGAGTGCAGGGCTCTTTTAAACGACACAAATCACAGAAGTAAGTTCGACTACAACTAAAAGATACACTTCATCACTCCACAATCTTACCCTACGCAGCTACACTAATGCCTGTTGCTCACGGAAAAATTTTCTGTCAAATTTATTGTACAATAATTTAATTTTATAAAATTTCTGTTGCTCACGGTCAAATTCAAGTTTTATAAAACCTTTGATAAAACTTTTCATAAAATAGGACATGTTGTATTCCGCAGTATTCCGTAAAATTAATTTTACGAAACGAACCAATCAGCGCAGCTGACATCACGATGATGCTGGCGCTACGTCGTGAGAAGTTTGTGAAGCTCGATTGTAAACAAACACTTCTTTCTAAAATGGCAGGATCCGGATGGACTAAGGAAGCTGTTAGTGTTTTACTGGACGAATACCAGAAATATCCTTGTTTGTACGAAGTTAAAACGCCACTTTACCACAACAGAAATGCAAGAAGAGAAGCAGAAAATACAATCGCCGAATTCCTACATGAATTCTGGTCTTCTAACCTCAACTAATTTTCGACCAAGGACAGCAATCCTCTACCTTCTTGTCTTCTCTTGATTCAATCCCGAGTCCAGCATTTCCTGGCATTTCTTTTCTTCCTTTTCACACTGAACAACATATAATTGCAGCTAAAGCAACAAGTTTTACTTTGTTTGTTGGAGTCATACTCTCAAACATACTCTAAGTTGGACAGCTGATTCTTGGTTTAAAAGTTTAGCGATAGATGGCAGCACATACACAACTTAGTTCAGAAGTGTATTCATAGATGGCCATCCTGATGCTCCTACGGATTTTATAAAATAATTTTACCGTGAGCAACACAACTTATTTTCACCAAAATTTTCATAAAATTAACTGTACAACAAATTTTACGAATCATTTAACCATGAGCAATAGGCATAAGGTTCAATGAAGCACCGCGCACACCAAGGTGAACGTGAATCGTCGGCAAACTTGTTCGCACCGCATTTCACGAGGCCTGGTCATTTTCTTTGATGATTGGCTCAGCGTTTGGTGATAGCCTATTATAAACGTCATTCAGTTTGAATAATAATTCTTTCTCGTAGTTTGATGTAGTGAGAACGGTGATTTTATTGCCGTTCTTGAAGCCGTTCATACTCATGTCGTAAAGCACTTCTTTCGATAAAACTGCTTTTACAAGACGTTCTGTAATTTCTGGATCCACGATACTGACGCAAGCAATGGTGGTTTCTGGTATAGCGTAATTGAGCAATGACCTCGCAGCTCCCGTTGTCAATCTCGAGGCTTTTGCAAAGCCCACTTATCTATAATATATTCGTACTAACTTTCAATTCATACGAGCTGCGCAAAGTCCGTGACTGGATACTCCTCTGAAATGCACCTCCTGGCAAGGCGAGCTCTCCACCGTACATCGGCGAAGGGAGTGATGAGGCGCGGGGGTACGTCTGCCAGGATATCTCAGAAACGGGCATCAATGCTCTACGCATGCGCAATATGCTACTTCGTTTTCGTAATTGCAAATCGTGTGGTTACCTCATAGCTTTCGAGTTTTACCAAGGAGCTGAATCGGCTTAGCTTCCGGCACAGTCCGAATATAGTTTAGGAGCTGCAGTTGTCCTCGAGCTGCGCCAGTGTTTGGCTGCGCTCCATACAACCTATATTTTGATAACTTCTTTTTACGAGCCTCAAGTTGATGTCAGTTCCTAGTGGACATGGTGTTGGAGGAACTGGAGCAATCGGTGATAACCGACTGGGAGACTGTGTTTTAGAGGGAGTCAAACAGATGAAAAAGGGCATGCGTGGAACTATCTCATTCAGAGCAACAAACAACATAATTGCTGTCCGGTGGCATGACAACAATGTTGTGACTTAAGCATCAAATTGTCATGGTGTGTCTCCCATAACCATAGCAGATCGAGTTGGGTTTACTGAAGGTAAGCGGAGAAAAGTTCAGGTGAACTGTCCTTCACTTGTCTTCAAGTATAACAAGTACATGACAGATCCGATGAAAATGTCGATTTACTTCGTGTTAGCTTTCAAGGTAATAAATAGTGGTTCCCACTTTTTGCATTTGGCTTGGACGCAGCGTTCCAAAATGTATGGTTATTATGCAGAATAGCAGGCACAGCAAGAGACATGATGTACTGCGAATTTCGACGAAATATTGTGCACGTGGGTTGTACGGAAAACCGCCGTACAGGAGTCCAGCCAGCGGTTCGATAACGTTGAGGGTACCCGTTGAAGATGTGGAGTGGGACTGCACATTCATTGTTGGTTCAGTTACTACACGCAAGTGTGAATGAACTGAAACCACCTCAGAGAAACTTTGAGTTCATACACTTTGTTTACTGACCAGGAACGAAGCAGCTGATGTTTCACCAGAACTGTAACTTACTGACCAATGTCACCTACAAGTGACATCCCTGTATTTTTTTCTTTTATAGAACACATTTTCTGTACATTTTTAGTTTTGTATTGTTATTTGCAATGTAACTAATCTAATTTTAAAGGAAGTGTGTGGGCTTTGACGGGTTAATAGCATTTTACTCTGGACAATACAAATATTTCTTTTTCTGATGGTTTTACATCGCACCAACTCACTATTAACAAATTGCCATAAACAGTGTAATTTGATTTACGTCCCACTGACTACTTTTACGGTTTTCGGAGACGCCGAGATACCGGAATTTAGTGCCGCATGAGCTTTTTACGTGCCAGTAAATCTACCAACACGACGCTGACATATTTGAGCACCTTCAAATACTACCGGACTGAGCCAGGATCGAACCTGCCAAGTTGGGGTCAGAAGGCCAGCGCCTCAACCGTCTGAGCCACTCAACCCAATTGTAATCGGTAACATTTAATAACCATCAGGATATTTTATTACCTTGCTGAACGGAGAATTGTTGTACTGGTAGTGAACTATCTACGTGCAGCTTATATGTGATGACTTAGGGTTTATAGGTCTACAATGTACCATATTATACACTTCTGCGTCACATAACCCTCTACGATTGGACCTCCTCTCATCTGATACACTGCCTATTTTATTGCTCGGCAGTAGCAATATTTAAAACAGAAAATACATAGGTTACTAATTACGGTGTGTGTAAAATAGTAATTCCGTAATATCACTGTTCCTTGTTCACTGTACAGTCCGGTGTGTGAATATGATTACGTATACAGGTATATTACTTACTTAACCATCAATCTTTATTACTTGAGAGTAATAAAGTATCTAAAGAAACCTACCAATTTTTCTTTATTTTGTTGAAGACGATATGTTGGTCAAATATTATTTCCGTGTTCCTCATTTCATTTTTTCACGATCATTTGCGCGTTTTTCATAGATAGCTGATTGTAACAACTTTACATCTGTACAAAATGAAACAGAAGCAACGATTCTTTTTTTATTTTCGTTAAGCATGTACAAGTACATATATAATGTACACTTGTCTGTTACTCGTTTCGTAGTAACTTATAATTATTTGCCCCTTCCCTTGCAAACAGGTGTTTAGTTCTCGCGGCGAAGTACGACTAAGGCCGTTATTACACTATCAAACAATTTGGATAACAACTTTAATCAAATAATTTGATCAATGTTTAATGCCATGTTGTAATCAAATATATACTATTACACTACATCAAATACCTTGGAAAATCTCCGCAGGCTTTCCAAGAAGACTGTGTAAACAAAAATGGGTTCTGAGTAGGCCTCCGCTCTAGTTGCAAGTGCATGTGTAGTAATAATTATAGGACTATTGCAAGAAAAGTCTGAAATTTAGGGTGAGGTCATGGGTTGCGAGGACAAGCTCAGTGGGAATTCGGAATACAATAATGAATGAATTTGAAAACTGAGGACCCGGAATCATACCGGAGATACTATAAGAATGGATATGGACACATTTCAGAAGTTAGTTGAGAAAGTTGCTCCATTAGTGGTGAAGCAAAATACCCATTTGAGAAATGCTATAAATTTAGAAGAGAGGCTGGCAGTAACTCTTCGTTTTCTTGCCACTGGAGCACGACCAAACAATAAAGTAAGCAATATAGGCCTATTACACTTGTTCAAATGTTCATTTGCCATATCCCTGTACTTCTCTCTATTTTATAATGTGTGGACTTCATGTTAAACAGCAAATCTTTCTCCTCATACAATACAATAAGCAGTTTTACTGTCCGGCTCCATGGCTACATGGTTAGCGTGCTGGCCTTTGGTCACAGGGGTCCCGGGTTCGATTCCCGGCAGGCTCTGAGATTTTAACCGTAATTCGTTAATTGCCCTGGCTCAAGGACTGGGTTTATCTGCCGTCCTCATTATCATTTTATCCTCATCACGACGCGCAGGTCGCCTACGGCCGTCAAATCAAAATACCTGCACCAGGCTTCTCCGGAGGCCACAGACGATGAAAAAAAAGCAATTTAATTATGGCCATTTTTACCAGGTTATCTTTCACCTTTATCACGAAATATTTGATCAAATATAACAACATGGAGAAACTTGTCAAAGATTGATCCAAGATGGTTTTCATCAAAGTTCTTTTATCAAATATAAAATTTCTTTGATCCAAGTTATTTGAATCCAAGTTCTTTGATATTGTAATACCGGCCTAACAACAGTAATACGTACAGTGTTGTCAAGTCTAACCTTCCGACATTCTACTAGAGTCGACCATGGTTTAGGTTAGTAGCGAATTAAAAAGCACCCTTGTCTCGTGTATAATGTACCGGTACTCTCAGTTTCAAATGATACCTCATTGTTTTTTTTTTTTTGCTAGGGGCTTTACGTCGCACCGACACAGATAGGTCTTATGGCGACGATGGGATAGGAAAGGCCTAGGAGTTGGAAGGAAGCGGCCGTGGCCTTAATTAAGGTACAGCCCCAGCATTTGCCTGGTGTGAAAATGGGAAACCACGGAAAACCATCTTCAGGGCTGCCTATAGTGGGATTCGAACCTACTATCTCCCGGATGCAAGCTCACAGCCGCGCGCCTCTACGCGCACGGCCAACTCGCCCGGTAATGATACCTCTTTACCACAAATGAAGATTGATGCGGATTAATTATTTACTAGAGGATCTGCACTGATAATAATCTTAATCCTTACCTGGTTTTAGCTCTTATCTTTGTCCGTTTGCTTGATGTTTGAACATCCAGAATATCTCGAACTTCATCCGCCATTTTGCACAGGAACTTCGAGTCCAGTTAGTACTCTTTGTCGTATTTAACTGAAACATTAATAGGAAAAGTTTAATTTGCAGCAGTAATTAACGGACAGAGAAAGCATTGTGAATTATGCTGCGAACTGTTTTGTGGTATATTAGTATTTGTGTGTGGCTATTGCTAGATCCCTGCGCGGATATCTGCGAAGTTAGTGTCTTGGCGGATGCAAACTGTATGACAGAGCGGATAATTTTGCTGATAATGTATAAACAATAAACTTTATTGATTTTCGTTCAGGTATACTCTTATTTTTGCTTTTGGTTAGGCGACCTTGACAGTGGTGATATATAAAGAGCATTGAAACCATTAAGTCGTAAATCTGACCTAAGCCTAACTGGCTCCTGTCTCAATTAATGGAAGGAAGGAAGGAACAAAGGTCAATACGTCGGTAGTTGTCGCAAGAGAAAATCTCATAAACCTGCGACTGTAGGGGTTCTGGTACTAGGTGTCAGGCCTATTGTATTATGTTAACAGATATATCCTTGGGTATAATATACTGTAGTTAAATATTTACCATACCCGCGGATAACCATTTGCGGATGCGGATCCGGAGCGGACGCAGATAATATTTTGTATATCCGCGCAGGACTCTAGCTATTGCTAGCCTGGTGCAGACCACCCGATGAGGACGAGCGGCATCTGCCATATATGGGATATTGCGTGTTATCGTGGTGGAGGATAGTGTTATATGTGGTGTATGAGTTCTAGGGATGTTCGGAACAGCACAAAAACCCAGTCCCCAAGCCAACGGAATTAACCATTAACCATTTAAGTTTAAAATCTCCGACCCGACCGGGAATCGAACTCAGGGCCCTTTTAACGGAAGGCTGCCGTGATGACCATTCAACCAAGGACCTGGACCATTCATAGTCGTAATTACGTAGAAATAAAAAAAAACACAGATGTGTTGGTGGTGGTGATTACTGTTTAAGAGAAAGTACAGTCCACCTCTGTGGTGTAGTGGTTAGTGTGATTAGCTGCCACCCCCAAAGGCTCGGGTTCGATTCCAGGCTCTGCCACGAAATTTAAAAAGTTTTACGTCGGCTGGAACGGGGTCCACTCAGCCTCGGGAGGTCAACTGAGTAGAGGAGGGTTCAATTCCCTCCTCAGCCATCCTCGAAGTGGTATTCCGTGGTTTCCTACTTCTCCTCCAGGCAAATGCCGGGATGGTACTTAACTTCAGGTCACGGCCGCTTCCTTCCCTCTTCCTTCTCTATCCCTTCCAATCTTCCCATCCCCCACAAGGCCCCTGCTCAGCATAGAAGGTATTGGTCTTCCTTCTCAGTTGTATCCCCGACCCAAAGTCTCACGCTCCAGACAGTGCTGGATTAAGGTGTTTGGGGGCCCTGGGCTATTTAAAAATGTGGGGCCCCTTCTTCGTAACATCACGTACAACTAGCATACTGAAGTCGTTATAGAACTACTTGCACTTAAATTGATGAATACGGGAGTATTGAAATAGACTACAATTTTTCTCTATTTTTCATGTTAATATTTCATAATGCCAAAAGATATTTTACATTTGTCTCACCATCACTATCAAATCGACATACAAAACAGAACTTACGTTTTTTGGCACCACTAGGATATTTTCTATCGATTTTACAAAAATATTACATTTGTAACTTACGAATGGTTCAATAATCAGAGGTGAACTGGAAGTTCTCTTCCTGATGCAAAGATATAGTATACATGCACATTCCACCGTGCTTCCCCTGTCCCCTCCTGCTCACTTCCTAGACCTCTTCACCCCCTTCCCCCTCTGCCCGTACTCGCAAGCTACCAGATTTAAATTTTCGTCAACAATAACCTTTACAGTAATTACAGCGCGTAAGTAGCGAGAATTCGTGTCTCTGGACGGTAACTGATTCTAGCAGTGATGAAATACTAACACGGACAACTGATAAGAAGGAAGGAAGAGTGCGTGTTCGATATTTTGCGAGCATAAATATTCATATACACGCACGGAGGTGGAGCAGAAGGCCTTTCTATACAATTTTATGTTCGGCCAAAGGCCGGGGCCCCTTGGTTCGCGGGGCCCGGGGCTGCAGCCCCTTTAGCCCCCCTCTTAATCCGGCCCTGGCATCCAGGACACTGCCCTTGAGGCGGTAGAGGTGGGATCTCTCGCTGAGTCCGAAGGTAAAACCAACCCCGTTTAGTCGCCTCTTACGACAGGCAGGGGATACCGTGAATGTTATTCTACCACCCCCACCCACATGGGGAAAACAGCACGGAATAGGGGGCATGGAGCGCTGCATACAAATGTCTGTGGACTGATCACCCAAACAACAACATCATCACTTACCTGGTACAACTGTTCGTCTGAATCATTCCATCTCAAACCCCTACCTCCCTTCAATGATCCAACACCTTATGTCAATCACGGAGCCCGAACTAAGTCTAGCCAGGCTCTCTTTTAGCTTCCCCGGTTAGTCTCTCTTACTCAGCTCTGATTTTTTTCACTATTATAAAAATTGTGGACCTTCTGAAGTATTATTATTGTTTGTCGTAACCCACAGAGGATTGCGGTAACGATAAAATAGAGAATGGATAAGATAGAAGGAAGCTGCCGTGGTCTGAATTAAGGCATTGCCCCAAGCATTTGCCTGGTGTGAAAATGAGGGACCAGGGAAAATCAACTTTAGTTCTGCCGACGGTGGATTTTGAACCCACTATCTCCCGAATGCAAGGTTACAGCTATACGGCTGTGCATCGCGCAGCCAACTCGTTCGGTACCTGAAAAGTCTTCAATTTTCATGAATATCATGATCTCTCCATTCCTTCCCAAAATTCCTAAATTTCAACAAGATAGGACTCTTCGTTCGAGATCTAAAGTAATGGATTTGGTAACTCGTTAACATTCCTTGAAATCAATGAGTGAAAAATGAATGAACGAACGGACGAAGGAATGAATAAATCAATTCATCAATCAATCAACTAATGAATCAATCAACGTCTTTTGATGACTTTTTTCTTTTTTGCTAGTGGCTTTACGTCGCACCGAAACAGATAGGTTTTGTAGCGAAGATGGGACAGGAAATGCCTAGGAGTTGGAAGGAAGCGGCCGTGGCCTTAATTAAAGTACAGCCCCAGCATTTGCCTGGTGTGAAAATGGGAAACTACGGAAAACCATCTTCAGGGCTGCCGATAGTGGGATTCGAACCCATTATCTCCCGGATGCAAGCTAACAGCCGCGTGGCTCTAACCGCACGGCCAACTCGCCCGGTCTTTTTGATGTTTTAAAAGAAGACTCGTCATTCAGTTATAATGAAATATCCTGCTAGAAGCTTCAGCGAGTTGCCAAGACTGTAACTGTTTCCAATTGCTGTGGTGTGTTAATGAATGAATGAACGAACGAACGAATGAATGAATGAATGAATCAATCAATCAATCAACGTCTTTTTCTGACGTTTTAAAGGAAGACTCGTCGTTGAATTATAATGAAATATCCTGTTTGAAGCTTTGGCGAGTTGCCAAGACTGTAACTTACCTAGTGGTTGCCGAAAGGTGTTTCTAATTGCTATGATGTGTTAAGGTGGAATGTTGCACTAGGTGAGTAACGACCATGAAGTTACTTCCTCGCTGTTCCATTAACGAGCGGACATTGTAGTCAATGATAGAAAATCCAACAAAGGCGCCATTATCGATCCAACAATCAGATTTGAGCGAGATGAAAACCAGTCCAAAGAGGATGATATAAAAAAGAAAAGGCACTATGAGCCTTGCTTTCGTGACTTAAGACACAGGTATAACCGCGTATAACTTTCGAGCATAACATTAATGACTGGGAAGTTATTGGTACCGGTATGTTGATTGGTGCGCGCGGAACAACCACAGATTTGATATAGGTTTTTGGGCTTATGCCGTGTCAAGGTAACGAGATGAAACGCATTACGTTTCGCAGAGAACTTTGCTGCGTGTCTTCAGAAGAAAATCTCATATGTTCACGAGGAAGACTTCTGCAATAATGAAGGTTCTTCTCGATTAATGAACCTGAAATCATCAATGTTAATAAATCATAGATTTCTTTGTGAATATTTTCATAAGGTTTCGACTCCTTACTAATGTTATACAAGACATGCCAACTGCGATTTTGAGATATTAACACCAAGTAGTGCAAAATCATCTGTGTAACTTTTGAAGTAATTTTAATAAACAGAATCCATTAGGGGTAGCTGCTCTAAAAGTAATAAATATTGCAACAATTAAAAATTCTAGTGAAAATTAATTAAAAGTATTTTCTTATTGTCCTTATGGATTAATCAGTAAACTGAACCTTTGTGGTATCCTTAGTATTAAGGCAGCTGCTCATAGTGGATTTTCTCTTACACATCGATCACATTTCATTTCACGGTGGAAGGTTTTAATTTTTAAAGCATGGTCTACTATATACAGTATACAGATAATATAACATCGGAGTAATATTTACAGTAATATTAGGGTTATGATCGTACAGTCACACACGACCATGTTGCAACATAAAAAGTACTGTAGACATGGACCTCGCTAATGACAACTCAGAGGGCTACGTTGTCATCATCCAAGAACGTATTTAGGGTGAAGCGTGTCTGAAATTTCTTACTTCGCGTTGCAAATTGAGGTTAGTAGCCTATCAACGTGCATTAAATGGCGTTATCTATAAAATTCATATAACGAGAGTATTTGAACTAAGAACTAGCCAAACTGAGTTTTTCCTACCTGCGACACAGCGTTGCCAATCTCTGACATGGTCAGGATCGTACAATAACCCCCCTCCCCCCCAAAAAAGATCCTATTTATTCAAGAGAGGATCGTACGACTTAAAATAACCACGAAAACATTCGCTTTTCTAAGTCTCTTTATAGACGCAATAGCTCACTTACGCAGCAGCTTACTTCTGAGGAAGCCGACAGGTTCGATTCTTGGTTAATAATATGAAATTTCGGAAAAGTCGAGTACCTCTGGTTCGGCCTGCACGTAAAACTGTACGTTCCACGGATTACCTATAACACCATAGCTAGGTGTCCTACTGCTGCAACTCCACATTTAAACAGGTTAGGATGGAAAATAAATACAAGTCATAGTGCTAATATGTGAGTTACAGTATCAAGAATACAAAAATAATGTTTATTTTTGGGTAATTTTTAAAGGGATGTAAAGATATAGAGATATAAAGTCACTGAAGTTACATCATAGCTGGAAATCGTCATCATGATCATCTTTAGAACGTCTAGTCCAAGATAATGGAAAGTCTTCGCACCAGAAGATTCTGAAGTACCGGTACGTGAGGTTGCTGGTTGATCAATTAGTCTATTCCTGTTATTGACTTTAATGCGATTTTGCTGAATATTCCTTCACAATCAGCTTTTGAGGGGGGGGGGGGGGGGGGAGAGTGACAAAACAGAGTACAAATTCTGTAAGTGCGAGAAACTCGCATTCACTAAACGTGTTTTTAACCTCCTGTAACTTAGCCCAGAATTAATCTACAAGGTGAACAACTTTGCTTCCGCCGTTTGCCGATGGATGGCGACAACGGTACGTAGCAGTCGAACGAAACAGATCGCAGACATCAGGCAGTTAGCTTGGACCTCGGTCAACATAACCCCATTCAAACTTAGTCGATATGTGTCTGCATCACAAAGTTGTTCTCGGTTGAGTATGGCAGTGTACGAGCCAAATTCTCGGCATTTGTGGGAGGTGTTGCTGTTTTGTTTCAATATGAAGAAAACAGTGACTGAGTCTCATCGAATGCTCTCACGTACGTATGGTGAGGACGCAATTAGTGGAAGAACGTGTCGTGAGTGGTTTCAACGCTTCAAGAACGGTGATTTTAACGTCGAAGACCGGCATAGTGGTGGAAGAGAGAAAGTTTTCGAAGATGCAGAATTGGAGACATTGCTGAGCGAAGACTCGCGTCAAACTCAAGAAGAATTGGCATGATCAGTGGGAGTGACACAACAAGCCATTTCAAAACGTCTCAAGACTATGGGCGTGATTCAGAAAGAAGGAACTTGGGTCCCGTATGAGTTGAAACCAAGAGACGTTGAACGGGGTCGAAAAATGGGTTCATTACGATAACCCTAAACGCAAAATATCATGGGGATATCCCGACCATGCTTCAACGTCGACGGCAAAACCGAATATTCACGGCTCCAAGATCATGCTCTGCATTTGGTGGGACCAGCTCGGCGTCGTGTACTATGAGGTGTTAAAACCCGGTGAAACAATCACAGGTGCTCGTTATCGAACGCAATTAATGCGTTTGAACAGAACATTGAAAGACAAACGGCCGCAATACAGCGAGAGGCACGATAAAGTTATTTTTCAACACGACAACACTCGACCCCCACGTTGCATAAGAGGTCGAAACATACCTGGGAATGTTAAAATGGGACGTCCTACCCCACCCGCTGTATTCTCCAGACATTGCTCCCTCTGTTTATCACCTGTTTCGATCAATGGTGCATGGCCTGGCTGACCGACATTTCCGATCTCATGAAGAAGTCACAAATTGAATCGATTCGTGGATCGCTTCAAAAGATGAACAATCTTTTCGACACGGGATTCGAACTCTGCCCCAAAGATGGGAGAAAGTCGTGGCCAGCGATGGGCACTACTTTGAATGATACATGTGTAAGTGATCTGTTTCATTAAAGCCTCCAATGTTGGGGACAAAACGGCGGAAGCAAAGTTGTACACCTTGTACATCAGAGCAGGCTTTAATATCATCATTGATGTTGACAAAGGGTAAATTCCTCCAGTCATCGTCAATCTGCTGAAGACGAATGCTATAATCCAGTGATTATACCAAAGGCGTGAGACCGTGAAGTAACTCAGAAAAGAAGGAGCCCGTTCTTGGGAATCTCATTATTCGAAAGGACTCTTCCTCTCTTTCCAAATTGTCATCTATGATAGAATATAACTTACACGAATAAAAGGAACAAAAATCGACGCATGTTAAAGGAAAACAAGACAAAATTTCCGATACGTCATAGGATCGTACCATAGGCGTACGATCCGCGGGTTGGATAGTACGATAGTACACAGCATCGATTTATCGTACATGTAAGATCCAGAAGGTACGGTTGGTAATGTTCCTGCGACATGACAATCGTCTGCCGAGTTCAATGCACGAGAGGTAGGCGCGATCTGTTCTGTTCTCTGGTGAATGAGTGCCTGTCGAAAGACTCGTTTGCGAGTTGTGTGCTGTTCCATTTTGTGTAATATATAACAAAGTATATTATGACACAGTGCACATGCAGCTATTGCTAAAGTGTATTTATTTATGACTAGCAAAATGTGCCCGTGCTTCGCTATGGTTTTTTTTACATCGTATACGGATTTCTAAATAAATTACTTTACACGCCGTAATTGAGATTTCATTAAATGTATTAAAGTGCAGACCTTCACTTCGAGATTCACTACTCCTACACGGTACACGATGTTAACAATCGTATTAGCGTGTTGTAGGAATAAAAATAGTACAATTAAGTAGTATTGTAGTGTAGTAGTAGCCTATATTAAAAAATTGTCGTGTGATATTTGTGAACTAACCTAGACAATATTCCTTTCCTTTCATTTTTATTTTCAACAGAATAAGTTATATTTTTCCTTTTCTTTTCATTATTTAGTAAAAAATGGCTAAGCAGTGCGAGTGTAGGAACTGTGTGTGTGGCCATGCTTTAAGGAGTATGAGGGAGGAGTTGGAGAGCTTGAGGGAGATAATTAGGATTCCCTCAGAGGACAGGAAGGAAAGTAGGCCTCCAAACAATGTACAGGATACAGTAGGTGTAATAGAGGGATTGGAAGGAAATGGGGGAATTGTGGAAGACAGGTGGTCTAATGTTTTAAGGGGAAGGAGATTGCAGGCTAAGGGCTCCATTCAGGATCAAAATTCAGGACAGGTGTCGGTGAGAAATTGGTACGAGTCACTGCAGGTAGAACAACCGAGGGAAGATGAGGAACAGGGAATTGTTGCCGAGAAGTTTGGAAGTAGGAGAAACGGAAGAGGTAGGAAAGGGAAATGTGGAGTAGTGGATAGGAAAAGACAGGTAGAACAGGGTCATGGGATGGAGAAAAGCGAGGAGGAAGTAGCTTCTGTAGCTGTCAGGAAAGATAGGACTGACCAGGGGGGGGGGGGAGGGGATCAAATGAGGTGGGTAGGGTTGAGGCTCTGGTCATGGGGGATTCTTTCGTTAGACATATCGGGAAAGTGTGTGGAGGAAAGGGCACCAGAATAGAGTGTTATCCAGGAATTAGGTTAAGGCAGATGTTGAGGAAAGTAGAAGAGAAGGAGGAGAGAAAGGAGAAGGTGGTAGTGTTTCACGTTGGTACTAACAACGTAAGACAAGCTGGTACAAGTACCAACATAGTTGGGGATGTGTGGGATCTGGTAAATGCAGCACGGGTGAAGTTTAAGGGAGCGGAGATTGTTATCAGTGGAATACTGTGTAGGAGGGATACTGACTGGAAGGTGATTGGGGATTTAAATGAGACTATGGAGTGGGTATGTGGAAAACTGGGAGTGAAATTTCTAGATCCTAATGGATGGTAGGATATAGGGATCCGCGCTCAGATGGCCTTCACTTAAACCGCAGTGGTTCATATAAGTTAGGAAATTTGTTTAGAAGGGTATAGGGAGGTACATTCAGGGAAACAGGGTGGCCTAGGGAGCGGTGTTAAGGGAACGGGAAACTGGAAATCAAGTGGGGATGGCATAAAACTGTTAGTGCTCAACTGTAGAAGTATTGTAAAGAAAGATAATAGATATATACTTACCAGATATTGTAATAGGAGTTGAATCATGGCTGAGAAATGATATAATGGATGCAGAAATTTTTTCACGGAACTGGAGGGTGTATCGCAGAGATAGGATAGGAATGGTAGGAGGGGGAGTATTCATTCTCGTGAAAGAATAATTTGTAAGCTACGAAGAAGTTAAAGATAAGACACATGAAATTCTAGGTGTAAGGCCCATTTCTAAAGATAATAGGCAACTTGATGTCTTTGGAGTGTACAGACTAGGAAAAGTTAGCGCAGATGCTGATTCAGAATTATTTGATAAGATAATCAGCTATGTGGGAAACGATAAGGAAAGGGATGTGATCGTAGCGGGTGATCTCAATTTACCAAATGTCAATTGGGAAGGTAATGCGAACGACAGGAAGCATGACCAACAAATGGCAAATACGTTAATATGGGAAGGGCACCTGATTCAGAAAGTGATGGAACCAACTAGAGGGAAGAATATTCTGGATGTGGTGCTGGTAAAACCAGATGAGCTCTATAGAGAAACCGATGTAATCGATGGTATTAGTGATAACGAAGCTGTTTTTGTGGTAGTTAAAATTAAATGTGAAAGAAAGGAAGGTATTAAAATTAGGACTATTAGGAAGTTCCATATGGCTGATAAAACAGGCATGAGGGAGTTTTTAAAAAGCAACTATGATCGGTGGAAAACGGTAAATAAAAATGTAAACAAACTCTGGGATGGATTTAAAGCAATTGTTGAGGAATGTGAAAATAGGTTTGTACCTTTAACGGTGGTAAGGAATGGTAAAGATCCACTACATGATAACAGGGAAGTAAAGAGACTAAGAAGGAGGTACAGGTTGGAAAGAAATAGAGTTAGAAATGGAGAAATGGCTGTGGAAGTAAGGAGAAATTGAAGTAACTTACTAGGAAATTGAATCTAGCAAAGAAGTCAGCTAAGGATAACATGATGGCAAGCATAATTGGTGGCCACACTAATTTTAGTGAAAAATGGTCGAGTATGTATAGGTACTTTAAGGCAGAAACAGGTTCCAAGAAGGACATTCCAGGAATCATTAATGAACAAGGGAAGTGTGTATGCGAGGACCTTCAAAAGGCAGAAGTATTCAGTCAGCAGTATGTAAAGATTGTTGGTTACAGGGATAATGTCCAGATAGAGGAAGTGACTAATACTAAAGAAGTATTAAAATTTACCTATGACACAATGGCATTTACAGTAAGATACAAAAGTTGAAAACTAGAAAAGCAGCCGGAATTGATAAGGTTTCGGGGGATATACTTTTTTTTTTGCTAGTTGCTTTACGTCACACCGACATAGATAGGTCTTATGGCGACGATGGGATAGGAAAGGCCTAGAAGTGGGAAGGAAGCGGCCGTGGCCTTAACTAAGGTACAGCTCCAGCATTTGTCTGGTGTGAAAATGGGAAACCACGGAAAACCATCTTCAGGGCTGCCGACAGTGCGATTCGAACCCACTATCTCCCGGATTCAAGCTTACAGCCGCGTGCCTGTAACCGCACGGCCAACTCGCCCGGTGGGTATATACTAGAGACAATGGGTTGGGATATAGTACCATATCTGAAGTACTTGTTTGATTATTTTTTGCATGAAGGAACCTTCCCAAATGGATGGAGAGTTGCTATAGTAGCCCCTGTATATAAAGGAAAGGGTGATAAACATAAAGCTGAAAATTACAGGCCAGTCAGTTTGACATGCATTGTGACTCGGCGCTGATATGGACTTAGTAAGAAAAATCCAAATTCATGAATGTCTCTGATCACAGCCGGTGCGGTAACAATATATAAGACATAAGTGATCGGAAATTTAATACTATATAACTTTAGTTAAGTAGTATTTATGGATACGACCACTAATAACATCAATATTTGTGATTTAAATTTTAGGCCTGCCCTAAACTACCATTTCGCTCAGCGTGAATAAAATTATTGATAGCCTAGACTACAGCGACTTGTTCTCCGACTTTGCATACCGATTTTCATTAAGATAGGGTCATCAATAACATAAATATTTGAGAATTAAATTTTAGGCATTCCCTAAACTAGCATTTCAGTCATCGTGAATACAATTATTTACGGCCTAGATTATATCGACTTATTACCCCGACTTTGCACACCTCTTTTCATTAAGATAAGACCAATTATAACATAAATATTTGAGAATTAAAATTTAGGTCTTCCCCTTAACTACTATTTCACTCAGCGTGAATGAATTTATTTATAGCGTAGATTGTAGCGACTTATTACCCGACTTTGCATACCGATTTTCATTGAATTCTCTTCAGCCGTTTTCTCGTGATGCGTGTACAGACAGACAGACAGACAGACAGACAGACAGACTGACAGACAGACAGACATTACGGAAAGTTAAAAGTGCATTTCCTTGTTACTGTGGACACGACTGATACAGAAATACCATCCTTTTTAAATTCTGAGCAATGTACAGACAAAACTCTTGTTTTGTATATAGGCTATTGATATACACTAATATTTTCACTTTCTTCGTATGAGGGCAGGTTACCTTTATAAAAACGAAAATAGCAACCAAAAGTGTACCTGTTACGAAGTATAATGGAGTATGTTTCACTCATTTTCTCGAGCTGATGATGAATTCTGCTTTTGACTTTCTTGTTACACAGATTTACAGCAGGGCGTTTTATTGTTGGTACAGAACAAGCATAAAAATGGACAGTAATCAATCGAACCTACATGTGGTTATTTCTTGGGTTAGTAATGTTGAATACGCGCTGCCTTTTCTCCCCAAAATTAATGCGAGTAAAAACAAAACCCAGACTAAAAATGTAGAACTAAAGACAATTTATAAAACCTAACCTTCTGGTAAATGATTTTAGCATTTTTATGCATACATTTTAAAATTTTAAAATTAAACTATTGCTGGTAGATATCAATTAGATGTTGTAAGCAATGCACCTTAATAATTAAGTAATTAATACTTAAGTTATAATTAGGGAATTATTCCTCGGCAATTTCCGTGAATGTAGGAGTAACTAACAGATCTTGCTGGTCAGTGTGCATTCATATTCGGGAAACCGTGGGCTACTCGTAAACAAAAATGATCCGAGTGTTTGTGTGGAAGAAAGAGTCTCAAGAGAGTCTTCGAAGGATAGTGCCAGAAGTGTCAAGAAAAAACAAAAAAAAAAAACAAAAAAAACAAGAAAGCTACTGTATTTATGGCCATCTAGAGTTATGGAGGTAAAGTCGTCTATTATTATTATTATTATTATTATTATTATTATTATTATTATTATTATTATTATTATTATTATTATTATTATTGTACGTTTGTTTTCTCCATATTTGTATTAATGCATAATAATTCATTTATTGAGTACATTGACGAGTAAAACGATCAAGGTTTAACCGCGTAGATCGCACTTCAAACCTACTTCTCCCAAAATTACATAGACCTGACTTACGAATTACGATGCGATTATAGGTGTTAGTGATATCACCTGTTATATTGTACCGGGAACAGCGGTACGGAACTAAGTCCCCGTAATTAAATTTAATTCTTCGCGTTACGCGCCGGCCCAGCAGCGGAAGACAGACTGGAACAGCAAGCAACAGCTGTGTGTGACGTAGAGCGGAGTGACGTCACAGCCTGCCTCCCCGTAACACCGAGAGAGCCTAGATCAGTATGGAATGTTCCTTGAGTTTCTTCGGATAATAACTTTCCCCACGATAATAACTAGACAAAATCAACCACATCATCGTGTAGCCCAATATTTCATCTCAATTTCTGCAAGGTTTAATAAAAATCCAACATGAGACGACGAAGTTGTGGAGCGAGATGTGAAGGCATGTTTTGGCGTGGATCGGGTATAAATGGAGAGCTGCTTACCTTAGCAGAGTAGTGTGCATTGCAGTGGACTTCGTGCAGCTAGCAGCGAGCGGTCGGCTCGTGGGGACTGCGATACGACGTGAAGTGATTGTCATATTTCGTCGAGTCCTAGGCTTTAACTCCGTAGCGTCGAGTGTGGACTTCCACAATTTTCTTTAACTCGTGAATGATAGAATTCTGCTACAACGGAGAGCGACATAAATTGTGCTTCATCAAACTCTTCATATTCTCAAGTGATTGTTTATTCCGAATGAATGTCTAAGACTTGCGATTATTTTTCCAAGTGTTCATAATTCAAAGTTAATGTTGTGGACAGTGATAGGATTTGGAACAGTCTTTGCTCCTTACAAAGTGATTGAATATTTCGGGAAATCTCATTGACGTGACTGTGCTTTAACTTCAAATTCCTCAAGTGGCGAACATTAACAAGTGATTGAGTACAGAATTAACTTGAACTTAGTGACTACGTCACTAACTTACAATTCTCTAAACTGTGTAAATATTTTGTAGATGATAGACTGCAGACTGTGTGTTTGAACTGTACATTTTTCAACTCTACGAGCATTCGAACTAAGGACTGGTGATAAATGATCAATCTCACTTTATTTTTTCATTAACATGCGTGAACAAGATTAACTTCACGAGTGAAAGATTCTTATTTCATTTCAATCCAATTGATTACATTGAACAGTGTTCAGACTCAGAAATATGTCGTGTGGAATAACTTCAGATTATGCCAAGTATCACAAACTTTAGATGGCTATTTTAGTTTGACTTTATTAACATTCGACAACAAGTTTCAAGTGACTATCCACTTTATGAGTTTAATTTCCGAATGTTAAACTTATGTGTTTATTCGAGCTTAGTGGCATTATTTTCATTTTAAATGATTAATTACACAACACGGGATAGATTTCAGTGACATTCTACCGTGTGATAATTCTTCAATTATACAGTTCTTATGCGTTATGAACCTTGTTTAAACCATTGCTATATCTTTCTCTCATCTGTGCAGAAGCCGCTTTCGCATTAACACGTCCAAGGCTTAACGATGTTCGTTCACGTTTATCATTTACGTGGTCTATCTCAACGCCCTTACTTCTACACCGCATGGATCTTCTAGACATCGCATAGATCTTCTAGAAATTCGAGATCTTCAAGAACTTCCATCAAGGGAGGAATGGTGGTTCAATGGTGCAGAGAGGAGCGGAGCAGCCGGAATTCTGGGACATCGCCAACCCTAGGACGAGGAAAGAACACTTCCCACTGTTTCTTCTGTACAGAGGTGATATGATTTTAAACTTATTAATAAACTCAGAAAAAAAACTTAAGAATTTTTTCAAAAGAAAAACCCTCTCCCTCTGTGTGCACTTCAACCAGAACGGTACACGCCCTGCGTCTGACTCATGCTAATCGAAGTACCATATTTACTGTTCCAATATAATACAATATTCGTGAATATTTCATAATTACAAGGTACAGACGTATCAAGTTTTTGCATTGCAGGTTGAACCGGTACTTTTCGCGGTGACCCGTGATGACGCCTCTCGTTTAATTGGCGTTTCAGCTGAAGTTCATAAGCTCTGGCCCAGGTCTCCCCAATAGTGATTATCCGCCGTAAGAAAGCCTCTCCCTTGCGTTCATAGCGCTCCAAGTGCGCACGAGCTGCATCGTACCGCAGCCATTTTTGATGTTCTGTTAAATCGTGTGGAACCCATTTGGAGGCGATTTTCCGCATTCCCTGCCACGTCTTAAGGATTTGCAGCACAGTCGAAGGCACCAGCCGTGTATTGTTGGCCAATTCACGTATTGTGGTGTTCCGATCAATCAGCAGTAATGCGTTCACATTCTGCACACCGTCATCACTTACTGCAGAATGATCAGGCCGTGGCATGTCTGTCACATTTTGTCGTCCGTCTTTGAAGGCCTTGACCCACCGTGCTACAGTACAATAAAGGGCCGTCCACACGTCAGCGACTTACTTGTGCGGTATAGTTTGCGCAAAATAGACTGAACACCGTGCAGCGTCCACACAGTGCAAATAAATTTGCGCAAACTTCATAACATCTTTGATTTACACCAAATGCACACATAACGAATTCATAATTTGCATTTACGACTGCCATCAGTACCATGCTATGGGATCCTTTATAATTGTAGAAATACGAACCACTCTCTGGCGGTGGTACAATCATGACGTGTTTACCATCAACGGCACCCAAGCAATGAGGGAAAGTCCATCTATTCTGAAATTCTCGTGCTAATTTTTTCTCCATTCCTCTTACGATCTTGGAACCTTAAAAAATATTTTTCAGGATGAAAGTGACTCAGATTCAGTAACGGTTAACTCTACCCCAGAGCTCACCCACCATCACAATCATCAGCAAGCAATTCTGTACCGGATCGTCCACCCCCTGACCTAGACGTGTTATCTCCTATCCCGAGTACACACCGCCCGGACAACCGAAGGGAAAAAGAAGCAGGCATACTAAGTGGCATTGAAAAACAACTGACGGAAAGAAGAGCTGAAGGTCAACACAACATTTATGACTCATAAGCTTCGACATTTACCTAAAGACCAACGCATTTATGTAGAAAAATAATTAATGAGCGTATTTTTGAAGCAGAATTAGGGAACCTTAACAAAAATGGTTGTATATATTTACCTACGAGGCAGATGCCTTCAAATGTGCCTGCTTATAACAACAGTTCTCTGCCATCCATTCCGTCAGTGTCATTTAACTGCTATAATTGTAATAATTGTTTCTTTAATAAACATTGATTTTAACATCCCTTCATGAATTCCTTGCTTACTATTATAGATAATGCTTGATGAGAAATTGCCATCGTGAATTTCAAGACTCTATACGGTTTTCCTGTAGCCAAGAACCTTAAAATACAAATCAGTCTTTCGTGTGGAGATACAGATACGCGCATCATAGTATTTTGTCGGTCAGTTAGAGGCGTTGCCAGACGAAGCAATTCAGTATATACGTTTTCATCCATTCTTAAATAATTACGCCAGTCATCTGGATCTACACTTAAGTGTTTCGTTAAATTTACATTTGAAAATACATCTCTTTTCAATAGGCTTATTTGCTCCAGTTCGATCTACAACGTTTACTCCTCTTCTATAGGAGCAAACAGTAACAAAAACTATAAAAATCACCACTTGTCCACTTTGCTTTGACAACACCTACTGCGAAGTCGAATTTATCTCTACAAACTGCAGTAGATTGTAGTACCACAAGGTAGGTACATAAACGCCTTCTGTGCTGCTACCTGACTTCAGTGAGTCTTTGACTTTCTTCTTTTCTTTGCGGTAGGAACTACGCAATGAATTGACTTTCATTGTTACTCAATCTCTGTCGGCGCTTGGTTCTATCTGTAAAGATAAAATGGGGAAGAAATGTTAGTAGTGACCACCAGCCTACTGTAAACATTTCCCAGAAGTGAATTGATTAGAAAAACGTCCTATAATGAATTCACGGATAGACAGATGTTATAAAAATTATTTCTTCCTTGTACTATTTTACTTCAATATGTGCCGCACATTTTATACAACTGAAAATGTGTACCGGTAACAAAACTAAAGTTAATATATATTTTATGTACACCATTTTTAAAACTGAATATTACAAAAAACACTTGTGGCTGTTCATTCTGAATACATAACATGAAAAAATCCTACTTACCTCTTTTAGTTTTTCTATCATTTTGTCGTATGCAGCATTTTTTTTATTCCTGTCAGAATACTACTTGGATGTCCGGCTCCATGGCTAAATGGTTAGCGTGCTGGCCTTTGGTCACAGGGGTCCCGGATTCGATTCCCGGCAGGGTCGGGAATTTTAACCTTAACTGGTTAATTTCTCTGGCACGGGGACTGGGTGTGTGTATCGTCTTCATCATCATTCCATCCTCATCACGACGCGCAGATCGCCTACGGGTCTCAATTCAAAAGACCTGCACCTGGCGAGCCGAACATGTGCTTGGATACTCCCGGCACTAAAAGCCATACGCCATTTCATTTTCACTACTTGGATTTTACTTTCCAAAGACATGGCAGAGACTTGGAGAGCTCGATAAATTCCGCAACAAATTGTTTTGAACAATTTCTTGTATCTGACATTGTTTACACCTAACCGCACTGGGAAGTATTTAGAGTTTTAAGGCGCGGCTTGAGCTAACGTGTCTACACGCACAAACTTAGTTGGCGCAAGTAAAATCTTCGGGGCTGCAATAATTACGCAGGCCGCCCTTCTTGGCTTGCACGAGCTACCGTCTTCCCGTCCATAAGTACAAGCTTTCCGCTGCAAACCGGTTTGCGCAAGTAAGCGCGACATAAAGCCTGCGCGTGTGGACGGTAATGCACGTTCACCCAAGCCTCATGTAATCCTTCGTAACACTGCCTTGCACTGCGACCTCTAGCGCATTCCACTTTCAACCACCTCCTCTGATCTTGCTTCGAAATCATTACAGCTGTACTCCACGAGCGCGCGCTCGAAACAAAACTGCGTTCTTGTTGTTGTCGCTGCACGTGCATGGCGTGTGGAGGGTGAGTTCATTTGCTCTAAGAGAGGGTGGGTATCTAAGCTACCTCAGGTATACATTATATTGTCTGGCTACGTTTCACGGTATTGTTACAGCATAGTTGCCACTATTAAAAAATCAATATTAGGTGTAAACCAGAAGGAAGGAAGGAAGGAAGGAAGGAAGGAAGGAAGGAAGAAGAACTACCGCAGCTATCTCTAAGCAAGCTAAAAAGATCGATACATCGATTGTAAGCAACGTAAATAAATGATTTCAGTTTCATTAGCATAACAGATCGATTGTAAGCGAATAACAAATCGTGTAATTCAATAATCGACATGAAAAAGATACAACTTCTTGTTGACGATACGAGATGAAAACAAAATTCAAAAGTAATACTTCTCAAAAGAAAAAAAAAGTGCGGACATTGGAGGGAATCGTAAAAGTGTACGCGGACGCTACATTAACCGGCAAAACTTTTCATAAACCTCACCAGCGCAGGAAACGCTCTTTAATGTTCATTTGTCATTAAGGATGTAAATAGTTCTTGGCGACTTGAACCAACTGATGTGACGTAATTAGTTCCTGGTACCAACTTAACTTAGTTTCTAGTACCAACTTTGGGCGGGCTGATTAATTTATTCATGTTTAGTTGCTCCGTGGTTAGTTGCTACGGTCATAAATAAATTCTTCGGTGCTATGGTAATCAACAAGGTATTGTTAAACATGGATGTTGTTCCGTGCGGAGGTTGCTGTGTCAAAACTACTGATTTTAATGATTTCAAGAGTAAGTTTGAAGATTTGTCGTCGATTTATGTTGACCACGGCCTGATAACTAGGGAAAGAAATTGTGAGAAATGTGGGCACAGCACCAAACTTAGTGTCCGGCGAGGGAACGAATTATTCTTTAGATGCTCTCCAATAAGGTATGCTAAATTTTGGTATAAATCTTCCTTCTTTCCCTCCTCTTATGTACATTAAATTTTGTTTATGTGTGTGTATGAAATAATTTTTCAGCATTGGACTACTCTGGAGCATGTGTTACTTCTCTGAAAAATATGGCTAGCCATGGAACGATCACATATGTTTTCATTCCTCCTGTAAAAAAGATGTTATAATTACTTTCCCTCGTATCAATTATAAGACTGATATCAGCGCAATCTATAGGCCTACTTTACAGTGGTCACATTTTACAGTAATCATCACACTTTCTTTCCCCTGGACGAAATATTATGGCTAGCACTGGACCATTTAAAAATATTATTATTAGCTATAATTTATCCGGCCCGGTGCCAGACTCCATGGCTAAATGGTTAGCGTGCTGGCCTTCGATCACAGGGGTCCCGGGTTCTCGATTCCCGGTAGGGTCAGGAAATTTAACTATCATTGGGCTGAGTGTATGTGTCGTCTTCATCATCATTTTATCCTCATCACAACGTGCAGGTCGCCTACGGGAGTCAAATCAAACGACCTGCACCTGGCGAGCCCAACATGTCCTCGGAAACTCCCGGCACTAAAAGCCATACGCCATTTCATTTTTCATCCGGCCCGGCTAGTGACAAAATAATTTCATAGGTTAGGTCCGGCTAGTAACAAAACCATTGGTCTGGATAGGTTAGGTCCGGCTAGTGACGAAACTATTGGCCTGGATTGGTTAGGTCCGGCAAGTGGCAAACCCATTAGATTGTGATCAAGCAAACGGGGTCTGGGGGCGTAAGCGGCCTTAGGCCTCTTGACATCAGCGCAATCTACACCTCACTGTGGTCAGTTTTAGAATTAACTCTAATCATTGGTCTGGATGGGTTAGGTCCGGCTAGTGACAAAACCATTGGTCTGGATAGGTTAAGTCCGGCTAGTGACCAAAACATTGGTCTGGATTGGTTAGGTCCGGCTAGTGGCAAACCCATTGGACTGTGATCAAGCAAAGGGGGTGTGGGGACGTAAGCCCCCAGGTTAGGGCTGCGAAACGGCTTTAGGCCTGTTGACATCAGCGCAATATACACTTTACTGTGCCCAGTTTCACGTTACCGTCACTTACAAATGCTACTGCTTCTCTTGTACACACATAAATCTGTTTCCATTATTTGGGGCGTATGAATTCCAAGAGTGACAACAGCGCAATCTATGCTTTACAGTGGCGATATATGTAATTACTGTATCTCTAGTTCTGAACTATTTTTGTCTTTGTCACTGATATGAAATGAATAGAGGTAGTCCAAGAGTGACAACAGCGCAATCTATGCTTTACAGTGGCGAGATATGTAATTAATTAGTGTATCTCTAGTTCTGAACCATTTAAACATGTTATTATTTTTTGTCTTTGTCATTGATATGGAATCATGAGCAGACGTAGTCCAAGAGTGCCAACAGTGCAATCTATGCTTTACAGTGGCGAGATCTGTAATAATGTACCGCTAGGTCTGAATCATTCAAACATGTTATTATTTTACTTTATCATTGAAATTAAAGCATGCGTGGAGGTATTCCAATAATGACAACAGCGCAATCTATGTTTTACAGTGGCAAGATCCATAATTAGTGTATCGCTACCTCTTATTATTTGTCTTTGTTATTGACATTTAATAATATCTGGCGGTGGCATGAATGGATTCTGCCGTTGGGCGAAGATTAGCCCTATGAAACGTCACTCCTATAATTCAAGAGAGTGAGATGTTATTATTATTATTATTATTATTATTATTATTATTAATTTTATATGCTTATTCTTTCCATTCTTCCTCCGGACTACAACGATGATTATAGCGTGTCGGTGACTTTGCCTCATAGTCTTTTTATACCGCCTAAGTTGGTCATAACATTTTTTTTGTTATTTGCTTTACGTCGCACCGACACAAATATATGTCTTATGGCGACGATGGGATGGGAAAGGCTTAGGAATGGGAAGGAAGCGGCCGTGGTCTTAATTAAGGTACAGCCCCAGCATTTGTCTGGTGTGAAAATGGGAAACCACGGAAAACCATCTTCAGGGCTGCCGACAGTGGGATTCGAACCCACTATCTCCCGATTACTGGATACTGGCCGCACTTAAGCGACTGCAGCTATCGAGGTCGGTGGTCATAACTTCTCGCTGTCTTGAATTATGGGAGCGAGGATTATTATGTTATTTATGCTGGTGAGGGTTATCAAAAATTTTACCCAATAATAATAATAATAATAATAATAATAATAATAATAATAATAATAATAATAATGGCGTATGGTCTCTGGAGAGGCCTGGTGCGGATCTTTTTTCTCTTAGCCGGCCTATTAGGCGACCTGCATGTCTGTGAAGGTGAGGGCCCTGCGTAGGATGATTTCTAATGCTGAATACGCTACACACCCAACCCCCGAGTCACTGGAATTAACCAATTAAGGTTAAAATCCCTGACCCGGTCAGGAATCGAACCCGGGACCCTCTGGACCAAAGGCCAGCATGCTACCCATTTAGCCATGGAACCGGACATTACCCAATAATCATTATTAGGTCAGTACATAACCTCTCACTGTTATTTGGCGGACGAATACCCTTCAAATCGCAGACTCACTATTGGAAGCTATTAGTCACAGCAATTGTTAACCAATATACAGTAAAATGTTACTATTTAATGGTCTCCACAATGGAGCCCCTGAAATGCGGATATTTCTGTTTGTGAGCATTAGAAAACAGTTCTTCATTACAACATGGTTATATAAAATTTCATCAATACGGTACTAGTTAAAAATTGTTTTAAGAAAATCTAGGCTAAAGGTTTCTACATGACAATATACATAATTTTTAGGGACTTTTCCTTGATTATGAGAGAAGGAAAAATATTCTTTACCTGTTAATGAAGAGATTGAAACAGGACTAGCTTAGTGAAATAACTTGGACGACACATGCAATCACAGAATAAAGAAGATCCATGTAGCCTGCTGGACGTCCATCCAAAGAATAAGAAGCACGTCCAAAGGTACATTTTCCTAGAAGCGACTCCAGCGATAATTGCTGACACGAAACGCTGCGTGCTTCTTTTGCGGCTATTGCAGCAATTTATCAGTGGATAATTAGTTGACTCAGTTGGTGGTTTCGTGAATTTTATAACGAGCTTGAAGAAGAGAATTCTTCTTGTGTATTTACTATTGTCACTTCTCAGCCATGATTCGATAGGCTACCTGTTAGAGCAGTGGAGGTGGGTGATTATTATTTTAAGACGAAGTACAATTGGGCAACCTTCCTCCATAAACACTAATCAGAGGGAAAACACTGAAGGGATCCAACACTTCAAAAAATGAAGCTATTTGCAAAGAAAGACAAGAGCCACGGAGGGCGTGAAAATGATAGGATCCCTAGGATTCGATACCTAATATCGTTGGAGTCGGAAAAGAACAAGAGTTGAGCGAGGGAGGGGGTGTTTCATTTTCACGCAGTTAGTGGCCCTTGTCTTTCTTTGGCCGATACCATCATTTCTCGAAATGTTGGATCCCTTCCATTTCTTCCTTCTGATTAGTGTTATATAGAGGACGGTTGCCTAGTTGTACTTTCTCTTAAAACAATAATCATCACCACCACCACCACCACCAATACATGAAGCCGTGCGATCATGTATTATTATTATTATTATTATTATTATTATTATTATTATTATTATTATTATTATTATTATTAGCCTGAATAGAAGTCCTGTCTTTTTAACTCTTCTCTTTGTGATGTCACATTCCGAAGTACCGATAAGCAGTTCGGACAATTCTTTACTATCCACACCGAAGTGGGATGTTCTGTGGAAGAACAAACGTCCCGGAAATCTGCGAATGTCCTGGTTTTAGTCCTGTGTTTTGGAGTAGCTTAAAATTTCAATATTTCGTATAAATTTATAACCTGCCGGAGACTTACTGTGTCAGATAATACAATACCTGACAGTTACTGTATATCACTCCACCAGGACTTTTCCTTTGTAGACTTACTTTAATTTGTTCTTTTCGAAACTCAATTTGCTTTTAAATTTCCTTCAGCGCTCGAAATCTCAATTGCGTCCAAATTGTCTATTCCTTTCTCTAGCCTGTTGATTTATTGTTTGAATTATTTTTGGTACCGAGCGAGTTGGCCGTGAGCTTAAGGTCGCGCAGCTGTGAGCTTGCATTCGGGAGACAGTGGGTTCGAACCCCACTGTCGACAGTCCAGAAGATAGATTTCCACGGGTTCCCATTTTCACACCAGGTAAATACTGGGGCCGTACCATAATTAAGACAACGGCCGGTTCGTTTCCATTCCTATCCCATCGTCGCCATAAGACCTATCTGTGTCGGTGCGACGTAAAACCAATTGTAAAAAAAAAAGTGTTCTCATGCGATAACTTAAAAAATCTTATTAAAATGTGCTAGAAAACTGCAGAGTGTTACAAAGACAACTTGGAAAAAATTAAGTAGTAACGTTCATTTTAAAGCATATATATTGCTTGAAACCACATTCAAGAACTGTTTCCAAATTTAGAGATTGAATTACGAATATTTCTGTCAACCTTCTTCTTCTTTGTCTGTTTACCCTCCAGGGGCGGTTTTTCCTGCGGACTCAGCGAGGGATCCCACCTCTACCGCCTCAAGGGCAGCGTCCTAGAGCTTCAGACGCTGGGACGGGGAATACAACTGGGGAGGATGACCAGCCTCACCTGCTATGCTGAAAAGAAGCCTTGCGGGGGGATGGGAAGAGTGGAAGGAATAAACAAGGAAGAGGGAAGGAAGCGGCTGTGGCCTTAAGTTAGGTACCATCCCGGCATTTGCCTGGAGGAGAAGTGAGAAACCACGGAAAAACACTTCGAGGATGGCTGAGGTGGGAATCGGACCCACCTCTACTCAGTTGACCTCCCGAGGCTGAGTGGACTCCGATCCAGCCCTCGTACCACTTTTCAAATTTCGTGGCAGAGCCGGGAATCGAACCCGGGCCTCCGGGGGTGGCAGCTAATCACACTAATCATTACACCACAGAGGCGGACATATTTCTGACAACCACGGCAACCAATTGCGTGGCCGAGCTCTCTTTCTTACTCCTCAAGCGAAGACCGTAACTCTGACCATTCAGCAAGGGAGTCGGACATACCACAGCAACTAGACTATAGTATGAATATATGATCGAAGAATTTACAACAAAGAAAGCACATCGAGGAAACCACTTGTTGCCTGACTTGAGTTTGGTGAGTTCCATATACACGTATTATTATTATTATTATTATTATTATTATTATTATTATTATTATTATTATTATTGCCTGTTGCTTGCTTGTTGTTTAAAGGGGCCTAACATCGAGGTCATCGGCCCTATTATTATTATTATTATTATTATTATTATTATTATTATTATTATTATTATTATTATTATTATCTTCGCCTCCATAGCGTAACGGTTAGTGCTATTAGTTGCCGTCCTCGGGGGCCCGGGTTCAATTCCCGGTACAGCCAGAAATTTAAGAATGGCAGGAAGGCTGGTATGTGGTTAAAAATGGTACATGTAGCTCACCTCCATTGGAGGTGTGCCTCAAAAGAGCTTCACCACCTCGAAATGAGGACACAAGTTTACATTTATTATTATTATTATTATTATTATTATTATTATTATTATTATTATTATTATTATTGTTGTTGTTGTTGTTGTTGTTGTACCGGGAGGTAAACTTCAACTCCGCACTTTCAAAATAAGCGCCTTAATGAACTCTATCAAGGAAATGTGAAATTGTTACTACATAAAGTTGAGACTTTAATCAGAAAATGTCACTACTGAAACATTAAGTAATTGTGTTATTGTGAAGTTTCCTAAACTGATTGGATTTCTATTGGTTTTATGCTGTACATCAAGAAGTTTGGAAGTTTTTCCACAGATATCACTACCAAAAACTATAGTAATGCACTCTGGTGCAAGGTAAGGGAAGTTGTTATTGAAAGAAATTTTGTGTTTATAGGTTTTCTCAACTTTCATTTGTTTCATTTATGTAATTATAGGTTTGCAACACGTCTGTCTCATTCCGCCAGTTTTGAATCTGGCCAATGAAAATTTTCTGTAGTTAATTTTCAGCCTATCACAGGCTTCTTGTTCGATTTTGAGTGTAACGTTTGGGTTCACCCAATAAAAATGAGAGGGTGTGTGCGGATTAGCCCAGAATCCTCTCGAACCTTCCCTGAGGGTATATAAGTTGCGGCTTTTCAAGTTTCCTTGTCTCTTGATCGTCGTCTTTCTGAGTGTGTGTGTTAAGGCAGGAGGCGGGACGCCTCATTCTTCGGCAGGCAGTACATCAGCCAGGAAATGGCCACCTAAATTCTCTTTTCTGTAGCTACCTCCGCGGACTTATCCGAGGGGAAGGTCCGAATTTTTAACCATGTAACAAACCTTTCTAAAATGTAAATTTTCTTTCGGCTAATGTAAAACTTCAAGTTTTTAACTGTAAATCGGAGATAGAGAGTGAGTTACCCTATCGAGCTCCCCTTCATATTGGTTTGAGGTGACTACGATTTCGTAACTGTTTTCTTACCGTAATGTATTAAATTTATTTCCAGCAGTCACCTCAGTAGCTTGAGACTAGCCCCTGTTTCATCGGGCCCAGAGCTCTGTTAAGGTTTTGAATATTTCAGTATCTAGGAGCGCAAGTGTACGCCTCCATTCAGTTTGTGTTCGGGCCAGTCATTTAACCTGTTCTTTTTCCGCAAAGGCCCAGTAACTTGGGTACTAGATGCCCCTGTGTAAAACTATTTTCATTTGTAAATTGTGCCTTGTGAGACCAGAGAGCAGGGGCGTATTCTCCTTGAATGCAAGGCATTCACTGCATGCGTTATGATAACACAAAGAACTGTCTGATGTACGATTTTAGGTTGTTTTAAGTCAAATATTAACGATTTCATCTCTCAGAAGTTCAAAAGGTCCGCACAACTGTACTAGTTCCGTTGCTTGACTACGTGTGGTGCTGGTGTAGTCTCGCCGTCTACTCCTCTCTAGGAAGAAAGAGACAGCATGGCGCAGTTAAGGATGCAAGGCATTCAATCTTAAAATTGCATTCGGTGGCAGACGTAGTTCTGAAACCCTCCGAACGATGTCGCTGCAATTGAAACTTGGTCAGAATTTGTCACCCCATACCCGTGCTACCCTCTGCCATCTGTTAGCAACTTGGAGAAAGTCGACATCTTTAGCAGCGAACGGGACCCCACAGATTATCCCCCAGCGAGAACCCAACGTGACGAAACTGACCAATGCCACTGAGGTGACTTTCCTCCAGTGCTTCAGTTGTGGCCAAGGATCATATAAGAGAAATAGATCCGTCACTCCTGTATAATAAAGTTGGCTGAGAAAACAGGTCATGGAAGCTACAATGGCCACTTTCTCTCTGCCAACATAAGGAAATAAATCCCACGATAGTACCTCGTAGTAAGCACGATGATGATAGTTGTTACTTTGTTAAAATTTTAATTGTGATAGAGATAATGATTGTATTTCGGTAGGAAAGTTGTATCTAAAGCTTCTCTCGTGTCTTTTACTTGAAAAGTAAATTGCAATTACCGTATTTGTATGTTGGCAATACTGTTATAACGCTAGCTTGTATCGTTGTTTCACCGTTCGCATTTTAATGTAAATTTACATCTATTAAGTGATAAATTCAACATTGATTACTGAAAATGTTAATGCAATTCATATAAAACCCCAAAACGCCCATACTTGCCTAAATCACGATATCACATAACCTCATTCTTTCGTTCGTTCGTTCGTTGAACACTTCCCACGACTTTTATGTATGGGAATGGAAAACACGAGAAGGAAAGGATGAAGGTAAAACACAGCATAATGCACACAGTTTATATTTTGAATTTATTTATTCTAAACAGCAGGTAAGAAGCACAATCACACAGACGTTTACTCGCAACAGCTAGGTAGTTCAATGTGAAGTATGTTCATGATCATATTACTATTTCTTCACACTAAGAACGCGCATAATTATAATTTCACACCATACTCTCAAAAAACTGGATCAAAAATCTCGTTCAATGCGAAAGAATCTCAACAAATTTTCGTCTAACAAACACTATTACATACCGTACGACCAAGGTCCCTTCGCGCGCAACGATAACGGTGTTGTGTTTTGAACTTGCTGTACCACGCAACTGAATGTGTAATGCCAACTTCTGCCTTCTAAATTAACCCTCTGAAAGAGAATTTTAGTTTTCATTAGTTGGCAGAGATCGATTGGCCCATCTCAGAACTGCTTCGGACGCTCCCTATGAAGTGTCACCCCCCTGGTTGTGGCTAACTAGTGAGTTAATTCATTGTGTGTTTTGCTGATTAGTGAGTTCATTCTGTGTGTGCTGTTCCTGTGCTATTCGTCATTTTCGGTCTTTAATTATATTTTGCGCTTATTGTGGTATTAACGATGGATGAGTCTAAAACGGATATAATTGTAAATCAGTTTACTGGCCGTTCGTTTGATGAAAAGATTCAAATAGTTCAAGCCGGGAGACCTCTACCTTCCCTCGTATATTTCTTCTTTACCGGGCGAGTTGGCCGTGCGGGTAGAGGCGCGCGGCTGTGAGCTTGCATCCGGGAGATAGTAGGTTCGAATCCCACTATCGGCAGCCCTGAAGATGGTTTTCCGTGGTTTCCCATTTTCACACCAGGCAAATGCTGGGGCTGTACCTTAATTAAGGCCACGGCCGCTTCCTTCCAACTCCTAGGCCTTTCCTATCCCATTGTCGCAATAAGACCTATCTGTGTCGGTGCGACGTAAAGCCCGTAGCAAAAAAATTCTTCTTCTCCTTCTTCTTCTTAATCTGCTTACCATCCAGGGTTGGCTTTTCCCTTGGCTTTTCGGACTCAGCGAGGGATCCCACCTGTACCGCCTCAAGGGCAGTGTCCTGGAGCTTCAGACTCTGCGTCGGGGACAAAACTGGGGAGGATGACCAGTACCTCGCCCAGGCGGCCTCACCTGCTATGCTGAACAGGGGCCTTGCGGGGGTTGGGAATATTGGAAGGGATAGACAAGGAAGAGGGAAGGAAGCGGCCGTGGCCTAAAGTTAGGTACCATCCCGGCATTTGCCTGGAGAAGTGGGAAACCACGGAAAACCACTTCCAGAATGGCTGAGGTGGGAATTGAACCCACCTCTACTCAGTTGACCTCCCGAGGCTGAGTGAACCCCGTTCCAGCCCTCGTACCACTTTTCAAATTTCGTGGCAGAGCCGGGAATCGAACCCGGACCTCCGGGGGTGGCAGCTAATCACACTAACCACTACACCACAGAGGCGGACTCTGGTAAATTTAAAAATAGAAAACAAGAATTGTGTACGCACGTTCAATCCAGGAACTTACAGTAAAACTGTTTGGCTCGAGTTCACTTACATGTAATTAGGGTGAGTAGAATTGAAATTTACTTAATACATTGTGTTAACTGCATGGTTACTAGTTGCATGCCTCAGTGGAGATTCCAGGATACGCCACTGCCAGAGAGTGTAAGATTTTGATATAATGTTGCCCTGAGTGGGCTGTAAGAAATCAGGAGCATGTAAGCTCTTTTCAAAATTTTGTAATAATGAGGGGTGACTCTGGACGGCTAAATATTGTAACTTCTGGAGCAAGTGCTCTTAAATCAGGATATTTCCGTCCCTGTCTAACCATTGGGTTTCGTGAATTTTGTAAACTGGATCCGGTATCTAAGAATTTGTAAACTAAGGGCATGAAGCTCTAAAGCTGTAAAATTCACTAATCTGGGATTTTCCAAGTCTTGTTTCAAGATTGCTAATTGTACCTGTTATGTTGTTATGTTCACTCATTAAATAAAAAATAAAAAAATTACGCGTGATATTCTAAAAGAAATATAACCTTTTAAAGTTTTAATTCAATTTTTGATATGGTAGTTAGACCCATTCAAGCCCGCACCTTCTTTTACCTCTCTGCGTTCCACAGATACCCCGGAAAATTATTATTATTATTATTATTATTATTATTATTATTATTAACACAGAGGAAGAACAATCTGGCTTTAGACCGAATAGATCAACAATACACTTGATATTTACAGTGCGAACGATAATGGAAAAACATCTGGAAAGGAACAAGATCATATTCGTATTTTTTTAAAATTTTTTTTGCAAGTTGCTTTACGTCGCACCGACACAGATAGGTCTTATGGCGACGATGAGACGGGAAAGGGCTAGAAGTGGTTAGGAAGCGGCCGTGGCCTTAATTAAGGTACAGCCCCAGCATTTGCCTGGTATGAAAATGGGAAGTCACGGAGAACTAACTATCTTCAGGGCTGCCGACAGTGGGGTTCGATCCCACTATCTCCCGAATACTGGATACTGGCCGCACTTAAGCGACTGCAGCTATCGAGCTCGGTAATTAATAGCTGCAGTCGCTTAAGTGCGGCCAGTATCCAGTATTCGGGAGATAGTAGGTTCGAACCCTACTGTCGGCAGCCCTGAAAATGGTTTTGCGTGGTTTCCCATTTTCACACCAGGCAAATGATGGGGCTGTACCTTAATTAAGGCTACGGCTGCTTCCTTCCCACTCCTAGCCTTTTCCTGTCCCATCGTCGCCATAAGACCTATCTGTGTCGGTGCGACGTAAAGCAACTAGCAAAAATAAATCATTAATTAACAGGATAAAAATGTTGTATGAGGTGAGTGAAAGCAGTGTACAAGTGGGGAGTGGTGACTCTGAAACATTTTATAAAAAATAGGTCTCCAGCAAGGAAGTGCACTGTCGTCATTATTGTTTATTATATTGATAGATGAAATCATAAAACGTGTAAAACAGAGTATCAGTAGTGATGAAGTGAATGCTTTCTTATTTGCGGATGATGTGGTGATTTGGGGAAAGGAAAAAAAGGAAGTACAAAGGAGACTGGACATTTGGAATGAAAATCTGAAGGAGTTTGGAATGGTAGTTAATAAAAACAACACTGTAGTCATGCACTGTGGAATAGAGAAAAAGAGAAGCCAAGTGAACATAGACGGAGAACGGTTAGAGAATGTAGAAAAGTTTACATATCTGGGTAGCATTATTAATGAAATCAACCCTGAAATAACAGACTAAGTAAAGGTACAACATTTTATCATCAAGTCAGAGAGCTGTTATGGGACGACAAAGTACCCAAGAGAACGAAATCAACATTGTATAAACAGTATTTCATACCAACTGTAACATACGGACTAGAAACGCTGGTAACTAATAAGAGTCAAGATAGTAAGATTCAAGCAGTAGAAATGAAACTTTTACCGAGCTCGATAGCTGCAGTCGCTTAAGTGCGGCCAGTATCCAGTATTCGGGAGATAGTAGGTTCGAACCCCACTGTCGGCAGCCCTGAAAATGGTTTTGCGTGGTTTCCCATTTTCACACCAGGCAAATGCTGGGGCTGTACCTTAATTAAGGCCACGGCCGCTTCCTTCCCACTCCTAGCCCTTCCCTGTCCTATCGTCGCCATAAGACCTATCTGTGTCGGTGCGACGTAAAGCAACTAACAAAAAAACAAAAAAACCCAACGAAATGAAATTTTTAAGAAATCGGTTAAAACGACAAGAAGAGATAGAATTCAAAATATTAAAATCAGAGAAGAGCTAAATATATAACCGTTAGTACAGAAGATACAGAAAGCAAGATTGAGAAGGTTCGGACACGTACAAAGAATGGGAAAGGAACGGGTATCAAGAAGGGAATTGGAAAGAGAAGTTAAGGGAAAGAGACCAGTTGGAAGACCGAGAAGAAGGTGGATAGATCAGGTTTGGAAGGATATTAGAGAAGCTGGATTGGATGTGACGGAAGTAATGGAGCAGGAAAAGGGGAAGGGCAGAAAGGAGTGGAGGAGGCTTGTTAACCACACCCGGCCGACTGGAGAGGGACATTGATTATTACTATTATTATTATTTAGGGGCCGCCATGCCGAGGTGGTAAAGGTGTGCTCAATTCACTCGTAAGGACGTGGGTTCAATTCCCCGTTAGGAAACGGGATTTCTACTTCCGGAGGTACGTATGATCCTGAGGTTCACTCAGCCTACAACAAAAACGTGTACCAGATTAATTTTTGGGGGGCAAGGACGGCCGGACGTAGAGCTAACCACTCTATTTCATGAAGTGCCGAGGTTACGGATAGTGGAAGACGTTACCTTCCGCCCCTCAAACGGTCTTCATGGCGTGTACGAAGATGACTTTATTTTTTATTTTTCTATTATTATTATTATTATTATTATTATTATTATTATTATTATTATTATTATTATTATTTCTTAATCTATTTACCCTCCAGGGTTGGTTTTTCCCTTCGACTCAGCGAGGGATCCCACATATACCGCCTCAAAGACAGTATCCTGAAGCATGAGACTTTGGATCGGGGACCCAACTGGGGAGTATGACTAGTACCCCTCCCAGGCCGCCTCAACTGCTGTGCTGAACAGGGGTCTTGTGGGGGGACGGGAAGATTGGAAGGGAGAGACAAGGACGAGGGAAGGAAGCGACCGTGGCTTTAAGTTAGGTACCATCCCGGCATTTGTCTGGAGGAGAAGTGGGTAACAAAGGAAAACCATTTCGAGGATGGCTGAGGTGGGAATCGAACCTACCTCTACTCAGTTGGCCTCCCGAGGCTGAGTGGACCCATTCCAGCCCTTGTACCATTTCTCGAATTTTATGGCAGAGCCGGGAATCGAACCCGGGCCTCCGGGGGTGGCAGCTAATCACGCTAACTACTACAGCACATGGGCGGATTTCATTATTATTATTATTATTATTATTATTATTATTATTATTATTATTATTATTATTATTATTATTATTATTATTATTAATGGTTCATGTTTGTGGGTTACTGTAGTCACGTCCTAGTTCGTGAACCATGGGGAACGGCTGAGTGGCCTAGTAAGTGGTCCTGAGAGTCGGGATACCAGTTGCTATGGAAAGGGAGTGGGCATCTCGGACATATTCTGAGTCGTGGCCCTCCTTGTGCTCAGGCGGCTAGGACTATACAATTCACCGGTGGTCCATAACCCGTTAGAGGAGAGATCCTCACTTGGACTATGTGCAAGTAGGGCAGCATCCTGCTTCATGAATTTACCGAGCTCAGAACACTTTAAGCAAGCCTCGGACCTATGGGAGTAATGGAGTCCCACTCCCATTTGACAGGCGAGGGGCTCCTTGGAAACAACTTGGCGAACGAAATGGAATTCGATGGGGAGCTATCAATATTAATGGGGCTTATGGAAGAAAGAAGGTAGAACTGGCTGAGTCAGCAAAGAGGATGCATTTGGATGTGCTAGGAGTAAGTGATATTCGGGTAAGGGGAGATAATGAGGAAGAGATAGGAGATTATAAAGTGTACTTGACGGGTGTTAGAAAGGGAAGGGCAGAGTCTGGGGTAGGGCTCTTTATCAGGAATACCATTGCACGCAACATAGTTTCTGTTAGGCACGTAAATGAGCGAATGATGTGGGTAGATTTGTCAGTGGGAGGAATTAGGACAAAAATTGTGTCCGTGTATTCACCATGTGAGGGTGCAGATGAGGATGAAGTTGACAAGTTCTATGAAGCATTGAGTGACATCGTGGTCAGGGTCAACAGCAAGGACAGAATAGTATTAATGGGCGATTTCAATGCGAGAGTTGGGAATAGAACTGAAGGATACGAAAGGGTGATTGGTAAATGTGGGGAAGATATGGAAGCTAATGGGAATGGGAAGCGTTTGCTGGACTTCTGTGCTAGTATGGGTTTAGCTGTTACGAATACATTCTTCAAGCATAAGGCTATTCACCGCTACACATGGGAGGCTAGGGGTACCAGATCCATAATAGACTATATCTTAACAGACTTTGAATTCAGGAAATCTGTTAGGAATGTACGAGTTTTTCGGGGATTTTTCGATGATACAGACCACTATCTGATCTGTAGTGAACTAAGTATCTCTAGGCCTAAGGTAGAGAAAGTGAAATCTGTCTGCAAACGAATAAGGGTAGAAAATCTCCAGGACGAGGAAATTAGACAGAAGTACATGGATATGATTAGTGAGAAGTTTCGAACAGTAGACAGGTTCAGGATACAGAAAGTGAATGGGTGGCATACAGGGATGCTGTAGTAGAAACAGCAAGGGAATGCCTAGGAACAACTGTGTGTAAAGATGGGAAAAGGCGAACATCTTGGTGGAATGATGAAGTGAGAACAGCCTGTAAACGTAAAAAGAAGGCTTATCAGAAATGGGTCCAAACAAGGGCCGAGGCAGACAGGGATTGGTACGTAGATGAAAGAAACAGAGCGAAACAAATAGTTATTGAATCCAAAAATAAGTCATGGGAAGATTTTGGTAACAACCTGGAAAGGCTAGGTCAAGCAGCAGGGAAACCTTTCTGGACAGTAATAAAGAATCTTAGGAAGGGAGGGGAAAAGGAAATGAACAGTGTTTTGATTAATTCAGGTGAACTCATAATAGATCCCAGGGAATCACTGGAGAAGTGGGGGGAAATATTTTGAACATCTTCTCAATGTAAAAGGAAATCATCATGGTGGTGTTGCAAACAGCCAAGCTTATGGGGAGGAGGAAAATGATGTTGGTGAAATTATGCTTGGGGAAGTGGAAAGGATAGTAAATAAACTCCATTGTCATAAGGCAGCAGGAATAGATGAAATTAGACCTGAAATGGTGAAGTATAGTGGGAAGGCAGGGATGAAATGGCTTCATAGAGTAGTAAAATTAGCGTGGAGTGTTGGTAAGGTACCTTCAGATTGGACAAAAGCAGTAATTGCACCTATCTATAAGCAAGGAAACAGGAAGGATTGCAACAACTATCGAGGTATCTCATTGATTAGTATTTTTTTGCTAGGGGCTTTACGTCTCACCGACACAGATAGGTCTTATGGCGACGATGGGATAGGAAAGGCTAGGAGTTGGAAGGAAGAGGCCGTAGCCTTAATTAAGGTACAGCCCCAGCATTTGCCTGGTGTGAAAATGGGAAACCACGGAAAACCATTTTCAGGGCTGCCGATAGTGGGATTCGAACCTACTATCTCCCGGACATTGATTAGTATACCAGGCAAAGTATTCACTGGCATCTTGGAAGGGAGGGTGCGATCAGTCGTTGAGAGGAAGTTGGATGAAAAACCAGTGTGGTTTCAGACCACAGAGAGGCTGTCAGGATCAGATTTTCAGTATGCGCCAGGTAATTGAAAAATTCTACGAGAGGAATAGGCAGTTGTGTTTATGTCTCGTAGATCTAGAGAAGGCATATGACAGGGTACCGAGGGAAAAGATGTTCGCCATACTGGAGGACTATGGAATTAATGGTAGATTATAAAAATCAATCAAAGGCATTTATGTTGACAATTGGGCTTCAGTGAGAATTGATGGTAGAATGAGTTCTTGGTTCAGGGTACTTACAGGAGTTAGACAAGGCTGTAATCTTTCATCTTTGCTGTTCGTAGTTTACATGGATCATCTGCTGAAAGGTATAAAATGGCAGGGAGGGATTCAGTTAGGTGGAAATGTAGTAAGCAGTTTGGCCTATGCTGACGACTTGGTCTTAATGGCAGACTGTGCCGAAAGCCTGCAGTCTAATATCTTGGAACTTGAAAATAGGTGCAATGAGTATGGTATGAAAATTAGCCTCTCCAAGACTAAATTGATGTCAGTAGGTAAGAAATTCAACAAAATTGAATGTGAGATTGGTGATACAAAGCTAGAACAGGTCGATAATTTCAAGTATTTAGGTTGTGTGTTCTCCCAGGATGGTAATATAGTAAGTGAGATTGAATCAAGGTGTAGTAAAGCTAATGGAGTGAGCTCGCAGTTGCGATCAACAGTATTCTGTAAGAAAGAAGTCAGCTCCCAGACGAAACTATCTTTACATCGGTCTGTTTTCAGACCAACTTTGGTTTACGGGAGCGAAAGCTGGGTGGACTCAGGATATCTTATTCATAAGTTAGAAGTAACAGACATGAAAGTAGCAAGAATGATTGCTGGTACAAACAGGTGGGAACAATGGCAGGAGGGTACTCGGAATGAGGAGATAAAGGCTAATTTAGGAATGAACTCGATGGATGAAGCTGTACGCATAAACCGGCTTCGGTGGTGGGGTCATGTGAGGCGAATGGAGGAGGATAGGTTACCTAGGGGAATAATGGACTCTGTTATGGAGGGTAGGAGTAGAGGGAGACCAAGACGACGATGGTTAGACTCGGTTTCTAACGATTTAAAGATAAGAGGTATAGAACTAAATGAGGCCACAACACTAGTTGCAAATCGAGGATTGTGGCGACGTTTAGTAAATTCTCAGAGGCTTGCAGACTGAACGCTGAAAGGCATAACAGTCTATAATGATAATGTATGTATGTATGTTATTGTTATTATTATTATTATTATTATTATTATTATTATTCAGTTACGTACAGGTTTACGTTACTTGGCGATACATTAATGTCCAAATAGGGGAAGGAAATACTTGCCTTTTTTTCTCTGCCTTGGGGCGCCAAGTAGCTACATTCGCCCCTGTCTCCCACGCATTTAACGATACCATGACTACCCACTCGATTGTAAGACCCACGATATCCCCTGCCTGTCGTACGAGGTGACTAAAAGGGGCCGCAGGGCTCTCAACTTGGGAGCGTTGGTTGGTGACCACGGGGCCCTTAGCTGAGTCATGGCATTGCTTCCCCTTACTTGTGTCAGGCTCCTCACTTTCATCTATCTTATGCGACCTCCCTTGGCCAGCTCTGGATTTTTCCGACCCCGACGCTATTAGAACATTCGAGATTAGGGTGCCTTTAGTTTTCACGCCCTTCATGGCCCTTGTCTTTCTTTGGCCGATATCTTCATTTTTCGAAGTGCTGGATCACTTTCATTTTTTCTCTCTGATAAGTGTTATATGGAGGATGGTTACCTATTTGTACAGGGTGGCCCAATAGCCCATTAACATTTGATGAGGTAATACAAAGTACATCATGGAATACTGGAGGTAGAGTGGTAATAATTGACACACATGATTGGCATGACATGGGGTTTTATTGACATCAAAATAAAGTACACAAAATGATCAACATTTGGCGTTTCATACGATACACAAGCAATAATTAGCGTAACATTCGAGGTTTAGCAAAGGCGATGTTCTTTATAAATCATGCTCAACATATCGGCCGTCGTTCATCAACAATACCTGTGATAGAGGGACAATGTTGTGAACAGCACTGTACAGCATATCCGTAGGTATGGTGAGAAATTGCCGTCGGATGTTGTATTTTAGCATTCCTAATGAGGCCGGACGATCGCGGTAGACTTGCGACTTCTTGTGTATTTTACTTTAGTGTAATTAAAACCCCATGTCATGCCAGTCATGTGTGTCAATTATTACCTCCAACATTCCGTGAAGTATTGCCTCGTCAAATGCTAACGTACTTTTGGGTCACCCTGTACTTCCTCTTAAAACAATAATCACCACCACCACTCCCGCCCAATTGTCGTCCAATGATATGATACTAAGCGCGAATCGCGAATAGTATGACGTATTTTTGAAGGACTTTTCCTGGTTGCGCGATGTAACACAGCTAAAGGCTACAGATCGGGACAAGTGAATCACGCTGATGCGTGCGAGCCAGCCGGACGCCCAGACGTCAGTACTGTGCATTCCTCACCATCTGCATACATGTTCACGTAATATTAGTGTCTGGAAGACAGTGTAAGAAGCAGCTTACAGCACTGAGAAAGGTACGTTGTTTTGTTCTACATAAAGGCCGGCACACTGTGCACAGGACCAGTGCTGCCAACTGATTTTACTATACATACGTGCATAACTTAAACAGCGGCGACTATTAGGGGGGATAACGGCGTCCGTCTTAAACTAGAAATTATAGGAATTACCTTTTTTTTTAATTGTACAAACCCTGTTGTCTTATTAGCTAATTCTTTCTTTCTTTCTTTCTTTCTTTCTTTCTTTCTTTCTTTCTTTCTTTCTTTCATTCTTTCTTTCTTTCTTTCTTAATCCTCTTACCCTCCAGGACTCAGCGAGGGATCCCACCTCTACCACCTCAAGGACAGTGTCCTGGAGCGTGAGACTTTGGGTCGTGGGATACAACTGCGGTGAAGGACAAGTACTGTGCCTTGCCCAAGCGGCCGCACCTGCTATGCCGAACAGGGGCCTTGTGAGGGAATGGGAAGATTGGAAGGGATAGGCAAAGAAGGAAGGAAGGAAGGAAGGAAGGAAGGAAGGAAGGAAGGAAGGAAGGAAGGAAGGAAGGAAGAAGGGAGGGGGTCGTGGCCTTAAGTTAGGAACCAACCCGACATTTGCCTGGAGGAAAAATGGGAAACCACGGAAAACAACTTAGAGGCTGTTTGAGGTGGGAACAGATGTTTATTGTCAGGCCTTGAGACTTGAGATTGGCGCATGTGCAGCAACAATGCTTATCCCCGCATCCACACGACTTCTCGTCAGACGACCCCAGTAGTGTGTTACTTTGTTAAGTATGTAATCAAGTACTAAATGATTTTAATTGTACAGGGATATTATTTTATCTATTCAGGGAATTGCCGCTCGCCCAATGGCATGCCTGCGACCCTGTCTCCCGCCAATCACTTCACCGTAATGCGGCCAGCGCTCACCCGGCACTCAGTCATAGAGTGTTTTCGTATAAGATTTCCTGTATGTTGTGAAGGTATTATGTATGTACACGCGCTGATGTAATGAATATAGCACTGGAATAATACACTGAGCATTAAACACGTGAACACTTGACTAAACTGAACTTTACGCTGATAAAGCTCTCAGCAGACTGCAAAGGAGTGGAACTTGTAACGCCGAGAAGCGCATCACGGCAAAGTGCTTGGCGAGAGACAGGCTTGCAGTGCGGGCGACCGGTCGAGCGAGAATCCCCTGAATAGTTAAAAAAATGTCCCTGTGTAATCACGCCATACTTCCATTTAATTTTAATGCATGTGTAATTATTGTTACTTTGGTGAACTTTTACCTCTCTCTCGAAATTCACTCAGAGAACATCACAAAACTAACCATTTTGTATTTTTTTTTTCAATTATGGTGTAACATCCCCCCCCCCTGCTATATCCCACAAACCCGGGTACTTTTGGTTGCCTATATTTTTGTGTGCCCCCTTCACACACACACACACACACACCCACACCCACACACCCACACACACACACCCACACCCACCCACACCCACCCACCCACCCACCCACCCACCCACACACACACACACACACACACACACACACACACACACACACACACACACACACACACACACACACACACACACACACACACACTTCTAATTCCCAATCGGCGCTACTGAACTTAAACACAATATAATTTTGTCTGTAAACTTCATTGCTTACCTCAAACTTCTTTTTTTTAATCTCGGATTAGGTATAGGCCTACTTCTTTCTTTCTTTCTTTTCTTAATCCGCTTACCCTCCAGGGTTGGTTTTTCCCTCGGACTCAGTGAGGGACCCCACCTCTACCGCCTCAAGTGTCCTGGAGTGTGAGACTTTGGATCGGGGGATACAACTGGGGAGAAAGACCAATACCTCGCCCAAGCGTCCTGACCCGCTATGCACAACAGGGGTTCGTGGAGGGATGGTTAGATTGGAAGGGATAGACAAGGAAGAGGGAAGGAAGTGGCCGTAGGCTTAAGTTAGGTACCATTCCGGCATTTGCCTGGAGAAGAAGTGGGAAACCACGGAATACCACTTCCAGGATGGTTGAGGTGGGATTCGAACCCCGCCCTCCACCTCTCTTCTCAGTTGACCTTCCGAGGCAGAGTGGACCCCGTTTCAGCCCTAGTAACACTTTTTAAATTTCGTGGCAGAGACGGGAATCGAACCCGGGCCTCCGAGGGTGGTAGCTAATCACACTAGATTAGGTATGCAAAAGTCGAAATGAGGTTCAATTCAAGTTTAGTCTGCTGCATGTTTGTTTGTAACATCACGGAAAAACGGTGTAACAGAGTTTCTCTATGCTCTGTAGGTAAATCCTGGAATAGGCCACGTGTGCACTAGGGTATGTAATTTTTTTGCTATTTTGCTTTACGTCGCACCGACGCAGATACGTCTTATGGCGACAATGGGATAGGAAAGGCTTAGGAATTGGAATGAAGCGGCCGTGGCCTTAATTAAGGTACAGCCCCGGCATTTGCCTGGTGTGAAAATGGGAAACCACGGAAAACTATCCTCAGGGCTGCCGACAGTGGGGCTCAAACCCACTATCTCCCGATTACTGGATACTGGCCGCACTTAAACGACTGCAGCTATCGAGCTTGGTAGGGTATATTATTATTATTATTATCATCATCATCATCATCATCATCATCATCATCTGTTTACCCTCCAGGATTGGCTTTTCCCTCGGACTCAGCGAGGGATCCCACCTCCACCGCCTCAAGGGCAGTGTCCTGGAGCTTCAGACTCTTGGTCGGGGGATACAACTGGGGAGTGCGACCAGTACCTCGCCCAGGCGGCCTCACCTGCTATGGAAAACAGGGGCCTTGTAGGGGGATGGGAAGATTGGAAGGGATAGGCAAGGATGAGGGAAGGAAGCGGCCGTGGCCTTAAGTTAGGTACCATCCCGGCATTCGCCTGGAGGTGAAGTGGGAAACCACGGAAAACCACTTCGAGGATGGCTGAGGTGGGAATCGAACCCACCTCTACTCAGTTGACCTCCCGAGGCTGAGTGGACCCCGTTCCAGCCCTCGTGGCAGAGCCGGGAATCGAACCCGGACCTCCGGGGGTGGCAGCTAATCACGCTAACCACTACACCACAGAGGCGGACATTATTATTATTATTATTATTATTATTATTATTATTATTATTATTATTAACAAATACATCGGAATTGGAAAATATCCCGGTGGCAATCACTTACAGTAGTGTAATATTAAAGTAAAGTTTAAACCTAATTACCCAACAACAATAACAACAACAAGAAGCAATTCCATGGAAAGAAAATATTACAAGAAATAGGCCTACTATCGTTTAACATTCTAAATCCAGCATCATCATATACACATTCACAGACCACTTAAGTATTTCCAGTGCTTAATACTACGGCTTACAATACTACAGGTTGAGCTTACTATTAGCTTAGCATTACATCACCGTCATATAACTATTCTCACGTACCTACCTTAAGTATTGTCCGCCTCCGTAGCATAACGGTTAGTGTTATTAGTTGCTGTCCTCTGGGGCTTGTGTTCGATTCCCGGTACTGCCAGAAATTTAAGAATGGCAGGAGGGCTGGTTTTTGTTTGAAACTGTACATGCGGCTCACCTCCAATGGGGGGTGTGCCTGGAAAGAGCTGTATCACCTTGGGATGAGGACACGAGTTTACTACCTTAAGTATTACAAAATTTTACACTATGACTTACAGTAGATTGAGCGCTTCAAGTGCTATTATCTCATTATTGTAAATACAGCACGTTCATATATAAATTTACACATCCACAGGCTGTTTCCAGTCATTCGACCGGGTCAGGAATGGCGAGGATTGGAATTGTGCCAGCTGCCGAAGCCTTTCGCACTCCTCTAGGGCAATGATTAATGAATAACAGATGAAATGAAATGATATTGGAGAGTGTTGCTGGAATGAAACATGACAGAGAAAACCGGAGTACCCGGAGATAAACCTGTCTCGCTTCCACTTTGTCCAGCACAAATCTCACATGGAGTGACCGGGATTTAAACCACATACCTTAAATAATTCAGATGCCTCTTAATACTACAATTTACAGTGGCTATATCGTTGCATTAAAATATGACTCCATCACATAGAAATGTACACAATTTATACAAGGCTGGAGTCTATTTTTCAAGGATCTTACATTTTTTGGAAAAGGATCTAAGCCAGCTGCAGGTAATGCATTCCAATAATCCATTCCCCGATTTCATCATCATCATCATCATCATCTGTTTACCCTCCAGGTTCGGCTTTTCCCTCGGACCGCCTCAAGGCCAGTGTCCCGGAGCTTCAGACTCTTGGTCGGGAGATACAACTGGGGAGAATGACCAGTACCTCGCCCAGGCGGCCTCACCTGCAATGCTGAACAGGGGCCTTGTTGGGGGTTGGGAAGATGGGAAGGGATAGGCAAGGAAGAGGGAAGGAAACGGCCGTGGCCTTACGTTAGGTACCATCCCGGCATTCGCCTGGAGGAGAAGTGGGAAACCACCGAAAACCACTTCCAGGATGGCTGAGGTGGGAATCGAACCCACCTCTACTCAGTTGACCTCCCGAGGCTGAGTGGACCCCGTTCCAGCCCTCGTACCACATTTCAAATTTCGTGGCAGAGCCGGGAATCGAACCCGGGCCTCCGAGGGTGGCAACTAATCACGCTAACCACTACACCACAGAGGCGGACTCATTCCCCGATTTACAAACGGATATTTACCATAGTTTCTGCAATCTACCTTTTACGTACTTACGCGAATGATCTGTCCTGCTTATGTAACACGGCTTTTCTAGTCAACTGTTCAACTCTCCTCAAGCCGGCTTCTTCGTGTAGTCATTATACACATACTGTATGATTAATGTACACTGGTTGAGCAATGTTGCCGACTTCGCGGTGTTGGAGTAGCGTGTCTGCCTCTTATCTGGAGGCCCTGGGTTCGATTCTCGGCAAGACCAGGGATTTTTACCTAGATCTGAGGGCTGGTTCGAGGTCCACTCAACCTAAGTTATTACAATTGAGGAGCTATCTGACGGTGAGATATCGGTCACGATCTAGAAATCCAAGAGCGGCCGAGAGGATTCGTCGTGCCTACCACACGACACTGCAGGCTTCGCGCTGAGCAGCGGTCGCTTGGTAGGCCATGCGCGATGGGGTTTGGTTTGGCTTTTGATACAGCATTGTTAAGGGGACTAGAACGGGAAGTGTCAATTTTCTCCGTTGATATTAGATGTATGGAAAAAATGTAGCTACATGAGAAAAGTTGCACAAAATCTCATTCCCGATCTTTCGTGTGCCATGAATTTTTACGCAGAGAAATAATAACGGAGAAATTCACGATTATTGTATTCCATCACAATCTTCGAAATATCTCCGTTAATATTAGTTCTATCCTAAACTGCACAGTTTCCGATCATATTTTATATCATACATTTTTACCGGTCCGCCTGTGTGGTGTAGTGGTTAGTATGGTCCGGGTTCGATTCCTGGGTCGGCCACGAAATTTGAAAAAGTGGTACAAGGCCTGGAACGGGGTCTACTCATCCCGGGACGTCAAATGAGTAGAGGTGGGTTCGATTCCCACCTCAGCCATCCTGGAAGTGGTTTTCCGTTGTTTCCCACTTCTCCTCCAGGCAAATGCCGGGGTGGTACCTAACTTAAGGCCACGACCGCTTCCTTCCGTCTTCCTTATCCCTTCCAATCCCCCCCCCCCAAGAACCCTGTTCAGCATAGGCAGCCTGGGCGAGGTACTGGTCATCCTCCCCAGTTGTATCCCCGAGCTAAAGTCTGAAGCTCCAGGACACTGCCTTTGAGGCGGTAAAGGTGGGATCCCTCGCTGAGTCCGAGGGAAAGACCGACCCTGGAGGGTAAACAGATAAAGAAGAAGAAGAAGACATTTTTTATCGTAAGGGCTATAATGTCAGACATATTCATGAATCCCCAGATCTTTAGTTCCAAGTCCATCAACACTGAAGTTCGCTGATATGGAAATATTATTTAATCGTCATTGTAACGAATTAACTGACGATAATGTCCGGCCCCGCGGTGTAGGGGGCTCCGGGTTCGATTCCAGGCCGGGTCAAGATTTTTTAATTGTAATGGTTAATATTCCTGGCCTGGGGACTGGGTGTTTGTAATGTCCTTAATCTTCCTTTCCTCACACACAACATTCCACACTACCGCCATTCCAATTACGCGCAGGTTCATACAATATGGTGCCAGTAGGGGCAAAAGATGCCGGCCCCGTGGTGTAGGGGTAGCGTGCCTGCCTCTTACCCGGAGGCCCCGGGTTCGATTCCCGGCCAGGTCAGGGATTTTTACCAGGACCTGAGGGCTGGTTCGAGGTCCAGTCAGCCTACGTGATTAGAACTGAGGAGCTATCTGACGGTGAGATAGCGGCCCGGGTCTAGAAAGCCAAGAATAACGGCCGAGAGGATTCGTCGTGCTGACCACACGACACCTCGTAATCTGCAGGCCTTCGGGCTGAGCAGCGGTCGCTTGGTAGGCCAAGGCTGTAGTGCCATGGGGTTTGGTTTGGTTTTTAGGGGCAAAAGATCCGCATGGGTCGACGCCCCGATCAAATAACATTAAAAACAAAAAATCTGGCGATAGTGGTCGTTGTTGGTCTTACAAGGTGCAAAGCAGTGTGGTTATGTACCCATATTGTAGATCAGGAAGATAAGAAGAAGAAGAAGAAGAAGAAGAAGAAGAAGAAGAAGCGAAAGAAGCAGAAGAAGAGGAACAACAACAACAACAACAACAATAAAAGGGAGTCATGACATGGAAAGGGGGGAAGATATGAAATACTCTCTTGACCTCTGATGATCTAATATCGTCGCGCCGGATAAAACAAAATATGATAACCTACAATGTCCCAAGCCCCTGCTGTTGGAATGCTTCTCTGTTTCATTCGCCCTTCATTGTAAACAAGAATCTCCCTTTGTAGGTGAGGTGGTAGAATACATAGACGGTGTCTCCTGCCTGTCTTAAGAGTTGAGTAAGAGGGGGACCAGGGGCTCCCAGCTTGGAAGCGTGGATTGGCGACCACGTTCCTCTAGCTGAGTCTGTCATTGCTTCCACTTGTGACAGTTTCATCATTATCCTCTTTCCTATCTGACCTTCCTTCTTCAACTCTTGTTCTTTTACGGCCCCGATCATCTTAGGATTTTTTTCTAATTGCTTAACGTCGCACCGACCCAGATAGGTCTTACGGCGACGATGGGAGAGGAAAGGCCTGGGAAAGGGAAGGAAGCGGTCGTGGCCTTAATTAAGGTACAGCTCCAGCATTTACCTGGTGTGAAAAATGGGAAACTACGGAAAACCATCTTCAGGGCTGTCGACAGTGGGGTTCGAACCCACTATCTCCCGGATGCGAGCTCACAGCAGCACGCTCCTAACCGCATGGCTAACTCGCCCGGTCATCTGAGGTCTGCAAGGCCTAGGGAGTCTTCCATTTTCACGCCCCTTGCTGCCCTTTCCTTTCTTTCATTGGACTTCTTCCACTTCCCTTCTCATTACCATTAAGAGAAGATGGTTGCTTAGTTGTACTTCCTCATAAAACAATAATCACTACTTCTAAACAAGAACGGAACTGGCGGGGCGTAGCGAACTTTTTATTATGATTCAGGTGAGTTACAGCATTCTCACCTTTGCAGAAGCTTCTAAGCGTAAAAAGGGGGGGGGGGGGGGAATCATCCTGTACGAGGTTCCGAACAGTCGATTGAATGGGGAGGAGTACAATGACAGCAATTACGGTTGAGGAAGAGGAGGGGATGGTAAATAAACTGCATCGTCATAAAGCAGCAGGCATAGATGACATTGCGCCGGAAATGGCGAAATATAGCGGGAAGGCACGGATGAAATGGTTTCCCAGAATATTAGGATTAGCATGGAATTTGAGTAAGGTGTGTACCGAAGACTAATCACACCTTTCTATAGACAAGAGAGCAAAAGGAGGATTACAACGGCCATCGAGCTGAAATTGTTCACACGCATTTTGGAAAGGAGGATGCGATCAATGATGGAGAGCAGTGGCGGATCCAGAACACACTCAAGAGGAGGGTCCAAGGATGACATGCTTTTTTCTCATAAATTTGACCACTAAAATTAGAGTGATTTTTCTTTGGAAAAGGCTATTTTAAGAATATGAAAATGAAAAATACTCAGCCTGTTTCCAGTCATTCGACCGTTTCAGGAATGGAATGAATGAAGCCCCCATCTAGCGGCGAGGATAGGAAATGTGCCGGCTGCCGAAGCCTGTCGCACTCCTCTGGGGCAATGACAAATGACTGATAGATGCAATGAAATGTTAATGGAAAGTGTTGCTGGAATGAAAGATGACAGGGAAAACCGGAGTACCCGGAGAAAAACCTGTCCCGCCTCCGCTTTGTCCAGCACAAATCTCACATGGAGTGAGCGGGATTTGAACCACGGTATCCAGCGGTGAGAGGCCGGCGCGCTGCCGCCTGAGCCACGGAGGCTTCTATTATAAGAATAATGTTACATAGTATGCAGTTTGTCTGTTTTTAGCAGGTACTTTTTCTCCAATATGAACACTAAAGTAGCAGTTCCCTTTTGACTTCATGTTGGCCTGTAGAACACAGTTTCCTGAACATGTTTCATATCACTAACGGGTCTTAATAGGACATGTTTCAAAAATATTATGCCAAAAATTGTCTGTTTGTGACAAAGGGCTCTATGCCCTCTTTTAAATCCGCGCCTGTTGGAGAAACAATTTGATGAGGATCAGTGTCGTTAAAGACCACGCGCAGGACGTTAGGACCAGCTTTTCAGTATGCATGAAGTAATTACTATATTATGTTACAAGAGGAATAGACGGCTATGTTCACGTTTCATAGATCCATAGGATATATGAGAGAATACCGGAGAGAGAGAGAGAGAAAGAGAGAGAGATTTTAGCAGTACAGAGGAATTGTGGGATTAGGGGTACATTATTGCAGGCAGTCAATAACATTAATGTTGACCATCAGGCCAAAGTTAGATTTGATGATATATATATTTTACAATTTGCTTTACGTCGCACCGACACAGGTCTTACAGCGACGATGGGACAGGAAAGGCCCAGAAATGGGAAGGAAGCGGCCGTGGTCTTAATTAAGGTACAGCCCCAGTAGTTGCCTGGTGAGAAAATGGGAAACCACGGAAACCCATCTGCCGACAGTGGGATTCGAACCCACTATCTTCCGGATGCAAGCTCACAGCTGCGCGGCCCTAACCGCACGGCCAACTCGTCCGATGATGGTAGAATAAGTTATTGGTTCAAAGTAATCACAGGAGTTATCTTATTATTATTATTATTATTATTATTATTATTATTATTATTATTAACTGTCTAACCGAGGTGGTAAACCTGTGCGCGGTTTACCGGAAAGACGTAGGTTTGATTTCTCCTAAGGAATTCGAAATATTTAGAGACGCACGCTGACATACATACACAATGGCGCTTTTGTCTTGACTGTGTTATTGCCTTTATTTCTATTTGGTCTGTTCTATTTTTTTTTGTGTGTGAACTTGCACTCTGTTCTGTTTTTGACTTACGTTACTTGCTTATGTAGAAAGGAAAGAGTGGAAAGCTCGATACTTACTGTATATACGCCATGCGCCACATGTGAGTGTGACACAAACCAATAGCTATTCATTGCTTTTGTTTTTTGTGTACACATGCCACTTCGAGTTCCCAAACATATATTGATACGGTACCGTCTGGACCACTCACCTTCTAGCAACAGTGACTTGTAAATAACAGAAGTGAATCTGCTCTCTTCTGAGAAAATTCTCCCATGTTTAACTGTTAGAAGGTATCTTTCATCTCCGGGAAGGAAGCGCCGTAAAGCTGTGTTCTTAGAAGTGTGGAGGAAAACCACACAGCAGCTATTTCGGTACTCGCTCGTCACATCATAAAACAACACGCTCGACGAAGTGCGAATATTCACGTCTCACATTAAAGCTAGATAATATCATTAAGGCACTCCAAATATCAATACTTTAATAAAAAATAATCCTGCATTTGTATTACTAAAAGAAACTGAAGTTTTAATGTTACGACCAACTCGGAGATAACAGTTGGATTTGCAGTGCGCTGCTCTAAGTTTCACAGGCTTAAGCTGCCGTAGGCTAAAGTAACAATGCACTGTCGTCTTTCTTGGTTAAACAGAAGAATGTAGAATGTTTTTAATTATATTTTTACAACTTGCTTTACGTCGCACCGAACAGGCAGGTCTTATGGCGACGACGGAACAGAAAAGGGCTAGGAGTGGAAAGTAATCGACCGTGACCTTGATTAAGGTACAGCTCATCATTTGCCTGGTGTGAAAATGGGAAACCAACTTGTGGGATGCTGACAGTGGGGTTCGAATCCCTTATCTCCCGAAAGCAAGCTGACCACAACCATATTGGCAAAGCTTAATTTCAGAATTTACATTATTTAAATTTTTTTTACTGAACATTACTAGTGAGAGCGAACTGAGCGGAGTAGCTACGGAGCCAAGCTCTGCATTCGGGAGATGCGTGGATTAGAAACCCACAGTCGGCTGTTTTGAGAATGTTTTTCTCTGGTTTCCCATCTCCTGTCTGTCATGAGAGGTGACTAAGAGGGGGACACCAGGGGCTCTCAACTTGGGAGGCCCCTGAAGGTGGGGGCGGTAGAATAACATCCACGATATCCCCTGCCTGTTGCAAGAGGCGACTAAATGGGGGACGCAGGGGCTCTTAAGTTGGGAGTTTGGGTTGGCGACCACGGAGCATTTAGTTGAGGCCTGACATTGCTTCCACTTACTTGTCCCGGGTTCCTCACCGTCATCTATCCTCTACGACCTTCCTTGGTCAACTCTTATCCCTTTCCGACCCCGATGGAATTAGGTGTCGAATCCTAGGGGGTATTTCATTTTCACGCTCTTCGTGGCCCTTGTCTGTCTTTGGCCAATATCTTCATTTTTCGAAGTTTCGGGCTCCTTCAATCTTTTCCTTCTGATTAGTGCTAATAGAGGATGATTGCCCGGTTGTACTTCCTCTTAAAACAATAATTACCACCACTACCACCACCTATCAAGTTGGGAGTGTATGTTAGAGACCAGAGGGCCTATAACTGAATCTAGCATTACTTCCACTTGTGCATTTCTCGTCACTATCCATCCTCCCTTGGTCAATTCTTGTTCTCTTCTGACCACGGCGGTAGGTCTATTAGGTTTGTGAGGCCTTAGGTCCTTCCTTTTCTTCTGGCTCTACATTCATTCTACGTAGGAACGTAACTCTTACTTTTCTTTTTCCCCATTGATTGGTTCTATAATAATAATAATAATAATAATAATAATAATAATAATAATAATAATAATAATAATAATAATAATAATAATAACATTGGATTTTCGTCCCACTAACTACGTTTAGGCCGAGGTACAGGAGTTCTTTTACGTGCCGATTAATCTACCAACATGAGGCTGGCGCATTTGAGCACATTGAAATACCATCGGAATGCACCAGGATCGAACCTGTCAGCTGGAAGTCAGAAGGCCAGCGTTCCATCGTCTGAGCTACTCAGCTCGGCTATAGTACCCTCGAGTCCTCGTCCTGAGGTGGTGTAGCTCTTTTCAGTATGGTAATCTCTAGCAGTACTGGGAATCGAACCCGGGGCCCCGAGGATGGCAGTTATAGCGTTAACCGTTATGCCGCTAAGGAGAGTGACTATGATTAGTATGAAGAGAGGATGGTTGCCCAGTTGTGCCACACTCCCTTTCTTTTGCGATATCTTCGTTCTTCGAATTCCTTCTCCCATGATTGGAATGAAGAGGCAGGCCTAAATATTATCTCCTTTCCTTGTGTTTCTTCTTAACACGAAGATCAGCAAGTCGTCATAGACTCATTGTTTTCTATCAACCAGTAAATTATTTCAATAGCTTCGATAAAGTAATCTGTGAATGATAAGATAAATTCACGGTTTAAATGCGCCTTCGGAAATGTCGGCCTGTAATGCAATTAGTTGAGTCGGGACAGGGCTTGATAGTGTTTAATTAAATCTTAAAGGTTTGTCTCTCAGTCTTACTCAGATGCATTATGTACGTCGCTTGGTTTGCCATGTGTGCTCGGAGGTGATTTCATTGTGTTATCAATAGAGCTAGGCTTTGATGTAATTTCATCTTTCTTTCCGTTAAGAGAAAAACGTAACTGGTTTAGTATTTTTTATGTTTTGTGGTAAATGGAGTACCTTAAGAAATATAGGGAATTAATTTTGCATTTTTTTATCTTCTAAAAGGTTTATTGTCCTTTTCTTGCATTTTGAGCAGACATTTCCACTAATTCCATAATTGTGTACATTTTCATTGATATTTGACGATTATTGCGATGATGTTTCCTACACACTTTAATAGCTTTTTCACAGATTCAGCATTAATGTCCACTCTTAAGTGAATAATCTACTGTAATTCAATGTCCCAAGATGATCGTAGTAAGAAGCAAGTCTTCCACAGACTTATCTGATATCCAGTAACTCACAGTGTTATTTACGTCTCGCTCAATTAATATGTTGATAGTAAATAAATCTTCGTATAATACTCCTTCTTTCATTTTTCTTTCTTTCTCTCCTAATCTGTTTACCCTCCGGGGTTGGTTTTACCCTCGGGCTCAGCAGGAATCCCACCTTTACCGCCTCAAGGGCAGTGTCCTGGAGTGTGAGACTTTGAGTCGGGGAATACAACTGAGAAAAATTACCAGTACCTGGCCCAAGCGGCCTCACCTGCTATGCTGAACAGGGGCCTTGTGGGGGAATGGGAAGACTGGAAGGGACAGACAAGGAACAGGGAACGAAGCGGCCGTGGGCTTAAGTTAGGTACCAACCCGGCATTTGACTGAAGGAGAAGTGGGAAAGCACGGGAAACCACTTCGAGGATGACTGAGGTGGGAATCGACCCCCCCCCCCCCCACCTCCCCCCTTCTACTCAGCTGATCACGCTAACCAATACACTACAGAGGTGGACTTCGTAATAATAATAATAATAATAATAATAATAATAATAATAATAATAATAATAATAATAATAATAATAATAATAATAATATAAAAAGACAAAGACACCTCCGTACAGGCCATGAAGGCCCTTGGAGGAGTGGAAGGTAAAGGCTTCCACCATTGTTGACCGCGACACGTGAAGGGGTAGAGTGGTTAGCTCTACGCCCGGCCGCCTTTGCCCCTAGGAATTAACCTGGTACTCATTTTTGGTGTAGGCTGAGTGAACCTCAGGGCCATATGCACCTCCAGAAGTGGAAGTCTCGTTTGCTTAAATTTTACGACTTCCTGACGGGGATTCGAACCCACGTCCTTCCGGGCGAACCGAGCACGCCTTTACCGCCTCGGCCAGACAGCCCCTAATAATAATAATAATAATAATAATAATAATAATAATAATAATAATAATTCTTATTATTTAATCCCTTTACCGTTCAGGGTCAGTTTTTCCCTCGGGCAAGCCAGGGATCCCATCTCTACCGCCTCAAGGGCAGTGACCTGGAGCGTGAGGCATTTGGTCGGGGTTACAACTGGGGGGGGGGGGATAGGATCAGTACCTCGCCGAGGTGGCCTCATCTGGTATGCTGAACAGGGACCATGAGGGGGAATGGGAAGATTGGAAGGGATAGACAAGGAGGGAAGGAAGCGGCCATGTCCTTAAGTTAGGTACCATCGCGGCATTTGCTTGGAGGAGAATTGGGAAATCACGGAAAAACACTTGGAAGATGGCTGAGGTGAGAATCGAACCCCTTCTACTCAGCTGAGCTTCCAAGGCTGAGTGGACTCCGTTCCAACCCTCGTACCACGCGGCAGAACCGGGAAACGAACTCGGGCCTCCGGTGACATTTGTCTTTTTAAAATGTTATTTTATTTATTTAGAATTGCCTTCCGTCGCACCTTCACAGATAGGTCTTACGGCGACAATGGGATAGGAAAGTGCTAGAAGTGGGAAGGAAGGGGCCATGGCTATAATTAAATTACCATTTGCCTGGTGTGAAAATGGGAAGCCACTGAAACCATCTTCAGGGCTGACGACAGTGAGGTTTTCGAACCCACTATCTCCCGAATGCAAGCTCACAGCTGCACGCCCCTAACCTCACAGCCGACTCGCTCGATCACTTGGTTTTTGAAGAAAGTGTAGGGGATAAGAACGGTGGAGTAAACCATGGTATGAATGTGACAAGTAGATTAGAATAGATGTAATAGGTACGTAGAAATGAAAAGGTTAGCACGGGATAGGGTAGCAGGTAGAGCTGTATCAAATCAGTCTACGAGCTGATGGCCCAAGCAGTAGCAATAATATTAATAATAATAAGTAAACTCGTGTCCTCATCCCGAGGTGGTGCAGCTCTTTTCAGGCACACCCCCATTGGAGGTGAGCTGCATGTACCATTTCAACCACATACCAGCCCTCCTGCCATTCTTAAATTTCTGGCAGTACCGGGAATCGAACCCGGGCCCCCGAAGACGGCAGCTAATAACACTAATCGTTACGCTACGGGGGCGGACGTAATAATAATAATAATAATAATAATAATAATAATAATAATAATAATAATAATAATAATAATAATAATAATCATGAAAAATGGATTGGACAAAGAAGCACTTCAGGAGCGAGTACGCAAATTGGAAATAGCCTACCAAACATCCCGCACAACCTACAACAAAAAATGCCTTTCCCAAAACACCAAGATACGTCACAATGAAACAGTTCTGAAGCCAGTAGTTCTATATGCAGCCGAAACCCTGTCTCTAAATGCCAACAAAGGACTCCTTGAAGAACTGGAGAAAAGAGAACGCAAAACTGAGAGAGGAATCTTGGGATCAAAGTACAGAAATGGAGTCCATCAAAAGAGATCCAACAAGGAAGTCTACAGCAAAATAGAGAAAATTACCGACACAATCAGAAAAAGACGGGCACGATTTTACGGTCATCTGGAAAGAATGGACGGAAGAAAGTTAACTAAAGAAATCTTTCACTTTTTTGATTCAAACCCCAAAACCACAATTCCCTGGTTTCGAAATACCAAAGAAGACCTTCAAATGCTACATATCTCAGCTGAAGACGCCCTTAACAGAGATCTCTTCCGCAAGAAAATATTGACGAACGGGCTAAACCGAGACGAGCAATCGAAGAGAAGACACGGTGCCCCTTGGACAGAGGAACGTAAATAGGCCCACTCGCAAAGAATGAGGGAAATTTGGGCTCTAAAGAAGGCCAAGTTCAGTGTCAAATGCAACAAGACTTAACGTGGTCCTTGATGGCCCCAGCGAATTATATATATATATATATATATATATATAAAATAATAATAATAATAATAATAATAATAATAATAATAATAATAATAATAACCTGATGCAGCAATTAGAAGTGTGTGATGGGTTGGCCACAAGACTACGCCTTGTTTCGCTGATGTGCTGGACATGTATACAGTCAGTCAAGTGCTGGCTGGTTGCATTGTGCTGTCATCTATTGGCGGACTGGAGTACTGTTTGTTCGTTGGTTTTCAGCGCTGTAGTCAGTGCAGTCTTCAGGGATTTGTTACAACTAACTTGTCCGCTTGGCTGCATAATTTCTGATTCTAATTTTGTGGTCTTCAAAACCGGAACGTTTATTGTTATTGCTAGAAAACAGATCTGTCATCTTCTGCTAATGCTGTAAAAGAGAAGTTGCTGCGATGACAATCGCAAATTTGAAAAAAAAAAAAAAAAAGAAATGAAGAGAAGCGCCGGAAAAACTGCTGTAAGCTATTGGTATTGTGGATCTTGGCAATCACCTGCATGGGCGCCCGCACGATCTTTTCGGGAGGGGGGGGGGGGGGGGGGAGGGGAGGGGGTGCACATTAACAATTTTCTTGAATATAAAAACCAATATAACGTCAGCAACATTAAATTGTTTACAGAAATTTCCGGTTATAACAGATGCTAGATGACTGTCAGTGAGTTCAGTTTATGAAATAATCTGGTATGATAATTGAACATCAACCTTTATAGAATTTCAGGGGGGGAGCAAGCGCCCCCCCCTTGCCTCCCCTTGCGGGCGCCCATGATCACCTGAAATTTCAGGGAGATCAGTAAATAAGTAAATAAAATATTCTAATCGAATACCTGCTTTCATGGCCATCAGCCCAGGATTTTGATACATATGGTAATTTCACAAACTAACAAAAGAAAAACTGAAGTTAGAACTGATCAGTTTTCACACCATTCGAGATAAAAACTATTAACCACAAATATAAAATGTACATACAGCAAGAAAATCTATATCATTATAAAAATTGTATATATATTTTTTGCAATCTAATGATCACGATTTCACACTAGGCTGGTGTGTCCCTTTGCGTAGCATCTACATTGAACTCAATATATAGTATGTACAGTACAATTATTACAGGAAGAGAAAATAAAGCAAAGCCCATGGGGCAACAGCCCCGAAGGCCGGCAGATTTTGAGGTGTCGTTTGATCGACACGACGAATACTCTCGGCTGTTATTCTCGGCTTTCTAGACCCCCGAAGGCCGGCAGATTTTGAGGTGTCGTTTGATCGACACGACGAATACTCTCGGCTGTTATTCTCGGCTTTCTAGACCCCCGAAGGCCGGCAGATTTTGAGGTGTCGTTTAATCGACACGACGAATACTCTCGGCTGTTATTCTCGGCTTTCTAGACCCCCGAAGGCCGGCAGATTTTGAGGTGTCGTTTAATCGACACGACGAATACTCTCGGCTGTTATTCTCGGCTTTCTAGACCCCCGAAGGCCGGCAGATTTTGAGGTGTCGTTTAATCGACACGACGAATACTCTCGGCTGTTATTCTCGGCTTTCTAGACCCCCGAAGGCCGGCAGATTTTGAGGTATCGTTTAATCGACACGACGAATACTCTCGGCTGTTATTCTCGGCTTTCTAGACCCCCGAAGGCCGGCAGATTTTGAGGTGTCGTTTAATCGACACGACGAATACTCTCGGCTGTTATTCTCGGCTTTCTAGACCCCCGAAGGCCGGCAGATTTTGAGGTGTCGTTTGATCGACACGACGAATACTCTCGGCTGTTATTCTTGGCTTTCTAGACCCCCGAAGGCCGGCAGATTTTGAGGTGTCGTTTGATCGACACGACGAATACTCTCGGCTGTTATTCTCGGCTTTCTAGACCGGGACTGCCATCTCACCGTCAGATACCTCCTCAATTGTAATAATGTAGGCTGAGTGGACCTCGAATCAGCCCTCAGATCCACGTAAATATCCCTGGCCCGGCTGGGAATCGAACACAGGGACTCCGAGTAAGAGGCAGACACACTACCCATGCACCACGGGGCTGGTGATTACAGAGAGAAAATGAAGGATAAACTTAAAACTAACATCTTAAATATATACTAACGTAATACAATGACATACTTAATTAAATAAAAATATGAAAAGAACCGAAACATTATAAAAATACACTACATAACATAATATCTGTCTGTCTGTTAGGTCATCAGCCCAGAGGCTGGTTGGATCCTCAAATAGCACCACCAAAGGTTATGCGGTTATAACGAAACCGCAAAAACCAATGGCAGCACCAAAATGAGGCGTACTAGGCAAGATGAGGAGTAAGGTAGTTTGCCATTTCTTTCCTCACTGGGTCAGAAAGTGCTATTGCAGCACGACTGACCCTATGAGCAACACCTTTCATAACACTCAGATGCACTAGTCGTGCTCTGAATGTCATTACTCAGCACCACCCATACCCCAGCAGCTTCCATATTGTCACAGCCATGGATGAGACTGGGACTTCGGTGGAAGCTACACTTTGCTCTGGCCTGTGCCAAGAGATGGATACAAAAGTACTGTATCTATCAAGAAATGGCAGAGTGGTTAATCTCTAGTATTACAAACATTTAAACGGGTTAACTTGTCTGCAATAATGCTGATGATTCATGATGAGAGGAAGTTTGTGAGTTAATTAACATGTGAAGAGCATTCTCAAGAACCACTCAACTGATATCAGTATTTTTTCATCATTAGAGAGATTTTCTTCCATATATCTAATGTTATTAATGCTAACATCAGAAGTTTTAGAAAGTAGAGCAAGGCGGAACATTTGTGTGTCTGGGAACTTTTAAAATGAACATGCTGCCGGAACAGTTAGTCCTGTAAAAGAACTGAGCCCACTTATAATTCCTATTTGCCAGGGAAGGCTGATTTTCTATGTTTTGGCTCATCCGATAAAATAAGAACCCGATAAACTGTTAGTCGGTACATGATTTATGATGAAGTAATTTATCAACTTTCGTAAAAAAAATATTCATAAACATATTCTTCGTAACTAATGAGTTTCTAGAAAATTGCCCGTTTATGTGCTAACAAAGCATTTCGAACGTGTAGCCGATAGCGCTCGCACGTTCAGTGTGGAGTCTGAATAATTGTTTCATAAACTTCATGGTGCAGTATTCTAAGAAAACAACAACAGCAAGAAGATCTTCAGCTAATGAACTACATTGTAAGCAATCGATTTCAATAACGTCGTTGGCAGAGTTGCATGTCCACCGGTTTGTGGTACAGTATAACCCCTCGCGGCAGTTTTGTCAAAGAGCTGATGCTGATACTTGCTGCGACCGAAATGCCGAATAGCCGCGTCTCCAAGCTGATGTGATTAACAGTTTCGGAAAACTATCCTATTAGGTAAGAAAATGAAATGGCATATGGCTTTATCGTTCCCAGTGCGACTTTTTTTGGTGTAAAATTTTTTTGCTAGTTGCTTTACGTCGCACCGACACAGATAGGTCTTATGGCGACGATGGGATGGGAAAGGCCTAGGAGTTGGAAGGAAGCGGCCGTGGCCTTAATTAAGGTACAGCCCCAGCATTTGCCTGGTGTGAAAATGGGAAACCACGGAAAACCATCTTCAGGGCTGCCGACAGTGGGGCTCGAACCCACGATCTCCCGGATGCAAGCTCACAGCCGCGCGCGCCTCTACGCGCACGGCCAACTCGCCCGGTATTTGGTGTAAAAAAATATCACACGAGATACATTAACTTTTTTGCATAAAACCACTTTATTGTCGCTACATCTATTCCTCAACAACACACAGTTATACACAATATACATTATATATTATTATTTTTACACAGCACAACACTATTAAGGGATTTTGCTTTTACAATTGGCATCACGTCGCACCGACTCAGATAGATTTTATGGCGACGATGGGACAGGAAAGGGCTAGGAATGGGAAGGAAGCGGCAGTGGCCTTAATTGAGGTACGGCCCCAGCATTTTCTGGTGTGAAAACAGGAAACCACGGAAAACAATCTTCTGGGCTGCCAACAGTGGGGTTCGAACCCATTATCTCCCGGATGCAAGCTCAAAGCTACGCGTAGCTTACCGCACGGCCAACTCGCCCGGTATATTAAGGGAAACACACTTAAGCAGTTTACTGTGGATTCTGTCAAGTACAAGTCCTCGCACTGATCGTTCACTTCACCATCACACAGTCGATTCTGAAAAGTACAGATATCAACTAAATCCTCAGCTCACTGTAAAACTTACTCTGACCCACAACTTACACTCTTGCCTCTCGGCCTGTCAGCTCGGTATACAGTATACACTGTTCGACAAACAGTCTAGAAATATCGACTTCTGGAGGTTCTTGCAATACTCTAAATGGTACACATCCGCATATACTAGGAACAATCGATCGGCCTCTCGATTGGAGTAGATCAAACTCGAGTGTTCGATTATAGTTTACAAACACACATAGCGAAATATATGACATTCTTCCTGTTTCTACTTGTATCTGGATAATAAATCATTTCAGTAAGTTTCCAGAAACATCCATATGTATCAGAATGACTAGCTGATGTACCCGTGCCTCGCAACGGAATTCTACATTGTATACAGAATTCTAGGTTAGGTAGTGTACACGTTGTGAGCAAGACTGTATGAAATTGCATAGCTCTTAACGTTACCGTAGAAACGCGATGGGGAAGTCGCCAAACGTCTCTTCTCATATGAAGACTGCGTTAGGAAATTTTAATTGTAAAGGTAAGCCCCCTTCCCAGCTATCAAACACTATCAAGTTGGGGAGTTTTCATTATAATTTGTAGACAGTCAATCTCCACCTGCCTTTTTACATCCTCAGAAAGACTTTCTTAGTAGTTTTCCCAACTGAAATGAACATAGGTCATTACAATGACGTCAGTAGGAATGGCACGATTAAAAGCAATACTTTCACATAAAATACTCGATCAAATGAAAAACCACACATTTTCACACTTTTAACGAACAGTACTACGCTGCTGATCTAACAGTCTAAAGTTCCAGACCAGCCGTGATCCGTGAAAACTTTTCGTCTTCTTTCGGCGGCGAGGGTGTCGAATAGTGGAAAGTCCCAGGCCAAAAACTATGCTCTTTTGCTAATAGTTTCCTAAGAGTACCCGATGAATCGGAAAATCTCAGTTCACTACACTGGCGGCGGAAAGAACTATCTGACTCGGAGGCAAGTTCTTCCTCCAAGCCAGAGGAGAAACCCCCTCTTCACTGCTATATATCTATATATAAAACTAGCAAGGTACCCGTGCTTCGCTACGGTATTATACTGAAATTTATAATTGAATGCTTATTGTTTTAGATATATAATCCGCCGAAATTCGCGATCTGACACGTTTTCAGCGAGAATCCACCAAAATTCCCGATCTGACTAGTTTTCTATTAGATTACGGCACGTTTCCTCCCATTTTTCAATCTTCCTTTCCAACAATCGATTTCGTACTTCCCGGGCTAGGCTCAGGTATTCTTCCCGGTCAGTTGGGTCCGTAAATCTTTGCCATACAGTATTTTCCTATCATCATTTTTAATCTGGATAAAATCCTTCAGGAGATCCGGCGTGGTGTCATATTCGGTGAATTGGCGGCACTGAACCCGCGGCCGGACTGCATTCTTAGACATTACCCGTCCAGGAGCCGTTTCCAGCGCGGTCCGCATATTTGACGACGGTCCGGAACATTATTATTATTATTATTATTATTAATGTTATTCTTATTCTTATTCTTATTATTATTATTACTATTATGTGTTGCTGGGATGTATGATGACGGGAAAACCGGAGTATCCGGAGAAAAACCTGTCCCGCCTCCGTTTTGTCCAGCACGAATGTCACATGGAGTGACCGGGATTTGAACCACGGAACCCAGCTGTGAGAGGCCGGCGCGCTGCCGCCTGAGCAACGGAGGATCCTTATAAGTACATTAAGAACAGTAAAATCAATTGGTCTCACCTCCTTTTACACCCCACCGCCGTTAGTTTTTACTGCCAACCCCCCCCCCCAAAAAAATTAAAAGAAGGCGTGTTTCTTTATGTTTAAGGGAGATTCCAAACACCAATGTTCACGTCTATTACCTTGAGTTTTGAGATATAAGTATCCCCATAAATATAATTTACTTTTGTCACTTCATTTCAAACTACTCCCCCCCTCCCTAAGTGAATTTTCCCGCAAAAAATACTTGTTTCTTTAATAATGAAGGATCTTCTAAATACCAATTATCACGACTCTAACTTCTTCACTTTTAGATTTACGTGTCCTCATGAAAGGAATTCAACTCCTTTACACTCCCGCCCCCCCCCCAAGATTGTTTCCCCCCCAAAACGCGTTTTTCTTTGTTTTTAAAGGAGATCCAAATACGAATTTTCACGTCTGTAACAACTTTAGTTTTTATTAGATGTATATATTCTCATACAATTAAAGTCAATTAATTTTTCCATTCTTTCACCCCCCTCCCCCCGCTTCATTGGATTTTCCGAGAATACGTGTTTCTTTACTTTTAAAGCAGATTGCAAATATCAAATTTCACGTCTGAAACATCTTCATTTTTAAGATATCAGTAGCCTAATTAAAAGAATTCAACACCATTTTCAGTCACTTTTACCCCCCTCCACCCGAATGGTATTTCCTAAAATTAAAAATACACGTTTCTTTATGTTTAATAGAGATAAAAATACCATTTTTTCACTTCTGTAACATGTTAAGTTTTTTTAGATATACTGTAAAAATTCTCATTTTAAAATTTCACCCATTTTGGGTTCCCCTTAAGTGGAGTTTCCAAAAACAAATCACCTATGTTTCTTTACATTTACAGAAGATTCCAAACACCCACTTTTTACGTCTGTAACATTTTACGTTTCCAAGATAATCTTTCAAAAAATTCACCCCAATTTGTCACTTCTGTTTAACCGCCATTAATAGGATTTTCGAAAACTAAAAAAAATACCTGTTTCTTTATTTTTAAAGGAGATCCCATATACAAATTTTTAGTTCTGTAATATCTTCCGTTTCTGAGATATATGTATCCTCATTAAAGGCATTCAACCCATTTTTTACCCTTTTACACCCCTCCTATTGGGATTTACAGGAAACAAAAAAATACGCGTTCCTTTATTTTTAGAGGAGATTCTAACTACCAATTTTTACATCTGTAAATTTTAAAGTTTTAAGATGTAGACACATTCATTTTAAAAAATTCACCCCCCTTTTCACCCCTCAATATTTGGATTTTCCAAAAACGAAAAAATACGTGTTTCTTTACATTTAAAGTAGATCCCAAATACCAATTTTCAGGTCTGTAATATCTTCAGGTTCTGAAATATAAGTAGCCTCATTAAAGGCATTCAACCCATTATTCACCCTTTTACACCCTTCCTATTGGGATTTTCCGAAAACAAAAGAATACGTGTTTCTTTATTTTTAAAGGAGATTCTAAATACCAATTTTTACATCTATAAACTGTAACAGTTTTGAGATATAGATACACTCATTTTAAAAAATCACCCCTTTTCACCCACCCCCCATTAATTGGATTTTCCAAAAACAAAAAATACGTGTTTCTTTATTTTTAAAGGAGATCCCAAACACCAATTTTCAGGTCTGTAATATCTTCAGTTTCTGAAATATATGTAGCCTCATCAAAGGCATTCAACCCCTTTTTCACCCCTTTTCACCCCTCCTATTGCGATTTTCCGAAAACAAAAAAATACGTGTTGCTTTATGTTTAATGAAGATTCTAAATACCAATTTTTACATCTGCAAACTTTAAAAGTTTGGAGATATAGATTCACTCATTTTAAAAATTCACCCCCTTTTCACCCTCCCATTAATTGGATTTTACAAAAACAAAAAAATACGTGTTTCTTTATTTTTAAAAGAGATCAAAAGTACCAATTTTCAGGTCTGTAATATCTTCAGTTTCTGAGATATAAGTACTGGTATACTGATTAAGGGCATTCAACCCATTTTCCCCATTTTCACCCCTTTTCACCCCTCCTATTGGGATTTTCTGAAAACAAAAAAATACGTGTTTCCTTATTTTTAAAGAAGATTCTAAATACCAATTTTTACATCTGTAAACTATTAAACTTTCGAGATATAGACACACTCATTTTAAAATTTCACCCCTCTTTTCACCCCCTTAGCGAAGGAATATCCAAAAATCCTCTCTTAGTGAGCACCTACATCTTAATATGAATATATCCCCAAAATTTCATTTCGTTACGTCCAGTAGTTTTGGCTCTGCGATGATGAATCAGTCAGTCAGTCAGTCAGTCAGTCAGTCAGTCAGTCAGTCAGTCAGGACAAGTTATTTTATATATATAGATAAGAGTTTTGTCTGTACATTGCTCAGAATTTAAAAAGGATGGTATTTCTCTATCGGTCATGTCCATAGTTACAAGGAAATGCACTTTCTAATTTTCCGTAATTTCTGTCTGTCTGTCTGTCTGTCTGTCTTGAGACCTTCCTATTATCTCTGACTACATTTACAAACATATATATATAACTGCATTTAACTTGAAAAATATGAAATATCTGCATTTAATTTGGAAAATCTGAAAATTAATATTCATTAAATAAAATACACACTCGTCGGACCTTATACTCACACTTACTTGTTACCTGCTTACTTACACATACATTATTTGAAGGGCGCCAGCTACCACTCAGTGCAGCAATAATAGAATGAGACTCTTGACTATCTCTAGGGTGTGGGGTAATAAGCTTACTTTTGACAACATACCATATAAGTTCTGGGAAAAGGAGATTGGCGTTCGGTTTCCCCATTAATTTTGAGGTTAAAATATTTTACTGTCATTGAAATAAAACTATGAATTCGTTTGATAGAACAAAATATATTCTTTAAATAATATATAAAATATGAGATGAGAATATGAAATTATGACATTGCAACTGAAAGAAACTAGGCATGAATTTGAATTATTCTTGACCGGACATTTAACAATTTATACGAAATATTTCCCTCACTGATTCACTTGACTGTACCTTCAACACTTTGAGTGTAATTACGACGTATTCCTTTGATCTGGTGTTTACTGTAGATGTGTCACGCCTAACTTGGCGATACATCCTTGTGACTGCTTCTTCTCCATATCATCTGACTTCTTTGTAAGTCAATATGGTATTACCTCTTGGCAGGTCCAGGGTTGCCCTCTCTGACTCCATGGTAAGCCCTTGCGTCCGTGTCTTCCACTAAGTGACGGACCAACTTTGGCCTCCTTCTCTCAATGACCAATAATTAATGGCTCACGGAGTCTTCTCCATCTCTCGTTCACACTCGTTGACTGACCGTCTGAGGCCTCTTCATCTAGTAGACTTGTTCACTGTACTGCTTCCGTTTAAATAATGACTGACGCTACAATATGCATCCACCTTTTATAGACATTGGTTGACACAGCTACGTAATCTCCAGAAATAACAATGACATACTCCCACAACGCCACAAACCGTTGCATGTAATGGTGAAATCCCCCGGGGCGGCTGAGTCTCTGAGCGAATATTCTAAAAGCTCACGATGACGTAGCCATGACTTGGCAATGACTTGGCAGAAATGCCAGCAATATTGCAATATAACGACGTCACATCCAACATCTGATATATCGAAACTCTCACTGTACAGGTATTTAATATTAATCTACATATACGTATATATGCATACACTCAATTACAAATACGCATGCGACAATATTTGCGTACTGGAATTGAATAATAATTATAACAAAATAATAGTAATCTCACAGATAAAATAATAATAATAATACGGACATAATAATAATAATAATAATAATAATAATAATAATAATAATAATAATAATAATAATAATAATAATACAGATAAAATAATAAAAATACAGATATCATCTTGTAACGGGTTTGAACCGTTACTGTCTGTCTGTCTGTCTGTCTGTCTGTATGTATGTACACGCATCACGAGAAAACGGCTGAAGAGAATTTAATGAAAATCGGTATGTAAAGTCCGGCAATAAGTCGCTACAATCCAGGCCATAAATAATCATATTCACGTCGAGAGAAATGGTAGTTTACGGGAAGGCCTAAAATTTAATTCTCAAATATTTATGTTATTAGTGATCCTATCTTAATGAAAATCGATATGTAAATTCCGGGAATAATTCGCTACAATATAGGCTATAATCTTATTCACGCTGAGAGAAATAGTAATTTAGGGGAAGGCCTAAAATTTAATTCTCAAATATTTATGTTATTAATGGTCCTATCTTAATGAAAATCGGTATGCAAAGTCGGGGAATAAGTTGCTATCATCTAGGCTATAAATAATCTTATTCACGCTGAGAGAAATCGTAGTTTACGGGAAGGCCTCAAATTTAATTCTCAAATATTTGTATTATTAGTGGTCCTATTGACAAATACTACATAACTAAAGTTATATAGTATTAAATTTCCGATCATTTATGTCTTATACATTTTTACCGTACTGGGTATGATAACAGAGATATTCATGAATTTTGATTTTTGTTTCTAAGTCCATATCAGCTCCGAGTCACGAGAAAATGGGTAAACAGAATTTAATGAAAATCGGTATAGAAAGACGGGAAATGAGGAACTACAGTCTACGCTACAAATAATTTTGTAAGACGCCCTCTTATCACAGAGTCGAAAGATAACTAAATGTGAAGGCCTACAATACAGAAAGCTTATAACATTGATCAACAATAACAGTACACTGACCATTGTTTGTTGTGATGTGCTTTGTGTCTCTGTTGCAACTCATCTCCGATAGATGGTATTACTGCTGCATGCTGCATACCGAGATTTTTAACATTTGCTTTACGTCGCACCGACACAGATAGGTCTTATGGCGACGATGTGATAGAAAGAGGGCTAGGAGTGGAAAGGACGTATCCCTGACCTTAATTACGGTACAGCCCCAGCATTTGCATGGTGTGAAAATGGGAGACCACGGAAAATCAACTTCAGGGCTGTCGACAGTGGGGTTCGAACCCACTACCTCTCGGATGCAAGCTCACAGCTGAGCACCCCTACCCACACGGCCAACTCGCCTGGTCGTGCCGAGTATAACAGCCTTCCTGAATATTGGCGGGAAGTAGATGAGGAGTTGGATAAGTTTCTTCTTTAACAGGCCATGCCCCTGGTTCATACATTTTCTGATATTACTGGTACGTAACACACTGGTTCATCATAGCATTTGATCTATTCAATCGCTACTTTGAGGCACTGATTGGAATGAGCAGTGTGCCTATTTAACGGAACAATGGCAGAGGAGTGTTCACGTCTCTCTGCGGCCTGGTCATTCCAGCACTGGAAATTTGGACTGTTAGATGTGCGGTTTTTCATTTGATCGAGTATTTTATATGGTAACATTATTTTTAATTACTACATTCACACTGGCGTTTCTGTAATGGCCTAAGTTGACTTCAGTTAGAAAAACCACGAAGATAGTCTTTCTGAGAATCCCGTAGCGAAGCACGGGTACTAGCCTATACGCGAACCTTTCCTTGAGCCCTGATCTCCCTAGTGCTGAATTGGTAGACTTCGGTTAATCTTCGACATCCATATTGGCAACCTTTGAAAGACAAACGATGAATCGCTTATTCATCGCTGTGCGACATCTGGCGTACACTTTGCGAACTAGTACTGTTGTTGTTTACACAGCAAAGCCAAACTATATCATTATTGCTAGTAACAAGATTCGCATTGAGAAATGTTATATAATGTTAAATAATGTATGTGTGACACAGTTGTTGACGTAAGATAATAAATGTTTAGAAAATTCATATCGATCGATCATATTATCGATTCAATTCAGATTTCATTTCCATGCAGTTGGCAGTATAACCGGAACCGACAGCGCTCCCTCCTTACTCCTCTCCCCGTAAAAATCTGGCTCAAGAAAAAGTTCGCGTATAGTACATCAGCTAGTTTGGAATAAAATTAATGTTGAATTTAATAAAAGTGAAGAGGAAGAAGCTTTTCTTAAGAAACAGCTCTTTTCAGGGTTGAATTTCAAGTAATTTATTGAATTGTGGTGCTATAATTTGGAATGGGCCTAAATTGTAATTCTAGACCAGGTCATACTACTACTACTACTACTACTACTACTAATAATAATAATAATAAGTGAGCCATTGCCTTAAATGTGCACACTACTCATTCGAAACAGCGCCCCAGAGTAGGGATCGAATAGCTGGAATACTATGATGAACCAGTGTGTTACGTACCAGCAGTATCAGAAAATGTATTAACCAGAGGAATGGCATGCTAAAGAAGAAAGTTTTCTAACTCCCCAGCTATTTCCTGCCAATATTCAGTCAGACTGTTATACTCGGTACTCCCATCTATAGGAGTTCAGAAGCAGCATAAGAGACAAAGAACATCAGAACAATCAATGGTCAATATAATGTTACTGTTGATCAATTTTAAGAGCTTTCGATATTGTAGGCCTTTACATTGAGTTTTCTTCCGACTCTGAAATACCACCCTTATCATAGTCGGTACGGTAAAAGTGAATACATTTTTTTTTATCAGAAATTGTATTCTCTCTAACTTTTCTTATATAGTACTTCTCGATAGGACCAATAACATAGGTACTTAAAAATTAAATATTTGATTCCTTCCCCTAAACTACAATTTCATCCAGGGTGAATAAAATTGTTTGTAGCTTAGACTGTACTGTAGTTTCTCATTCCTCGACTCTATATACAGATTTTCTTTAAATTCTGTTCACCCATTTTTTCGTAGCTCGGCGTTGATATGGACTTAGCAACAACAATACAAATTCACGAATATCTCTGTTATCATAACCAGTACGGTAAAAATATACAAGACATAAATGTACTGAAATTCACTTTTATATAACTTTGGTTATGCAATATTTATCGATAGGACCACTAATAATATACATATTTGAGAATTAAATTCAGACCTTCCCCTACACTACCATTTCACTCAGCGTGAACAAAATAATTTATAGCCTAGATTGTAGTGGTTCATCCCCCGACTTTGCATACCGATTTTAATTAAATTCTCTTCAGCCTTTTCTCGTGATGCGTGTACAGACAGACAGACAGACAGACAGACAGACAGACAGACAGACAGACAGACAGACAGACAGACAGACAGACAGACAGACAGACAGACAGACAGACAGACAGACAGACAGACAGACAGACAGACAGACAGACAGACAGACAGACATTACGGAAAAGTAAAAACTGCATTTTCTTGTTAATGTGGACATGACCGATACAGAAATACCATTCTTTTCAAATTCTGAGCAATATAGAGACAAAACTCTTATTTTATACATATAGATAGTGGATTATACCCAATATACGAATATTACAGAGTTTTCTACAGTTTTCGACTACTCAGATTTTGAGGTTAGACGTGTTCACAATACGTATTTGAGGTTATACAAATGTACACTGCATATTTATAGTGTATACTCGTACTTAGCCTTTAATAAAGTATAACTAAAATATACTAAACATAATAAGTGAAGGTTTTACAAGCGTTAGGTTATGAGTAGCATGGCGTACATACGGCAGCTTTTAGTGCCGGGAGTGTCCAGATGTAGGTCTTTTGATTTGACACCTGTAGGTGGCCTGCGCGTCGTGATGATGATGATGATGATGAAGACAAAAACACACACACCCAGCCCCGTGCCAGCGGAATTAACTAATTATGGTTAAAATTCTCGACCCTACCGGGAATCGAACCCGGAGCCGCTGTGAACAAAGGCCACTATGCTAACCATTTAACCATGGAGCCGGTCATCTAATTATGTCTGATTCGATGAAGAAAAGTTGTAATAACAAAAACATTACTAGGGCTCTACTGTAGATCATCTTCACATTTTAAAATTTCTTCTTTCAGGTAACAGCCTTAAGAGAGAATAAAGAAGTCCAGCAGCAAACAAGAGATGGGGTCATTAGAACAGGTAAGTGCTTTCATTAAATATCCTGTTCTTATCAGCGATAAGCTGTTAATAATAATAATAATAATAATAATAATAATAATAATAATAATAATAATAATAATAATAATAATAATAATTCATTGTAAAAAATTGTATTAAGTGAAAATTCGTGTTACACTTGGTGTAAACAAAACATTAGCTCGCGAAAATAAACTTAACGACCATTGATTCAAGTTTAATAATCACAGGCTTCTACATAGGCTAACTCCATATATTAACTTCGACAGCCACTTTAATCGGAGGGGAAAACATTATTTTGCCTCCAGACCTTCTCTTCAGCTATTTTTTCATTCTAAAGATTTATCAGAATGTTATTGTGTTTCAAACTTTAATGAAGGAATCTGTTTTTAATTTTACTGTTTGTTTTGCACCGCACCAACATTGGCAGGTTTTATGGCGAGGAAAGGGCCAGGACTAGGAAGGAGGGGACTTTGGCCTTAATTAAGGTACACTTCATCTCCAACATTTGCTTGTTATGAAGATGGGAAACCACAGAAAACCGTCTTCAGGGTTTCCGACAGTGGAGGTTCGAACCCACTATCTGCCGTATACAAACTGAGAGCTACGCGTCGCAAACCGCATAGCCATTAGCTCGGTGAGGGGAACCTTAAATGGTACTTAACAGCCTACAAGCAGTCACCTATAAATATTGACCACTTCATATTACTCCTAGTTCTCTCCTCTTCCCATTATCGCCGGGCTGAATGGCTCATACCATTGGGGCACTGGCCTTCTGACCCCAACTTGACAAGTTCGATCGTGGGCCAGTCCGGTGGTATTTGAAGGTGCTCAAATACATCAGTCTCGTGTCGGTAGATTTACTGGCACGGAAAAGAACTCCTGCGGGACTAAATTCCGGCACCTCAGCATCTCCGAAAAACCGTAAAGGAAAGAGTAGTTAGTGGGACGTAAAGCATATAACATTATTACTTCCCATTACTGTACTTACATTCATATGTAATAATAATAATAATAATAATAATAATAATAATAATAATAATAATAATAATAATAATAATAATAATAATCAGGAAAGGTACCTGTGAACTACCAGTCAGAAGATTTTTCGTTCGAAACCCATCATCGGCAGCCTTGAAGTTGTTTCTTCCATGGTTTCCAATTTTCACGCCAAGCAAATTATGGAGCAGATCATTGATAAAGGCCACGGCCGCTTTCTTTTCAGTCCTATCCCATTCCTGTTCACTCGTTGCCGAGAAAATCTAATCTGAGTTAGTGCGACGTTAACGCAAACTGTTACAGTAAGAAGAACTTGGACGAACTGAACTGTGCTGCAAGAAACATCACTGAGTGGGTAAAAGTTCTCACTTTGCCGTTGGAGTAGCTCACACATTGGATCAGTAGTAGAATGTTGGTCTCCTAATCCCTAGTTCGTGGAATCAAAGCCGGCAGCCGTAGTCGTATTTCTGAAGTATAGAAGAAAGTTCATTTGGCACACCGTGAAAAGATCTCTGGTGGCACATTGGGTGTTTAACTTGCTGTCTGATAGAGTTAAACGGAACGTCATACGTCTTCTTCTTCTTATCATCATAATCTGATCTGGAAAAGATCTGGGGAAATTGCTGAATGATATGGACACAGTCCTGGAAAAAGGTTACAAAATGAAAATAACTCTATCAAAAACAAAAGTAAAGGAGTGTAATCGAAGTCAGGCGTTGCAGGATGCGTCGTAACAAGCGTGATCTGTAGTTAAAATGTATCCTGATTTTCTACCTTTGCAACTTCGCACATCTGCACGAGAATATGCCTCTCATCTCGAGGGAGATTGAGCTACTTCCTTGCGGCCTACTGATACCACTGTTTATTTCTTACTATGGTTCTTACTTGCCTTCAGCGCACTGTGTAGAATGCAAAGGCCATTCGAACGAAACTCTTAAGCATTATTCACAGGTGACCTGACTGCGAGATTTTGTCTTCTTTGATCGTTGCTTCATTGAGATCTTCGTGTTTAATTTCCTTACAGCCATACCTAAGATAAGTTTAGCACCAAAATAATAATAATAATAATAATAATAATAATACCGAGCGAGTTGGCCGTGCGGTTAGGAGCGCGCAGCTGTGAGCTTGCATCCAGGAGATAACGGGTTCGAACCCTCACTGTCGGCATCCCTGAAGATGGTTTTCCGTGGTTTCCCATTTTCACACCAGGCAAATGCTAGGGCTGTACCTTAATTAAGGCCACGGCCGCTTCCATCCCATTCCTAGGCCTTTCCTATCCCATCGTCGCCACAAGACCTATCTGCGTCGGAGCGACGTAAAACAAATAGCAAATAATAATGATAATAATAATAATAATAATAATAATAATAATAATAATAATAATAATAATAATAATAATGTCATCCGGTGAGGCGCCTATAGGAAATCTGCGCGTCTGTGAAGATGGGGATGAATTCTAATTCTGGGGATATACTAAAGACGATGGGTTGGGATATAGTACCTTGCATATCTGAAGTACTTATGTGACTCTTGTTTGCATGAAGGAGCTATAACAAATGAATGGAGAGTTGCTATAGTAGCCCCTGTGTATAAAGGAAAGGGTGAAAATTACAAGGCACAGTTTGACATGCATTACATGTAAGCTTTAGGAAAGCATTCTTTCTGATTTTATTGGACATGTTTGCGAAATTAATAACTGGTTCGTTAGAAAGCAGTTCGGGTTTAGGAAAGGTTATTCAACTGAAGCTCAGCTTGTAGGATTCCAGCAATATATAACAGATATCTTGGATTCAGGAGGTGAAATGTACTGTATCGTGATTGACCTCTCTAAAGCATTTGATAGGGTGGATCATGGGAGACTACTGGCAAAAATGAGTGCAATTGGACTAGACAAAAGAGTGACTGTGTGGGTGGATATAATTCTAGAAAACAGAACTCAGAGAATTAGAGTAGGCGAAGCTTTACCTAACCCTGTAATAATTAAGAGGGGAATTCCTCAAGGCAGTATTACTGGACTGGTTTCTCAAATATATAACTGATATGAGTAAAGAAGTGAAGTCGGAGATAAGGCATTTTGCGGATGATGTTATTCTGTATAGAGTAATAAATAAGTTGCAAGTTTGTGAGCAACTGCAAAATAACTTCGATAATGTTGTGAGATGGACAGTAGGCAATGGTATGGATGATAAACTGGGTTAAAAGTCTGGTTGTGAGTTTCACAAATAGGAGAAGTCCTCTCAGTTTTAATTACTGCGTTGATGGCGTGGAAGTCCATTACGGGGATCACTGTAAGTAGGCTACCTAAGTGTTAATATAAGGAAAGATCTTCATTGGGGTAATCACATAAATGGGATTGTAAATAAAGGGTACAGATCTCTGCACATGGTTATGAGGGTGTTTAGGGGTTGCAGTAAGGATGTACAGGAGGGGGCATACAAGTCTCTGGTAAGACCCCAACTAGAGTATGGTTCCAGTGTATGAGACCCTTCCCAGGATTACTTGATTGAAGAACTGGAAAAAAATCCAAAGGAAAGTGGCTCGAGTTATGCTGGGTGATTTCCGACGAAAGAGTAGCGTTGCAAAAATGTTGCAAAGTTTGGGCTGGGAAGACTTGGGAGAAAGAAGACGAACTGCTAGACTAAGTGGTATGTTCCGACCTGTCAGAGGAGAGATGGCGTGGAATAAGTTTGAGTGGTGTCTTTAAAAGTAGGAAAGATCATAATAAGAAGATAAAGTTGGAATTCAAGAGGGCAGATTGGGGCAAATATTCGTTTATACGAAGGGGAGTTAGGGATTGGAATAACTTAACAAGGGAGATGCTCAATTAATTTCCAATTTCTTTGCAATCATTTAAGAAAAAGCACAGAAAAAAACAGATAGAGAATCTGACACCTGGGCGACTGCCCTAAATGCAAATCAGTAGTGATTGATTGAATACTGAAGACGATGCACACACACACACACACACAGAGAGAGAGAGAGAGAGAGAGAGAGAGAGAGAGTCTTCGAGCCAAAGGAATTAAATAATTAAGATTAAATTCCCGACCAGGCTGGGAATCGAACCTGGGACCTCTGGGACCAAAGGCCGGGATGCTAAGCATTTAGCCATGGTGCCGAGCTACCGCAACTGTTTCAATGGAGATGGGTTGTATGTACTATTTAAACTACATACCAGATCTCCTGCCATTCTTAAATATTTGGCAGTACGAGGAAACGAACCCGGGACTCCAAGTAAGGCAGCTAATAGCGCTAACTGCTATGCTACGGAGGCAGACAACGCCCACACGTATTGTGAGACCTGCGTTTGAGTGGTGGGCCATTTTCAGACTACAGTAGTAACGTTCATGTTTTGGTGCAGGCATCACTTTCAGCTGTATGCGCTGGGTCGAAACCAAAGCCATCCGAATTATCCAATTCTAGCAACACACAATTATTATTGTTTTGAGGTTTTAGTGTCTTTCCCCATTGTCGGACGCGCTTGTGAATGGTTGGCTGTTGAGAGTGCTCTTGCATTATTGTAGTGATAAAGTAGTTAAAACGTATTGAAATTGTTTAATTTTGTGTGTGTGTGATTCATTTAGTGCCATTTATATATTGGTGTTACTGCTTGTTGATAGAAACTGGGAGTAGAGATATTTATTTGAATTTTATATCAAGTACCGGTAGTTCAGTTGGTGTTCAGTAGATTGCGTTTTCTAAGTTAAGTAGGCTAGCTAGGTATGTTTTGTTTCGAATTTAGGATTAGGAAATAATTTAGGTAATAATATTAATTTTTGTAAATTTAATTATCTGTAGGTTCGCTGGTATAATACTTACAAAGACAGAATACCATAAGGAGTGTTAACTTCCGCAGCGTTTAAATTCGTTCAGACAACAGACACAGTATTTCGTATAGGTATCCGTTCGATCTATCACGAAGATAATATTTTATTCAATTAATTAATACGACACGCCTGTAAACTATTATCTAAAAAATAACTTAAAAAGAATATGCGGTATTTCACTGGAGTATTAGTCAACCGACTTTGGATTGTTAACGATCGTTGGCAGCATTCCGACGAGAACAAAGATTGTATAGGGTAGTTAAGAAAACAAATACAAGAATCAGTTGATTACTGTATTCCAATAATTTGTATTTCAAAGTCCCCGGCATATTTTGTACTTTGCACCTACGATTAATCATCGAGTAAAAGTTACTAATCACATTCCTATATTCCAATAATTGCAATTAAACTTCCCGGCGTAGTTTTGACAGACGTTTTTGAGAAATTATTGTAGGTAGTCTCTTATTTTTCAGCATTTAAGGACGCTTTTATTCTCCGTCCCACGGAATAGGGAAAATAATAGTAATCACCAGTTGTAAATCACACAACCACATTTCAGTTGACAATTGTAGTGTAGATACGGTATATTAGATAGTAACTTGCCTGTTATACTCGTGTGTATCTGTGTGTATGGTAACCCTTTGGATACTTTAACATTTAACAAAAAGGCAGTTTTCATTTCTATTAGAGCATAGTAAGATAAAGCAGCAGGTAATAATAATCAGTCTACGCATTTAGCTTTGTTGGTAATCCTTGAGTAGTTCTTGAGGATTTCAAATTATAATGGCAATTTTGGTTTCTGTTTGTGCGTAGCAATAACCTATTGTAATTATGATACGTCTGAAGTAGTTTAAAAATTGCTGTAGTGCATTGTAGTATCTGATCAGAGATTAGCGTGCTTATTCTATTCTTGTGAAATATTTGTGTAGTAGAAGCGTCTCTAGAAAATCTCTTACTAGAATTCCGTTGTTGTAATTAGGATAGGCTTAACTACAGTGTAGAATTGTGTACCTAATTCTTGTATATTCCTTTCGGTATTCAGTAATTAACTGCAGTTTTCATCCTGGTAGGGTGTTGTAGGATAAAGTATAGTACAACTAAGTAGTATTATAGAGTAGTAGTATATTAATTACCTTATTGCCGTGTGATCATTTTGTACTATCCTAGAGAATATTTATTTCATTTAACTTTTTTGCACAGAATAAGTTATTTCTTAAGAAGGGAATTTGTTCACTTCAAACATCGATATAGGAATTAGAAAGATGTTTCTGAAGACTTTCATCTCGAGCGTGGCATTGTATGGAAGTAAAACATGGACGATAACTAGCTCAGAAAGAAAGAGAATATAAGCTTTTGAAATGTGGTGTTACAGAAGAATGCTGAAGGTGAGATGGATAGATCGAATCACAAGGAGAGATACTGAATCGAATTGGCGAGAGGAGGTCGATTTGGCTAAATTTGATGAGAAGAAGAGATAGAATGATAGGACACACCCATCTTAAAAACCGAGAACTTGTTCAGTTGGTTTTTGAAGGAAGTGTAGGCGATAAGAACGGTAGGGGTAGACCAAGGTATGAATATGACAAGCGGATTAGAGCAGATGTAGGATGTAACAGTTACGTAGAAATGAAAATGTTAGCACAGGAGAGGGTGGCATGGAGAGCTGCATCAAAACAGTCTATGGACTGATGACTCAAGCAACAACAAGTTATTTTATTTTCATTATTCCGTAAAGAATTGCTAAGGAGTGCAAGTGTAGGAACTGTTGGTGTGGCCAGTCATTAAGGAGTATGAGGGAGGAGTTGGAGAGTTTGAGGGAGATAATTACTATCCTCTCCGAAGACAGGAAGGAACAGTATGTGTAAAAGAGGGATGGGAAGGAAAGGGGAGAATTGTAGAAGACAAGTGTTCTAATGTTTTAAGGGAAAGGACATTGCAGGCCAAGGGCTCTATTCAGGATCAGAATTCAGCACAGGTATCTGTGATAAATCTGTACGAGTCACTGTAGATAGAACAACAGACGGACGATGAGGGGCAGGGGACGGTTGCTAAGAAGTGTGGAAGTAGGACGAAAGGAAAAGGTAGGAAAGGGAAATGTAGAGTAGAGAATAGGAAAATACAGGTGAAACAGGATCGTGGGAGGGAGAAAAGGAAGGACGAGGTAGCTTCTGCTGCCATCAGGAAAAATACGGATGACCAGGAGGGGAGAGGATCAAATGAGGCCGGAAGGGTTGAAATTCTGGTCATGGGAGATTCCATTGTTAGACATGTGGGGAAAGTGTGTAGGGGAAAGGGAACCAGGGTGGAGTGTTATCCAGGAATTAAGGTAATGCAAATGTTGAGGAAAGTAGAAGAGAAAGAGGATGGAAAGGACAAGGTGGTAGTATTTCACGTTGGTATCATTGCAACACCCCGTAACAATTATAGGAATGACGTTCGGCTAGTAAACGTCATAGGGAAGTGCGCACACAAGAAAAGTCCAAAATAGATCAAAACGACCAGAACAATGAGGTAATAATACATCAAGCATACAAGGAAGCAAGGAAGCAAGGAAGAGTGCAGTAACCCATCGATAATAAAAGACAAGAGGCAAGGATCCGAAGGAAATGCAAAGGCATTCGCCATAAAAACGACACCAACATTTTCAAAACTTTTAAAATAAAATTATAATGTTTTAAAAATAATATTTACATTAAAATTAAATTTGAAAATTAATAAACTTTGATAAAATAATAAAGATGAGAAATTTGCAAAGAACAAAAATAAGTGGGGAATATAATTAATATTTAGTAAATAAATAATTTGAATGTAAATAAACCTACTTCTGTAGTAAAGAGTACTATTCTATCACACAAAATATCCTGGTGCACCAGCATATTCTGAACATCACCAAAAATTCACATATTCAACGGAATTAACATTTAAACAAAAGGGAAAATGGGTTGGATCAGTGCTGGATTAAGGTGTTTGGGGGCCCTGGGCTATTTAAAAATGTGGGGCCCTTTCTTTGTAACCAAGCCCCCCCCCCAGGCAACGCCGGGGAAGATACCTGGGTCTTCGGGGGTGGCAGTCATTATTGCTACCACTACACCAACGAGATCGGCAATTTATTATTTACGACTCCGAGTATTCCATACAATGTGACTGAAGTTTAAAATACACATTAGAATTCTCTTCATTGTTCCTAAAACCATCTTACTAATGCTCATACTTTCCTATTCCGTAGAGACCTAATCTCTCTTAAAACAGCAGACTTAGATATTACACTATTCGCTTACCTGTAGAAGATTCCAATTCACCAGTAACAGCCTCTTCAGTCGTCGATGCACTAGTAGACTTCCTGTCAAAAATTTTTGATATTTTTGGCAAGTTTTCAATTTCTTTCAAATTTTGTTATTTTAATTTACGTTTCTTGGCACCACTAGAATATTTTCTATCCATTTTAAAAGAACATTAAAGTTGTAAATTACGAATGGTCCAATAATCAGAGGTGAACTGGAAGTTCTCTTCCGGATGCAATGATATAGTATAGCATGCGCATTCCACCGTGCTTCCCCTGTCCCCTCCCGATCACTTCCTAGCTCTTCCCCCTTCACCCTCTGCCCGTACTCGCAAGCTGCCAGATTTAAATTTTCGTCAACAATAACCTTTACAATAATTACAGTGCGTAAGTGGCGAGGATTCGTGTATCCGGACGGTAATTGATTTTAGCAGTGATGAAATACTAACGTGGACAGCTGATAAGAAGGAAGGAAGAGTGCGTGTTCGATATTTAGCGAGCATAAATATTCATATACATGCACGGAGGTGCAGCAGCAGGCCTTTTTATACAATTTTAGGTTCGGCCAAGGGCCGGGACCCCTTGACACGCAGGGCCCGGGGCTGCAGCCCCTTTAGCCCCCCCTTTAATCCGGCCCTGGGTTGGATGACCAATAGAGGGCTTTTTGACAGCACACAGTGGAGATTCATTCCCCAAATACCCACATTAACGTTGATCCACGAACACATCATATTAAATCCAAAACATTACACAAATGCAGACCATAATGTCCAAACAAGCCCGCACCGAATCGAGAATATTACCCCAAATAAATCATAATTAAAATCACAAAAGCCATAGGGGGCTTAGAGATCAATAGAACACCCGATATAAATAAAATAATAGGACGGGCCAGCTCAATTTACATGACCAAGTCAACCACACGAACATCACTCAAGATGAAACAACCATCATTGTAATCACGATGTCACACACAAGTTAACGCTATCGCAGACAAGACAATAATGAATAATAATCAATTACGTAACTGCCAGGCACGAAGACATAAGCAACAACAATAGTAAGAATAGCTAAGAACCACTCACACTAGGGCTGTCCAAAAACACTCGACTAAAACCCGAGAAGTTACGATTTACGTTACATGCAGATTATTGAAATTAATGCGGATTTACCCAAAATAATTAGGACAATAATCACATAACACACCCGCAGTAGACATGAGAACAAAGCATTCCAACCAAAATTATATATATACCAAAGAAATATTAAAATCTACCAAACCAGATAATAATAATAATAATAATAATAATAATAATAATAATAATAATAATAATAATAATAATAATAATAATAATAATAATAATATACTCACAATTAAATGCGCGAACAAATCCTACGCCCTAGTTAACGCACATGCTCCTACAAACGATAAGAACAAGTCTGATCCAGACAAAGTTGATAATTTCTAGGACCTACTGGATGAAAAATTAAACAAAATCCCCAAACACCATGTCAAGCTTCTTTTAGGTGATCTCAATGCCCTACTAGGTCGTGAACAGAAGTACAAGAAAGTTATAGGAAATTACCCTACGCACAAAAGAACCAATCCCAACGGCAAAAGACTGGTGTCCATTTGCGAAAATCACAACCTGCAGGTCATGTCGACCCACTTTCGCCATCTACCCAGAAAGCTAATGACTTGGCGTTCTCCCGTCCAAGCTCTCGGAGAGTTCCAAATTGATCATGTTGCAATCTCCAGGAGAAACAGCCCTGAGATTATGAATGTCAAGGTAAAGAAAGGCATCAATGTGGCCTCAGATCATTAGATGTCTCTTATCAAATTCAAACCAATTCCCGCAAACACAAGGAAGACAACCAAACAATCACACGCTTCGACAATGATAAACTTCGGAAAAGGGTCAAGGAGTTCTAGGAGAAGGCTAGGCCAAATGACTGTGACTTTAACAACGCCAAAAGTCTCCTTGTAGAGGCCGCCAAAGACGTTGCAGAAATCAAGAGAAGCAAAAAGCATGCCTGGTGGAATAGTACCTGCGAATCAGTCCTCCAAGAAAGACTCAATGCGTGGAAACAGTACTACTCTACGAAATCAGAAAATGATTGGGAAACCTACAAAACCCAACGTGCCCAAGCAGCTAGGGTGTTCAGTACTGAGAAACGTAAATACGAAAAATCTCCCATTGGAAAGATAGAACAAAACTTTAGGAAGAATGAAAGCAGAGAGTACTACAGAGCCTTCAAACGCAAACTCACTGGCTATAAACCACCATCTCTATGCTTTGAGCGAAAGGACGGCACACTGGCGACGTCAAATGAAGAAAATTGCAGCATTCTGGCAGATTACTTCAAGAATTTACTTAATTGCTCTAAACCGCAAAGCGCCATTCAGACCAAAGAACCCTTACTCCAGGTACCCAGATTCCAGACCACCCGACAGGGATGAAATCAAGCGCCACATTGCCAGTCTCAAAAATTACAAAGCGTCGGGGGAAGACTCAGTAGTAGCAGAACTATGGAAATATGCCCCAGAGGAATCACTTGATATCTTGCAAAAGCAAATAGAAGAAATTTGGAACAATGAGACCCTACGCGAAGATTAGAAAATAGCTTTGATCCATCCATTACACAAAAAAGGCAGCATGAAGAACATCAACAACTACAGAGGAATATCTTTGCTACCCTTGACTTACAAAATTCTATCACTTGCCATCCTGGAGCGTTTGGAAGCACAAGTCGAACATCAAATAGGTGAATACCAAAGATGGTTCAGAAAAGGTCGCTCAACAGCTGAACACATCCAGAATTTCAAAACGATCATCAGATGTTGTACACTAAGTTCCAAGTAGTATGTGTCTGTCTTTGTGGACTTTAAGAAAGCGCACGACTCCATTGACCAGGAAGTCCTGCTAAACATCTTAAATGAATTTGGAATTGATTTGAAACTGCTGGCATTAATTAGAGCCACCCTGACCGATACAAAATCCAAGGCGAAGTTCCACGGATGTCTCTGGCATTCCTTTGACATCAAAACAGGAGTCCGGCAAGGTGAAGGGCTATCCCCGATACTCTTCAACTGTGTTCTTGAAAAGATCATCAGAACCTGGCGGGTGAGATTACAGGAAACCAACTACAGTCCATTGAGAATTGGAACCAAATCCAAGGGGATCGCAACAGACTGCTTAGCATTTGCCGATGATATTGCTGTTCTCTCAAACGACATTGAAACCGCTAGATCTCAAGTTGAAATTTTAAAGGAAATTGCCGAACAAACTGGTTTGCGGATATCGTTTGAGAAAACAGAAGTAATGACTAACATCAAGGAGGCTCCACCAAATCTCCATACAAAATATGGGGACATCACCCGAGTAGACAAATTCAAATACCTGGGTGAGATCATCATGAAAAATGGACTGGACAAAGAAGCACTTCAGGAGCGAGTACGCAAACTGGAAATAGCCTACCAAACATCCCGCACAATCTACAACAAAAATGCCTCTCCCAAAACACCAAGATACGTCACTATGAAACAGTTCTGAAGCCAGTAGTTCTATATGCAGCCGAAACCCTGTCTCTAAATGCCAACAAATGACTCCTTGAAGAACTGGAGAAAAGAGAACGCAAAATTGAGAGAGGAATCTTGGGATCAAAGTTCAGAAATGGAATCCATCAAAAGAGATCCAACAAGGAAGTCTACAGCAAAATAGAGAAAATTACCGACACAATCAGAAAAAGACGGGCACGATTTTACAGTCATCTGAAAAGAATGGACGGAAGAAAGTTAACTAAAGAAATCTTTCACTGTTTTGATTCAAACCCCAAAACCACAATTCCCTGGTTTAGAAATACCAAAGAAGACCTGCAAATGCTACATATCTCAGCTGAAGACGCCCTTAACAGAGATCTCTTCCGCAAGAACATATTGACGAACGGGCTAAACCGAGACGAGCAACCGAAGAGAAGACACGCTGGCCCTTGGACAGAGGAGCGTAAGCAGGCCCACTCACAAAGAATGAGGGAAATTTGGGCTCTAAAGAAGGCCAAGTTCAGTGTCAAATGCAACAAGACTTAACGTGGTCCTTGATGGCCCCAGCGAATTATATATAATAGTAATAATAATAATAATAATAATAATAATAATAATAATAATAATAATAATAATAATAATAATAATAATAATAATAATAATAATAATATTTAAAAAACTGTTAGAATAGGTGCAAGCATAGTATTAGCTCGAAACACGGTCATGATAAGCCCAAAACACACGAAAGGATGTACAAATAACAAGATGGAATTCACAACCCAAATAAACACGGAAACGAGCACGAAACACAGCAACGATAGCGATAAGTAATATTATAAATTTTAAAATAGAAACGCACACGCATCCAGAAAAAAGCAACCGAAAAACACTCACCAATACACAGAAAAATAGAATAAGCCAAGGGAAAACAATTTTAAATCAAGGCGAAGGCAAATTTCAAACGTTACCGGACAACAATAGCATCATTTTTCACACGGCACTCACTTGAAGCTAGAACGGCATACAACACAAATACCAGGAGAGAATTTAGATCACAAGAAATACACTAAATACAATTTATCGACACAAACCAGCAAAATAATATTAACAGAAATAAATCAAATGCGTACTTACAGGGATGCCATATGCCTAGGTAACCAACGTGTTTCGAACTAAGACTACTACATTCACCCGTAATAAGATAATAAATGCTATGTATTTACACCACAGGACTATGCTAGTATTAAACAATATTTAACCAACACAATCCCATGGTTGGGGTAGACATAGCCCCATTCAGCCTATCCCCGAAGGTAGGTTCATAGTGTTAGGCGTACCTAAGTGTTCCATGGCAGCCGCAAGCATCCGCTAGCATCCGCTAGCATCCGCTAGCATCCGCTTTCAAGCTGTTCCAACCGTAGACAGCGCACTTCATTATCCGCCACTCACGGAGACAGCATCTAGTATGGGTACACGTTCTGGCGAGCAAGTTCAGTACACACAAATGGAGTTCAAAAATCGCACACAGATGGCGTAGGAGTTCGTTTAGCAGAGTCCACCGTACGAATATATACACCAGAGATAAAATCTTTCAGGATAATTAGGTGACGAGATGTCCCAAAGGCTACATATCAAATTAGTAGTAGACATGTAGATCAAATGTTCCGTGCGCCCTCGCACTGAGGATTATCTATGTAATACTGTGACATTACGCGGCATGCAATCGCATCGAGCCCCACCGTTGGGTGACAATTGTGACATTTCTTGTCTACACGTTGGTCGCCGCGTGTACAATCTGGACGTCTGCCCCGTCGATTAGCACTGGGAGCACTCTACACTCAGGGTCTTAACAGGTTCTTCTTGTTGTGGGGCTATTTCAGAGAGTCGTACGTCTTTGTGTATGCCGCAGCTAGGTAATGTGTCCATACGAATACGTGTCGCGTCTGTGGTGAGAATCGGATTTTGAATCCTATCGGGCGGCCTGGTTTCTGAATCTCTGCATCGAGGTTACCAATTCGTCGCTGTTCAGTCTGCATTATCTATTTTTATAATTTGTGACGTACATGCAACGACCATGACTTTTGTTTTACATTAGAGTTATTCGTACTTCAATATGACGTTGAGGTAGCCATTAAATGTACAGGTAAGGTTGCTCACATCTATTGTATAATGAAAGGATGGAGATATTCTGGATCGGATTCTTTTTATTAATTTAAGTGATCCTACCTAACTAAGACGAAACCAAAGCCTGATCTTAATTTTAAATATCTGGAATCATTGATAATGACACAAAGACGGCTGACGTAATTTAGGCCTATTTCAACATAATGCAGTGAACTTGAATTAAGTAATCCTCATTTTCCAAGAGCTATTCAAAGTAATGAACACCAGCTTACATTTATTCATTAATATACCTGAACCTTGAAATGAACAATATTATTTTCGAGATCTCGTTTTGAAACCTGTTCCGTTTGAATGTATCACCTATATGCTCATTTTCTTTTTTTATTTCGTTCTTTACTTGTTTTGGGTACCCTTTTCTTATTTTCATATAATGGTTACATTAGGAGAAGTTTAATTTTATTTGCGGCGAGTCCAGCTAGTAATAATGCCTTTTTTTATGATACCTATCGTAACTAAAATCAATAAACATCACCATCCTAGCTAACTTATACTGTCCTGATGAGGCTCGTCTTGACGCAACAATAGCCACACGCCCATCCTCGCACATTCCTTCGAGGATCGTATTTACTTAATGCTACTATATAAAATTAATAATCAGAAACAACACATATATAAGAACAAGAAATATGTACACTCAAATGTCAACAAACATCACATGATATTTCTACTATTCAAACTTAACTACTATATCCCTGAAGTAAAATACCTAACCTAACCGATATCATGGCATGTGTCCTCGTAGTTATGTGCATGGCAGGCTTTACACATGCCGCAAGCGCATCGCCATCGTACCAACTGAAAATTCTAATAACTGAACGTAAATTCCGAATATGGCATCCGAAGTGTCGAGATGATCGATTGAACAACCGTGGCCGACATCGCATCGCAATCAATAATCATCAGCATCCTCATCTTAGCTTACACTTAAATATGAACATTACAATCCTAGCATTCACTCATGTAGGAGTATTACAACCTTAATATTCATTTACACATGGGTATTGCAATCTCAGCATTAGCTTGTACATGAACATCATACCTCCGTTAACTTTATCTAACTTCGCAGTAACATAACACAGTTAAATAGCACATTCTACGTAACGAATTTTAGAATAAATTTTCACTATCACATTTCAACTTATTGTATAATTCCTATGGCGCAGCACTTTTCACTATTCTAATCACTGAGTCTCACGTGAGCTCACCCCCACACTATATTATTCATCAACACAGTAACTATCACGATCGCAGGCACTTAATAAACTTGGCACTCACATTATTATTATTATTATTATTATTATTATTATTATTATTATTACTATTATCTATTTCACGTCGACTCACCTTAGGATCATCACTCGTAACTTCACTACATTTGTATCACTTACATGCAGAACATCGTCATCCCCGATATGCCTTTGCTTTATAACCATTCTCGTAATTATAGTAAACCTGCTGCAATTATCATTCGAAGAACAACGTGCCCTGGAATTTACAACGTTCGCTGTCTGCGTTCTTATATTAAATCACGTATCCATTTACCTGCGTTATCTGTGTTAACTTCGCAATAAATATGCTGATTCAATGCTAATGCCTGTTATATATGTGTACGTAAGCTCGTGCCTTTCAGTAATCACGATACCACAACGTAATATAAAAATGTCGAAGTCGCCTACTGACATAACTAGTCGTTCGCTCACATGATATCTTAGCATTTCGAATACCGTATCGCCAAATGCATATCTGAATCTCTATAGACCAAATAACATAATGTCACGTCGCTCATTGTGTAATTATTATTACGTCTTGACGAACTACTTCAGGACATGAACTGTATATACACTACTGTCTACATTAAGGATACTGATAAATAAAACATGATGCAGATAAATGCTGCATAAAATAATTGCACACAAAGAAGGCATTATTAATGAAAAGAATGGGCAATTACTGACTTGGATGGCCTGGGTACGGAACACTAGGCCTAAGTTATCCTTCCTCGTAACCACGCCATCATCTCAGGTGGACCCGCTTGTATTCATCTAGCTCTCCATGTTCTCCTGAGTGTATATTTCCGTGTATATTTCTGACATTGTTATTTTACTCTCATGCAGATCACACCTGAAAAAAGCTAACATTAGATTATTCAATACACATACAATCACGATTAAACCAGTACTGCATGTACTTCGAATTACACATAAATATTTTCGAGATACCGACAATTTCAATAAAGGATCGCGTTGCCTCCCTAGTAATGGCTTTGCCTTGTACAATTACGAGTATTACGTTGTTATTTCACACTCTTTGCATTCAATTGCGGCGTATAAATCATCTAATAACTTCTTTTCACATTCGGTTCATGTACACTGATGATATGCTCACACAACACAACTTTTCTCAAGCTTTCGTAAATCAATTCCACATTACCATTACATAGACACCAACAATGAACAATGAAAAGCTTTGAATATCCTCCTTTTGTTTTAAAAACTAGACATGGAATACCAGAATTATATTCTAGATGTGGAAGTCTATCCTAAGTACCTACTTACATATATCGATACCAAGATGTCGCCACCGTCCTTATTAATAACTATCGATGTTTAACATTACATATCATTACCCTATATGTATGACCTTTGGTTTCGTCTTATTTTATACATTATACATTTTACATTTAATTCTAACATTATTTACAAGTATTTACACGTCTTTCCACTCAAAGATGAAAGTAAAGTCTCTCTCTTCACGATCACTTCTTCGCGTATTCAACGTTTGTATTTCGGTTCTCGTCTAGACTGTTCCGGCGCCATGTTTCCGGACCTCGTGCTCGTTGTTCTTTTACTCGCGCTGTGGCGCATGTTCCACATGGAAACAGAACATTGACCCCCGCTGCCACCGAATAAAAATTATGTAATTTTTATTACTGTTCAGTATCTTCCTAATGTGTCGTTTTCATGTCCTTCTGTCCGTTTTCCCTCGGTTCGTCGTATCAATCGTTGCGATTTTCTGGCTAGACGTCACTTTCTTATTTGGTCTCGCTGCTGTCCGACAAGTCTGTATCAGGTTCTATCTTCGGCGTCACCTCGCATGGTTCGCCAGTTCGGCTCTCCTCTTCTTTCCAGGTGTAGTATGGTTTGAGGTTACTTGCGTTGTACGTAGCTTCGTTGGCACCGTCCAAGCTTCTTATTCTGTAGGCGTTGTTGTTGTATGCTTCGGTAATGACGTACGGACCATCAAACAATGGTGCAAATTTTGCATAGAATCCGACGGCTGGGTTTGAGATTTTGAGTTTTCTCACTAGCACCACTTCCCCTTCTCGCAGTGGTGAGTGGAATTGACGATGTCGTACTGTCCTTGCTCGTCTCTCTGCTTGATTTTTCATGTTTTCTCTGACTTGACGTATGCATTCTGTGGACGTCAGCTGGTCGTCGTGTGGGTAACACAGTATCTCATCCCATGGTCGACTTGGGTGTCTGTTGAAGTGTTCCACGCTGGGAATGTTGCTTGTGGATTCGTGTACTGTATCGTTTACGCTGCTGAGCATTATGGGGATCACCTTCGCCTATTGCCAGTGATGTCGTGGACAGTAGATACGACAAAACTTCGCAATCTCTCGCATTAGTCGTTCAGCTGGATTTGCTTGTGGGTGTCTGATTGAGTTGAATACGTGTCGTATCCCAATGTCGTCTAACGCTTTCTGGAATTCTGCGGCCGTGAACTGCGGACCGTGATCAGTTAGCAGGAATTTTGGTTTTCCTATGTTGACGATGATATGCCTCTCCAGGCCTCGGATGATGGATTTGGCGTTTGCTTTCCTAACAGGACACATGTCAGTGAATTTGGAGAATACGTCCATGGCTACGATGATGTATTTGTTCCCTTTAGTGGATTTGGACAAAGGTCCGTACAGATCAACTGCCATTAGCTCTAACGGTTCGTTTGGTAGTATTGGGATCGGTGTTTGTTCCATTGTGAACGGATTGTGTTTTCCTTTTTGGCATGTGTCGCAGGTTCTTACGATTTTACATATGTCGTTCTTCATTTTGTCCCATATGAAGGTCTCGCGCATGGTCGCATGCACCTTGTCAACCCCTGCATGTCTGGTATGCCGATGTGTTAACCACACCACATCTTTGTGATATTCCTTCGGTAGTATTATCCTTGCTTTGGTGTGTTCTTGATCGATGTATCGACACAGGTATCCCTTCTTCATCGTGTATAGGTCTAGCACTTTGTTCAGCATAGGATTCCGTTGACGCTCATCTCCCGAGCCTCGCTCCAGTTGATTGACAATCTCTCCAAGATAAGGATCTATTCTTTGTGCTGTGCTCAACTCTTTGAGTTTATCCATGATGTCGGTGTCTTCAGGATCGGTTTCGAGGCTGAAGATCTTGACCTCCTCGTCACATGGATTTCGACTCAGTATGTCTGCTAGGATGTTCGACTTTCCACTGCAGTGTTCGATGTTAATATTGAATTGTTGCACAAACAGGATCCACCGCGATATCCTCTCGCTGGATAGAGTAGACTTGAGCATGAATGTCAACGCCTTGTGATCGGTTCGGATTACGATTGGGTATCCGTAGATAATTTTGCGCCACTGCTGTAGTGCTTGTACTACCGACAGCATTTCTAGCTCGGTGATGGTGTAGTTCACTTCGTGTAGTCGCAGTTTTCTGCTGTAGAATGACAGGTATTTTCTTTTACCATCCTCAGCGTCCTTCTCTTGATATAGAATTGCTCCTATGCCCTATGCCTGTCAACGACGCATCCGTCTGGATTATGAAGTCCAGTTCGAAGTTTGGGTATCCCAGCTTGATCGAGTTGTTCAGCAGCTCCTTGACGTCCGTGAAGGCTGCTTCGCATCCGTCGTCCCATTTCCATTTGTTGTTCTTTTTGAGCAGGCCGTACAGTGGTGCCATGACTTTTGCGTATCCTGGACAGTGGTCTGCGAAGAATTGACATATGCCAATGAATTGGCGTACATGCTGTATTTTGGCGGGCATTGCAAAGTTGCTAATTGCTTGAATCTTGGTTGAATTCGGTCTCACTCCCTCGCCATCGACTACGTGACCAACAAAGAGTATCTCCGATTGGCAGAATCTGGACTTGTCGAGATTGATTTTGAAGCCAGCTGTGGATAGGTTATCTAACAACTTCTCCAGCTTGATTAGGTGCTCTTCAAGGCTGTTTGTGGCCAATATATGGTCGTCTACATAACGGATGCAGAATCCTTTCACCTCTGAAGTCAGGTTTTCGTCAAAAGCTCTAATCAGTGCGGAACCAACGGCTTAATTCCGAAGGATAGCCGTTTGAATACGTACGTGTGGTTGTTGAACATGAACCATGTGAGCAATCTTGACTTGTATTCTAGCGTGATGTGATGGTACGAAGACGTGAAGTCCATGCTCGTGAAGTATTGGTTGCCTTGAAATGATCGAGTGATCTCCTTGATGTTCGGAACTTGGTCGTTCTCGGGCACTATTCTCTCGTTTATTACTCTTGCATCCAGGGATATCCTTAAGGATCCGTTGGGCTTCCTCACTACCACAAGTGAGTTTACGAATGGAGTGGGTCTCCTTGATACTATCTCATTCTCTTCCATTTCCTCGATGATTTTGGCTACTTCGCCGAAGTATTTGTTTGGGATCGGATACGGTTTCTTCTTAAATGGACACCAGTCAGTCACCTTCAACTTGTACTCGTAGTTGGGTATTTGTCCTGGTTTTGTATCAAATTCGCTGTGGTAATGACACAACAGTTCCCATAACTGTTTCTTCTCTTCTCGAGAGCATATCGTCTCCTCCACTTTTTTCCATGCATTATCTCTGGCCATATCGTCTTTTTTCTTCTCGTCTAAAACTTTCTCTCCTGGGTACCGTAGATTATTTCCTTTTCCCGCAGATTCTTTACTTTTTCTCTTCGCTATACGTTTCGACGTTTCGTTAAATTCATTACTGTAACTGCATATCTCTGCGTGTTTATCATTATTGAACGGCGCGTTCATCATCTTCCCTATTACCTCATTACATATATCGATACCAAGATGTCGCCACCGTCTTTATTAATAACTATCGATGTTTAACATTACATAACATTATCCTATATGTATGATCTTTGGTTTCGACTTATTTTATACATTATACATTTTACATTTAACTTAATTCTAACATTATTTACAAGTATTTACACGTCTTTCCGCTCAAAGATGAAAGTAAAGTCTCTCTCTTCACGATCACTTCTTCGCGTATTCAACGTTTGTATTTCGGTTCTCGTCTAGACTGTTCCGGCGCCATGTTTCCGGACCTCGTGCTCGTTGTTCTTTTACTCGCGCTGTGGCGAATGTTCCACATGGAAACGGCACAATACAGATACGTAGATAAACAACACAGTTGGTGTAACAGCATCAGATCCCAATTTAGTATGGTTATTGTAACAATAATAATGCCATCGCTCGATACACGCGTACCAGGCCAAGTATGCAGAGTTCAATTGCCGAAGGCATAAATCACAGGAGATGAGCTGTGCCGATAAGGCACGCAATTTAAATACATACTTCGTAGACTGGTCATCGTCCTAATTGTATATATTACATTATTAATGCTACACCAACAACGTAAGGCAAGCAGTATTAGTACCAACATAGTTGGGGAAGTGTGGGATCTGATAAATGCAGCTCGTGTGACGTTTAAGGAAGGGGAGATTGCTATGTGTGGAATATTGTGTAGGAGGGATACTGACTGGAAGATGATTGGGGATTTAAATGAGACTATGGAGTGGGTATGTGGGAAACTGGGAGTGAGATTTCTAAATCCTAATGGGTGGGTATGCGCTCAGATGGCCTTCACTTAAACCGCAGTGGAACGTGTAAATTAGGTAATTTGTTTAGAAGGGAAACGACGTGGTCTAAGGAGCGGTGATAAGGGTACAGGGATCTGGAAGTAGATAGGGATGACATAAAATTGTTAGTGTTGAACTGTAGAAATTTTGCAAAAAAATAAAAGAATAGAATTGAGTAATTTTAAGGTATTGTAATAGGAGTTGAAGCATGGCTGAGAAATGATATAATCCATGCAGAAATTTTCTCACGGAACTGAAGTGTTTATCGTGGAGACAGGACAGGAATGGTACGAGGGGGAGTATTCATTCTGGTGAAAGAATTTGTGAGCTACGAAAATGTTCTAAATGGCAAACATCTATAATAAGAGTTTTGGCGTACATTGCTCAGAAAATGAAAAGTGGTATTTAAAGTAAGAGAATAATCCACTACAATCTAGGCCATAAATAATATTATTCACCCGGGTTGAAATGGTAATTTAGGGGAAGGGGCCTAACATATATTTTTATTTACATACGCTATTGGTCCTATCGAAAAGTACTACATAACAAAAGTTATAGAGAATACAATTTCCGATAATTTATGTCTTATTCAGTTTTACCGTACGGACTATGATAAGATTTTTCGCGGTGGTGATTAGTAATGTAAGAGGAATTCATGAATTTAGATTAATTTAGACTTTTGTTGCTTAGTCCATATCAACCCCGAGCAATGCTGACATAGAAATATTATTCAATCTTGTTAACTTGCGATGGATTTTGTCATGATTGTCTTAAGGCGTAAAAACGAGTGGTCATCGGTCCATATCCACAAGGAAGATTGTGAAGATGATTATAAAAATGAGAAAAAGTCGCAACGGAACGATCGTTTAATAATATACAAGAGGGAGTCATGAAATGAAGGAGGACTCAATTTACATTAGACGTCCTAATATCACAGTCGGAAGGAAACTAAATGTGAAGGCCTACAATATAGAAAGCTCATAAAATTGATCAACAATAACATTGCATTTACCATTGTTTGTTGTGATGTGCTTTATGTCTTCTGCTGCCACTCATCTCCGATATATAGGATTACTGCTGCGTAACGAGTATAACAGCCTGCCTGATAATGGTGGGAAGTAGGTGGGGAGTTAGATAACTCTCTTCTTAAGCATGCCATTCCTCCGGTTCATAAATTTTCTGATGACTATTGGTACGTAACACAGGTTCACCATAGTATTCCAACTATTCGATCCCTACTCTGAGGCACTGATTGGAATGATCAGTATGCACACTTACTGGAATAAAAGCAGAGGAGTGCTCACGGCTGTCCGTGGCCTGGTCATTCCAGCTCGGGAACTTTGGACTGTTAGATCGGCAGCGTAGTACTGTTCGTTAAATATGAGAAAACGGGCGGGTTTTCATTTGAACGAGTATTTCATATGATGGCATTGCTTTAAATCGTGACATTCCTACTGACGTCATTGTAATGACCTATGTTGTCTTCAGTTCGTAAAACCACAAAGACAGTCTTTCTGAGGATGTACAAAGGAAGGCGGAGAGTGAGTGTGTGGCATTATAATGAAAACTGCCCAACTTTATTTTGACTGGACAAGTGGACCTACAATTATAATAAAAACTGCCCAACTTGATTGTGACTGATAGTAGGCAGGAGGAACTGCCAATGTACTGAAAATACCCTAACCCTGTCTTCACATGAGAAAAGACGTATGGTGATATCCCCGTCGCGCTTCTGAAATAACGTTAAGAGCGATGCAATTTAATACAATCCAACTCACAATGTGTACACTACTTAACTTTGAATTCTGTATACAGTGTAGAATTTCGTAGCGAAGCACCGGCACATCAGCTAGTGAAATTATAAGTGTAAGGCCCGTTTCTAAAGATAATAAGAAACTCGATGTTTTTGTAGTGTACAGTCCGGGAAAGTGTAGCGCTGACGCTGATTCGAAATTATTGGATACGATAATTAGCTATGTGGGAAACGATATGGAAAGGAACGTGATTGTAGCGGGTGATCTCAATTTACCAAATGTCAATTGGGAAAGTGATGCGAACGACAGAAAGCATGAACAACAAATGGCAAATAAGTTAATATGGGAAGTAAAAATAATAATAATCGTATGGCCTCAGCTACCGTTTGCAGACATTTCGATTTGACGCCATCTGGCTGTCTGCTCGTCAATTTCGACGTTCCGTTTTACTCTAGGCCCCCACTAGATGGCAGACAGAGTAAACCGGATCTCTCTTGGGCGTCTATGGCTGAGATTTAATTAATTTTGTCGGGTAAATACCAAATGTATCACCAGAGATCTTTTACATGCCGACATCGTACGACATGGAGTGTCGAATGGACATTTTTCCGCCCTTCAAAAATATGGGAAGTGCAACTAATTCAGAAAGTGATGGAACCAACTAGAGGGAAGAATATTTTGGACGTGGTGCTGGTGAAATCACATGAGTTTTATACGGAAACCGAAGTAATAGAATGTATTAGTGATTACGAAGCTGTTTTTGTCGTAGTTAAAAATACGTGTGAAAGAAAGAAAGGTATTAAAATTAGAACTATTAGGCAGTACCATATGGCTGATAAAACAGGCATGAGGGAGTTTTTAAAAAGTAACTATGATCGCTGAAAAACGGTAAATAAAAATGTAAACACTCTCTGGGATGGGTTTAAAGCAATTGTTGTTGAATGTAAAAATAGGTTTGTTCCTTTAAAGGTGGTAAGGAATGGTAAGGATCCACTATATTATAACAGAGAGGTAAAGACACTAAGAAGGAGGTGCAGACTGGAAAGAAATAGAGTTAGAAATGGTTATGAAAGTAAGGACAAATTGAAGGAACTTACTAGGAAATTGAATCTAGCAAAGACGACAGCTAAGGATAACATGATGGCAAGCATAATTGGTGGTCATACAAAATTTAGTGAAAAATGGAAGAGTATGTATAGGTACTTTAAGGCAGAAACAGGTTACGAGAAGGTCGTTCCAGGAATCATTAACGATCAAGGGGAGATGCGAGGATCTTCAAAAGGCAGAAGTATTCAGTCAGCAGTATGTAAGGATTGTTGATTACAAGGATAATGTAAAGATAGAGGAGGTGACTAATACTAAAGAAGTATTAAAATTTACTAACAATGACATTTGCAATAAGCTACACAATTTTAAAACTAGGAAAGCGGCTGGAATTGATAAGATTTCTGGGATATAGTAAAGACAATGGGTTGGGATATAGTACCATATCTGAAGTACTTATTTGATTATTGGTTGCATGAAGGAGCTATAACAAATGAATGGATAGTTGCTATAGTAACCCCTGTGTACAAAGGATAGACATAAAGCTGAAAATTACACGCCAGTCAGTTTGACATACATTGCATGTAAGCTTTGGGAAAGCATACTTTCTGATTATATTCGACATGGTTGCGAAATTAATAACTGATTTAGGAAAGATAATTCCAGTGAAGCTCAGCTTGTAGGATTCCAGCAAGATATAGCTGATATCTTGGAATCAAAGGGTGAAATGGACTGTATCACGATTGACCTGTCTAAGGCATTTGATAGGGTAGATCACGGGAGATTGCTGACAAAAATGAGTGCAATAGTTCTGGACAAAAGAGTGACTGAATGGATGGGTACACTTCTAGGAAATAGAACGTAGTGAATTAGCGGAATTCCTCAAGGCAGTATTATTGGACCTTTATGTTTTCTCATATATAAAAGGTACAGAGGTGAGGTCTTTTGCGGATGATGTTATTCTGTATAGAGTAATAAATAAGTTGCAAGATTGATTGTGAGCAACTGCAAAATGACCCCGACAATGTTGTGTGATATACAGTAGGTAATCGTATGACGATAAACGGGGTTAAAAGTCAGGTTGTGAGTTTCAAAAATAGGAAAAGTCCTCTCTATTGTAATTGCTGCGTTGATGGGTTGAAAGGTCCTTATGGGGATCATTGTAAGTACCTGGATTTAATAGAAGGAAATATCTTAATTGGGATAATCACATAAATGGGCTTGTACCGTGCTTATGAAAGTATTTAGGGGTTTAGTAAGGATGTTAAGGAGAGGGCATGTACGTGTCTGGTAAGACCCGAACTAAATTGTGGTTCCAGTGTATGGGACCCTCACCTGGATTACTTGGTTCAAGAACTGGAAAAAATCCGAAGAAAAGCCGCTCAATTTGTTCTGTGTGATCTCGGACAAAAGAGTAGCGTTACAAAAATATTGCAAAGTTTGGGCTGGGAAGACTTGGGCGAAAGGAGATGAGCTGCTCGACTGAGTGGTATGTTCCGATCTGTCATTGGAGAGATGGCGTGGAATGGCATTAGTAGACGAATAAGTTTAGGTGTGTCTTTAAGAGTAGGGCAGATCACAATATGAAGATGAAGTTGGAATTCAAGAGTACAAATTGGGGAAAATACTCGTTTATAGGAAGGAGAGTTAGGGATTGGAATAACTTACCATTGGAGATGTTCAAAAAATTTCCATTTTCTTTGTATTATTTAAGAAAAGGCTTGGACAACAAGAGATATGGAATCTGCCACCTGGGCGATTGCCCTAAATGCAGATCTGACGTGACTGATAGATAGATAGATAGATAGATAGATAGATAGATTGGTTGCTTGTTTGATTGATTGATTGATTGATTGATTGATTGATTGATTGATTGATTGATTGATTGATTGATTGATTGATTGATTGTTATATGACCACATTCAGCAGTTTTCTGTAGTTTGATTTCATTTATTTGTTGTACATCACTCATGTATGCTGAAATGAAAACTGTAATGTTGTACTTTACTAGCACAAACCATACGGAATTCAGGACCGGAAACTATATTCACTTACAGGATGCGCTAAGACAAGATGAAAAAGCTGAAATTGTTGGCTCTTCTTTCTTTATTCCTTTCTCTATCAGTTTACCGTCCCGGGTTGGTTTTTCCCTCGGACTCAGCGAGGGATCCCACCTCTACCTCCTCAAGGACAGTGTACTGGAGCGTGAGACTTTGGGTTAGGGAGATAAAACTGATGGAGGAGAACCAGCACCTCGCCCAGGTGGCCTCAGCTGCTATGCTGAACAGGGGCCTTGTTCGGGAATGGGAAGATTGGAAGGGATAGACAAAGAAGAGGGAAGTAAGCGGCCGTGGCCTCAAGTTATGTACCATCCCGACATTTGCCTGGAGGTGAAGTGGGAAACCACGGAAAACCACTTCGAGGTTGGCTGGGGTGGGAATTGAAGTCCCCCCCTCTACTCAGTTGACCTCCCGAGGCTGAGTGGACTCAGTTCCAGCCCTCGTAGCACTTTTCACATCTCGTGGCAGAGCCGGGAATCTAACCCTGGCCCCCAGGGATCACAGCCAATCACACTAACCACTACACCACGGAGGTGGTCTTACTGTTGGTTTTTTCCTCAAAAAGTTCCAACATACCTTTAAAAACAAATGAATATGCTTTGATACTGTTTCCAGTGATGATCAGTTTTATAAATGGTTTCATAATTGATTTCCGTGTTTACGAAGTCATTGCCAAAAGCTAGTTGTGTATAAAGTTATCCTTAACCTTCAGCTGCTAAAGATCATATGAAGAAATAAGACTACTTGTATTAACTCGTTGTTCTTTGTTTCAGGTACCTGACAAGGAAGAAGATTTATCACTACCATCGTAAGTTCAGTACTTAGTATATTTGCCTATGTTCTATTACGAAGATCTAAACACTTTACTGAACACCACCTTCTCAATGACACAGGTAGTTTAAATCGCCGAGTTAATTTGGTTACGTAGTACATGTGTTAATAAATGAAAACTCCAAACCCCATTTCCAAGAATAAAGTGATATCAGTAGGGAACAAACGTTAAGTATCGAACGTCAGATGGAGAATCGGTAGATCACTCGAATAGGTAGATCACTTCTAGTATTTAGGATATGCATTCCCCTTAGATGGCAATGTGAAATTGAATGATTTATACTTGTGCAGCAAAAGTCAGTGCAGCGAGTTCGCGGTTGCTATCAACGATTGTTAGTAAGACAGAAGTCAGCACACGTCATGAAACTACTCTTAGGCCTTACTCGATTTTTTTTCAGGCCAACTCTGCTGTACGATAGTGAAAGCTGAATGGATTCAGGATTTTTAATTCCTAAGTTAAAAGTAAGACATTAAAGTAGCGAGAATGATTGCTACAAAGAGGTGGAGTGATGGCAGTGGTACTCGGAATGCAAAGGCTAAGGAATGAGATCGGTTGATAAAGCTGTACACATAAGAGACGGACAGATTACTTAGGAGAATAACAGACAGGTCTGAATGTTACATGTAACTAATCTCATTATTAGACCCGTATTGAATTTGCTATAATATGCTTACAATATTGTGATTTTTTATTCCACCTTTTCAATACAATTGGTTTTATGTTGTTAGATCATAATGCTACAACACTATTTTATAGGGATATGTTTCGCTTGAATTTCAAGCATCCTCAGGCTATATAATCATCTCAAGGTTAAAACATGTCATATTTGATTTGTTTTGACAAATTTGTGCTTAATTATAATTCTAAAATTAAGTAATAAAATATATAAACATAGGAATTTATGAATACATTAATAGTTTAACAATATGAATGACTATACTAAAATTGGAATAATCGTTAATTCTAAAGATACTGACGTCCAAAACACAGTATCTTCAAATATTGAAAATGTGGCTAAAATTGTTTTCTCAAAGTTCTAGTTTATTAAAAACAATTGTAATTTGAGTCGTAATTATAGTTAAAACTTATTGGTGTCTGAAGATTTAAAATCTTGGATACGTTGGAATTCAGCTTCAAGTTTTAATTTTGAGGCTTGCTACTGTAATTTAATAGTTTTGAACAGTAAAATGTTGAATTAGTTAGTTTCATAGAACTAGTCTTGTTTTTATGATCAGATTTTTCATTGGTAGTAGTTTGTATTTATGAGTGTTTTATTCAAAAGGGACGTCAATCCAAATCTTGAGGAGTTGATTTGTTTCTTTCATAATATTTGAATGATGGTGCGTCCCTTTGACTGCTATTACAAAACCTTGTGGACTTTGTTACATTACGGTGACTGTTCTGATCATAAAAATCTGATTATAAAAACAAGACTAGTTCGATGAAACTAACTAATTCAACATTTTACTGTTCAAAACTATTAAATTACAGTAGCAAGCCTCAAAATTAAAACTTGAAGCTGAATTCCAACGTATCCAAGATTTTAATCTTCAGACACCAATAAGTTTTAACTATAATTACGACTCAAATTACAATTGTTTTTAATAAACTAGAACTTTGAGAAAACAATTTTAGCCAAATTTTCAACATTTGAAGGTACTGTGTCTTGGACGTCAATATCTTTAGAATTAACGGTTATTCCAATTTTAGTATAGTCATTCATATTGTTAAACTATTAATGTATTCATAAATTCCTATGTTTATATATTTTATTACTTAATTTTAGAATTATAATTAAGCACAAATTTGTCAAAACAAATCAAATATGACAGGCCTTAACCTTGAGATGATTATATAGGCTGAGGATGCTTGAAATTCAAGCGAAACATGTCCCTATAAAGTAGTGTTGTAGCATTATGAACTAACAACATAAAACCAATTGTATTGAAAAGGTGGAATAAAAAAATCACAATATTGTCTGCATATTATTAGGTCTGAATGTGTCAAAGAAAGAGAAAAACCAAGATGACGATGGTTAGACTCTGTTTTTTAATGATAGAAGGTATGGAACTAAACGAGGCCAAAGCATTAGTTGTAAATAGTGGATTGTCAACTTAGATGCTTGCAGACTGAACACTGTAAGATAGAATAGTCTATAATGAAGATATATGTATGTATGTATGTATGTATGTATGTATGTATGTATGTATGTTATGTATGTATGTATGTATGTATGTATGTATGTATGTATCTATCTATGTATGTATGTATGTATGTATGTATGTATGTATGTATGTATGTATGTATGTATGTATGTATGTATGTATGTATGTATGTATTGTACCCTAAGAAACGTTGAAGCGGCGGTAATCTGGTCTAAGGTTCTGCTATGGAGCTCTGTAATAAAATATGCTTACCGCTCGGAGACTCTCATCTGCTTGGGACGCGATCAATTCGGGATACTTCCTCTGAAGTTTGTACATAAGGGAATTAAATACTGCAGGTACTATCGCTACTAAATGAGAGTGGGCCAGACCACATTTTAAGTAATTAATTTATTATGAAACTTTAAATTAATTAAATTCCCCAAAAGTATAAGTGGACAACAAAAATCATTTAAGTTACTAAAACTGTAGAACAACAATCAAGTTAGGTTACACCATAAGCAACAATTCCCCATAAATCTCTTAACTAAATACTCTTACCAGATCACCATCAATTAAAATGAGTAACTAATTTAAATTTGATTGATAACAACATAGGTGTGCACCACAGATTAAATGATTGACGTAGCCTTAGTTATATTTCATTTTAAAATGTCAAATAAAGTAATCGTTACATAAGGTAACTCTGAGCCGTATTAAAGTTATCTTTAATTACATTTAATGTTATCAAAATTTAAATAACAAAGTAGTCACTGAAATTTATGAATTAAAACTGCTCCAATACAGTAAATGATAGGCGTTTCCTGAGAATACAGATCAATTTGGGAGTTTACTGCTCCTTTTTATTTTCGTTATCTAAATTAACATACAAATATATATGGACTCAACTGGCTTTTCATGACCTGTATCGGATGGATACTCAAACAAAATTACATCAGTTTATTACATTACATAATCGACCTGAGTTGGATGTGAACAGAATACGAGCTAACAGCCTGTACGATCTGTATATGAGCAAATTGTACGCGCTTATGAACACTTAGAATTACTGTTTTATACACATGGATTCTGTAGGTCAATTTTACTTTTCATTATTCCTTTAGATCAGCTGAAAAGACCTGCCTAACATTTACGCATTAACATTTTACACACTTATTTTAACCCCATAGGATCTGCATGATTCGCAGATAGTTCACCGCACTTAACTCGAAATGCCTTAAAGTCTCAGGTTTTACATTTGCATTCTTATCTATTTACACTTTACAGAGGTCTGTTCAGTGATTTAATTATTCATTTGTAATTTGTTTGGATACTGTAAGCGAAATGTTGTTTAAAAAGAAAGTAATTAAGCTGCCTTCCTTCCCTAAGGTTACTGACCTTACATTTACATTACAGTGAATTCAATCAATCAATCAATCAATCAATCAATCAATCAATCAATCAATCAATCAATCAATCAATCAATCAATCAATCAATCAATCAATCAATCAATCAATCAATCAATCAATCAATCAATCAATCAATCAATCAATCAATCAATCAATCAATCAATCAATCAATCAATCAATCAATCAATCAATCAATCAATCAATCAATCAATCAATCAATCAATCAATCAATCAACATCGATCTGCATTTAGGGCTGTTGTCCAGGTGGCAGATTCCCTATCAGTTCTTTACTTTGTCTATTCTTAAATGATTTCAAAGAAGTTGGAAATTTATCGAACATCTCCTTGATAAATTATTCCAATCCCTAATTCCCCTTCATATAAGAATATTTGGCCCAATTTGTTCATTTGAATTCCAACTGTATCTTCATTTTATGGTTGTTTCTACTCTTACAAACCCCACTCAAGCTCATTCGTCTACTAATGTCACCCCAAGCCTTCTCATCACTGACAGCTCGAAACTTCCCGCTTAGTCGAGCTGCTCGTCTCCTTACTTCCAAGACTTCCCAGTCCAAAGTTTGCAACGTTTTCATAACACTACTCTTTTGTTGGAAATCACCCAGAAAAAATCGTGCTGCTTTCCTTTGGACCTTTACCAGTTCTCGTTGATGAACACGGAGTTATTAATATGCTAAGATATTCAATAGTTATTTAATTTTGCTCAAACCAGTTCCCAAATACAGAGACATTGACCTGTAAGCAGGCATGTTTGTGATTTACATACCATACTATTCAATTGGTTGATTAGTAAATGTCCTCTTAAAACAAACTAATGACGTAATGAATATTGTAGTTAAGAAATAAAGGCCCTATATTGCTGCTTGAAATCGGCCAGCAGTGGAGAAAGAATCTTCTTCTTTTTATATTCCTAACTCTTTCCCGACCTGTGGGGTTGCGGGTGCGAATTGTGTCACACATATGTGGATTTGGCCCTGTTTTACGGCCGGATGCCTTTCCTGACGCCAATCCTATATGGAAGGATGTAATCACTATTGCGTGTTTCTGTGGTGGTTGGTAGTGTATTGTGCTGTGTGAATATGAAGAGGCGAGTGTTGGGACGGACACAAACATCCAGTCCCTGAGCCAGAAGAATTAATCAGAAGCGATTAAAATCCCCGACCCGGCCGAGAATGGAACCCGGGACCCTCTGAATCGAAGGCCAGTACGCTGACCATTCAGTCAACAAGTCGGACTCGTGGAAAAAGAATATGAGTCCACTTTTTACAAAATACTATTAATGGAAACATGTTTCGTAATATTTCACTTAAACTGTTTGACGTAGTGGAAGACATTTCACTTGAACAAATCAAGGCATACTCAAGGGATGTGTATGCGCGGGAATATGCTTCCTTTGTTGCATTCCCCTCAATAGTGAGCGTATCCACCTGTGGGTGGGGAGGTAGAATCCATCCACGGTATCCCCTGCCTGTCGTAAAACGGGGATCAGGGGCTTTTAATTTGAGAGCGTAGGTTGTCGTGCACTGCTCCCCTAACTGAGTCTTACATTGCATCCACTTAGTTGTACCAGGCTCCTCATTTTCATCTTTCTTATCCGACCTACCTCGGTCAACTCTTGTTTTCTTGTGGCCCCCATGGCTTGGGAGTCTTTCATTGTCATGCCCTTCGTGGCACTTCCGTTTCTTTTTTCGATACCTTTATTTTTCGAAGTACCGTAAATTATCACCAACACCACCAAACGCAAAGCAAAGTCATCTCCTTACAGCCCTAGGAATGATGGAAGGTAAAGACGTCCACTATCCGTAACCTCGGCATTTCTTAGGGTAGAGTGGTTAGCTCTATTCCCGGCCACCCAGGAATTAATCTGGTAGATTACTCATTTTTGGTATAGGCTAAGTGAACCTCAGGACCATGAGAACTTCCGGAAGTGGAAATTTCGTTTCTTACATTTTACGACGTCCTGACGACAAATCGAACCCACGCCCTTCCGAGTGACCGAGCAACCTTTTACCATCTTAGCCAAGGAGTCCCTCAACACCACCACCACCACCAACACCACCACCACTACCACCACAACAAATTTGACAGTTTCTTTACCGACCAAGTGGGCGCGCGATTTGGGTTAAGCAGCCATCAACTTGCATTCGGGAGGCAGGCCTGAAGATGGTTTTCCGTGGTATCCTATTTTCACACCAGACAAATGCTGAGATTGTACCTTAATTAAGGCCACGTTCGCATTCTTCCCACTCCTAGCACTTTCCTATCTCATCGTCGCCATAAGACCTATCTAAGTGGATGTGACAGAAAGCAATTTGTAAAAAAGAATGAAAAGAAGAAAATACAGTTTATTTCTCCATTGACCGATTCAAATGAAGTATTCCTTTACAAGAAAGAGTGTAAACAATTTAGTTATTTAAGTAATTTCTTTGTTTGTGACATCGATCAAAAATAATAAAATAATTTTCTTTTGTTCTAGAACCTACGTTCGTGGTAAAGGAGTAGCAAATGAGAAAGGGACTGGATTTGAGTACAAGATGGCTCTCCTTTTTTATCTGCGCGCACAACGCCTAACAAAGAAGTTCCGGCTTGGAGTCAACGTCGAAGACGCTGGTGCGTTTGATGATCTAGTTCTGACGTACGTGCATGGTAACGAGAAGTATCGGCTTTTAATTCAACTTAAACACAAAGAGCAACCTAATTTCAAGATCATGGTCGATGCACTTAAAAACCAGTCGGGACCGTTTAGCTTAAAGAAGTATTTTGATTCAGTAAAAGAGAAGTTAAGCGGATGGGATCGTAGTCACCTTGTGCTGTTCACGAATGCAACTTTGCAGAAGCCGCTCCAAGCAGTAACTAAATTAAACCCCCTGGCAGAAGAGTTACTGAGTACAGGCGGTAATAAGAACCTGATGTATGGACTGAGTGTGAGTAGTGATATCTGTATATTTAGAACGAAAGGTGGTGCAAAGGAGTTCGTTGATAAACTAGTTCTCTGTTGCCGTCAAGCCAATGTTGACGAAGTGGATGATCTTATAAAAAGAGAAATTCTCCTTCATTTTCGTAGAATTGTTCCAGACTTGGATTCTCGGTACAGTGAACTTCTGGAGGAAATTAAGAAATGGTGGGAGCTAGTTGGTGAGACAGAATATCTGAAAGAGACTTGGTACGTGTGGGGGAACTTAGGACCTGGATCTTCGTTGTTTAAAGACATCCGATTTAACGAAGATGAAATAAAAACTATGTTGGAGGGACTCGACAGTCATAAAGTCCATTTAATGTACCCTGGAGTAGATGTGCAGTTAAGAAGCCTAAAAGTACTGCAGGCTCTGCAAACAAAAACAAATCTAACATTCTTCTTTACAACTTTAGAAGATATCATGAAACAAAATGAGAATGATGATGATGACAGTTGTTCTCCTAAGGAGAAAAGTTTGGTGAAAATGTGGCAGGACGAGAAATTTAACTTGCTCGCCCTAGATGTATACACTGAGTCAAAAGACATGAAAGACGTAGTGAATGTGCTAAAAATGCTGGGAAATATTGTCAATGAGAACAGAAGGCTTCTTGTAATCTCTGATGGTAACTTATCATCAGAATTTGCAGAGGAGTGGTTTTCTAGGACTGATACTTGTACTGTCCACCAGCTGGATGAACCTTCCAAGAAACTTGTTGTTGAGCGATTGTGGGAGCGTTCTTTAAACAAGACTGAAGTGCTATCGAGAGACACCACAGGAGAATTATTGTCTGTGTTTTTGTTGGTCGACAGTAGAAAAGAATATCTTCTGGCAGACAGGAATGGAGACACTCCTCTACAACTTGCCGTAGCGAGTCAAAACCTAGACATGGTCGAATTATTGTTGGAAATGGGAGCAGATACTGCAGCTGCTGATAAAACTGGGGACACTTCACTAATCATTGCCTGTCGCAAACCAAGTTCGGAGATCGTGAAAATTCTACTCAATCACGGGGCGCTCACAACGGCGGCTGATTTTCTGGGAGATAGTCCGTTAATTATAGCTGTTCGCAATGGGTATACAGATACGGTGAAGGTTTTGTTAGAATCCAATGCATCGACTACGGCTGCCGACAGGTTCGGGTGTACTGCTCTTCTCATCGCTGCAGCGGGAGCGAAATCTGAGATAGTGGATCTATTGCTTAAACACGGAGCATCCACAAGATCTGCTGATTTGGATGGTAACAGTGCACTTCATCTTGCTGTCAAGGCAAAGGATATAAAATCGGTTAAGATATTGCTAGAGAATAATGCTCGCACCATGGCGGCTGATATGGATGGTAACACACCATTACTTATTGCAGTAAGTGACGGTTCCGCAGACATTGTGAAACTTTTGCTGGAGAACAATGCATCTACGACTGCAGCTACCATGGAAGGCGACACTGCTCTTCTTATTGCTGTGAAGAAAGGATACCCGACGATAGTCAAACATCTAATCGATCATGGGGCATCTGTTAATGTAGCTGACAGATATGGACTTAGCCCTTTACAAATTGCGGAAAGAGAAAACCATGGACAAATAGTGGACATTCTTAGAAGTTTATAATCGTGTTGTTTGCCCCTTAATCTCTTGATTATTAGGAATCTTCTCTGGGGGTTAATTATTGAGCCTGTAATAAAATCTTGGCGAGAAGTTACTAAACAACTACAACTTTATTTTGCATGTTTCCGTAATTTTGGCAAGGAAGTTTTGCTTGTAAATGTGAGTGTACTTTGAGGTTCAATTATTATGAACGCACAATGCTCGTTAACGAACAGCAAGCCTTTGGTAATGGAAAATGACAATGCTAGCTAGCGTAGTAGGTGCACCAATGGATTCTCATTCTCTAATAACAGTGGAGCAGCACCATTTCTAATCCATTTTGGATAAGCATTGGGATATTTCAGGGTAATTGATGAGTTTATAGTGGTGTTTAAACAATTTCTGCACGTAGTCTATCGTGTCCATTTAGATTCCTGGTTAACAACTCCATGATCACACGAGCAATTACACATTCTTCGGAACTCGGTAGGCGACGTGGATGGCTTGATGTGCCACTTATTAATGAGGTAGTGCGCGAGTAATTGATGTGAGCAGACACAGAAAAATTTTGATTTGTATAATGTATTTATTTTTCATACATTAGTAAATCTATTGTATATAAATAACATTAAAGTTATATTTGAACACTTCAAACTTTTGCCTCTTATTAGTGTTTATTTTTTGAATAAGAAACACTTTCTTTACCATTATCGACTCAGTTAATATAACTTTACAAGAGTTTCAGTCTGTCGAAATGCGAAATATAACTACTGTATAAAAAACCTCCAACTTTTAAAAATCTCAGATTATGCATGTTCAGTGATAGGAAATTGCTGTCTGGCTTCACTATTGCTACCGGATTGACATGGGTTCTTAATCCAGAGCCAATTAAGACAATATATCATGGAGCAGTTGAACCTTTATTACTGTATGGTGCATCTGCTTATCATAATGTATTGGAAAGGAAGTGGGTTCAAGCCAAACTAGCCCAAATTCAAAGATGTTTTGTACTCAGAATTATTCGTGCATACCGCACAATATCCACTGAAGCAGGCCTTGTGGCGGGAATTCCACCTGTACATTTAACAGCCATTGCCAATCTGAACTCACATTAACAAAGTAAGGTGTATTGTATCCTGATAGGTTCTTAAGGGTTACTCTTGAGCTGCAAGCTAATGCATTGGCAGCAGGTCTCCCAAGTAAATTTGTCAATAATCTTGTGCAAGAAATGTGCAAAACACATCATTACAATATTTATACGGATGGGTTCCGGATTAGCAAAGAAAAGTTGGTTGGTCTGTAGGATGTGGATGCGCTTTTGTAGTTCTACGGAATAACAGTGAGATGTATGTTGAAAAGTTTAGACTATTTCCCTCATGTTCAGTCTTTCAAGCAGAACTCTGCGTTATACAGTAGGCAGTTATGTGGATTAAAAAACACAGTTGTGTTGCGCAAATATTGAGTGATTCTCTGGCAGTTTTGAAACCAAGCCAAGAAAAATATAACTTTCATCCGGTAGCTGTTAATATAAGATCACACATATTAGGCTACAGTAAACGTACACTATTTGCATGAAATGGGTCCGAGGTCATGACGGAGTAGAAGGAAATGAGAGAGCTGATGAACTTGCCAAAGCAGCTACTACTTATTCTGACGCTCTGTTGATACATTAGTGTCCAAAAGTTAAGCATAATCACTAAACAAGGCCATACCGCGTTATAGGAATGTCAGACGGATTGCTGAACAAACGGAAGCTGAATCACACACCAAATGTCACGCATCTTGTCAAAAAAAAAAAAAAAAAAAAAAAAAAAAAAAAAAAAAAAAAAAAAAAAAAAAAAAAACGAAAACAGTGTCAGAAAAGTTCTGATAGCTAAGGTACACCTTTGACAACAACTAACAAAACTTGGCAATGTCTTCCACAACAAAATATGCTGTTAATAGGGTGTTGGTTACCCCTAACGGCCACACATGCTTCGCAGCGATGTGGCATGCTCTCTACCAGATGGTCCATAAGCTTTTGTGGCAGTCGATCCCATTCCTCTGAAAGGGAAATGCGAAGGTCTTGGAGGGTCCTTGGTGGAGGCTGACGGGATGCAATTCTACTCCCCAATGCAGCCCAGGCATGTTCTATAGGAGTCAGATCCTCAGACCTTGCTGGTCAGTCCATGCGATGAATGTCTTTCCCAGCCAGAAATTCATCCACCAGAGCAGCGCGGTGCGGTTGGACATTATCGTCCATTAAGAGTAATTCGGTCCAATCGCACATCTGAAGAGTCGAACATGTGGTCTTAGTACCTCACCCATGTATCTCCGAGCGTTAACAGTGTTCCTTGGACCACCCATGAAGATGTGCAGATCCGTACGTCCAATCAACATGATGCCGCCCCACACTATAACGCCACCACCACCATACTGGTCCCGTTCCACGATGTTCCTGTGGTTATATCGGCAACCCCGTTCTCTCCAGATTAATGTGTGACGGGAATCGTTCTGCATGCTGAAGCGGGTTTCATCTGTAAAGAGCACATGCCTCCATTCATTCATGGTCCAGTTTCGATGTTGATGGATCCACAGTAAACGGGCCCGTCTCTGTGCTGGAGTGAGCGGGACGCACACCGCTGGACGTCGGGCAAACAGCCCTGCTGTTCTGAGCGTCCGGTACACAGTTTGCCTGGAAACGGCAACCGCTGAGACGGCTGTAAGCTCCGCCGACAATTGTCTTGCAGATGCACTTCGATTTCGTCGGGAGGTTAAGGCCAGATGTCGGTTTGCTGTGCGGTGTTTACCCTTGGTCGATCTGGTACTGGCCTATGACTAAAATCTCCTGTGTCTCTAAATCGTCTCCAAAGCCTGGAAATGACACTTTGTGGCACATTCAAGGATACGGTGACTTCGGTCTGTGCTTGGCCTGCTTCCAGGCGGCCGAGTATTCTACCCTGCAAAACGGGGTCCAAATAGCGTCGTTGTGTCATTATGTTGTCACGTTCACCACGAGGTTACACTCCGCACACTATAACAGGGCAAACACGACTGAGGAAATATGAGGCGCAGGCACTGGCTGTGTTTACCTTGCGGTTATGCCGCTAGTCAAAGCAGGGAACACTCCTTTCCTATACAGAGCGAACACGTAAGTTTGGTACGTGCATACGTTGCGCGATTTGTGGTCTATTTCCTCTTGCGCTGCTTACTCGTAACTTATGCTTAACTTTTGCACACTGGTGTATATGAAAACTGACCTGTGCTTCTTGTATAAAAAGGAAATTAGAGGGTATACACAAGATATGTGGGACAACCAATGGATCACCTGCATAAACGGCCGGCTAACAAGGGACTTACTTGTTCTTTCCAAATATTCAAGACAGACTACAAAGTATGCTATTGCAACATGAACATATTATAACTCAGTTTCTGACAGACATGGAAATTTTGGATCGTACTTCGAGAGATTTAAAATCAATATTCAGAAGTCCTACAGCTGTACCTGTGAAATGCTACAAACTGTTCCTCATCTTTTATTTGAGTGTAAAATTTTTGGCGCGGGTAGATATGAATTATTAATGCATTTTAACATGTGCATTGTGTAATATTAAATACCAAGCACCTATCACTATGGTATTTCAGAGAAGATGCTGTTATAAATTGGTCGTTAAATTTCTCCACTTGTTTATAAGTCAACTCCTTTTTAAATGAAATTGGCATGTATTAACTCTCATCATCTATAGCCCTAATGTACTACTTGTAAAATAGGGTTTGTAACTGGATGTGCAATAATAATAATAATAATAATAATAATAATAATAATAATAATAATAATAATAATAATAATAATGGGAAGCGTACAAGAAAACATAATTTGGCTGAATTACAGTTACCTGAGATATATTGTACTGAGTTCTTCTTCTTCTTTTCTAGCCTATTTCAATCCACTGCGGGATATAGGCCTCTTCCATAATATGCTTCCATCGTCTTCGGTCTTGAGCCACTTGGAACCAGCGTGTTCCAGCCAACAGTTTTATGTCATCGAGCCATCTCTTCTGGGGTCTTCCAATGTCTCTCTTGTGTTCCCATGGAGGTCACCTAGTTGTACTTCCTCTTTAAACAATAATCACCACCATCAATCATCTACAGTGAGCAATCCTAGAGGTCCACCTGTTGTAGTCTTGTCGAGCTATGTGTCCTACCAATTGCCATTTTAGTCTTGCTACTCTCTCTGGGATGTCTGTTACATTCGTTCTTCTCCTGATGTCCTCTGAACGGATCAGTTACATATACAAATTCATTTTTCAATAAGTAATCAGTAAAAATACAATTACTTTATCGAACGCTAGTCTGAAGAATATCACTGTCATTTTTTCAGCAGTATACAAAGTTTGCAAGGAAAAAATATTACAGTAGAACCTCTGTTAACCGAAATAAAGGGGTGGAAGAAGGTGGATTTGGATAATAATTAAAATATAATTTTTGTAGTTAAGGAACTTGTTTTGATGTTTTAGATTAAAGTAAACGAAGACAATACATATACAAAGCTAACAAAGTATTTTAATAAACCAAACTACTGTACATGTTTAGAACAAATCATGTTCCATACTGTACATACTGTACATAATGCACTGTTTTTTAAATAGTCTTCTACTTTTTGTTTTTTCTTTTCACAGCGTTTACTAGCCGCTACCTCACACCACCGTTGTATTAGCAGAACGTCAGAAGGCTTTAATTCCCCAAATCACAAACTGAGTTAGCAACAGAGAAGGGAAGGAGGCAATCAAGGTTCGAGTCCACGCATTCCGGAACAAAGGGGGGGAAGGTGGTTTCGTCATAACATAGCAAACAATGGAACTGATGAAAGAGGTAAAACAAACTGAATTTGCAATGAATAATGGAAGAAGGCGCTCGAGGTCAGGGTCCACGCATTCCACTACTCATCCTTTTTTGTCGCAACGCAACGCAACGCAACGCAACGCAACGCAACGCAACGCAACGCAACGCAACGCAACGCAACGCAACACAACAACAATGTTGCCATTCATGCTTCCACAGCACGTACTTATACACATGATACTGTATAGGCTTTGGGGCTAATGCCGTGTCAAGAAAATAAGGTGAAGTTCTTCACGTTTCGCAGAGAACTGTGCTCTGCATTATCAGTAGAAAATCTCGACTGTCCACGAGAAAGGCTTCTTAAACAATGACTTTTAAAAATCAGACGTTATAATAGAAGTAGAAATGGTACGTTAATTCGTCACCAGATGGCTCCTCGGACGTGGCACAGCAGTAGCGTTCGAAGCGGAAGCTGGCAGAACCATCAGAAGCAGTCTAAGAGGTCACATGACATGTGTACGTAACATATGACGTTGACAGGTGTATGATATTGACACAAGCCTGGAATGAAACATCTGGCAATGAGGAGCGTACACATTTGGGAAACACCGAGACGAAATAACAATAGTGAAGGGACAGGGAAGGGAACCACTTACGTAAACCCTTAATGGCTGGCAACCAGCTATTACTTAATTGATAGCCAGTGTCCCTGTTGAAATTGTTAAGATTTCTACGTATTTCCACAACTTCCCATATAATCCTGGACCTCTAGTTCTAGTGTGGGTAAGAGCTCAAGCATCTTAGAACATTACATAATGACCCGACGATAGAGCGTGCTCAGCTATTGCCGATTTATCTGGCTGGTTGAGACGAATATTACGTTCATGTTCCTTGATACGGGTACCGATGGACCGGCATGTTTGGCTGATGTATACCTTATCGCAAGTACTACCCCAGGATGTAAAATTGGGGAGAATTTGTCGTTGGGTTTACTCAGACTGTGAGCAATTTTAGTGGCGGTGCCAAACACGAATTTTATATTGTGTTTGTGGAGGACCTTGGCAGTTCGATCTGTGGTGTTGTGAATTTAAGGCAAGTAGGCGATTTCCTTCACTTCTTCCTTCTGTGAGTTTTGCTTGGTCGTTTCTGTGAGATGCAGGGCTCTATGAGTCTGCAAATTGCTGTAACTATTATCCTTGAACGTGACTTTGAGCGTGTCCATCTCCACCTGGATATTTGATGGCTCAAGAATTCGTCTCGCCCTCGTCTCCCACTAGCAGACGGACGGAGTGGATATGGGAAGTCCACTTTCGCCCGTAGTGGCTAATTTCTTTATGGAACATTTTGAGGTGGAGGCTACTGCTTCGGCGCCCGTCAAACCTATGATATGGTGGAGGTAAGTTGATGATGCATTTGTGGTCTGGACAGAAGTTCCTGAGAAACTTCATCTATTTCTAAACCACTTAAATCGGCAACATCCTTCAATTAAATTCACTATGGAGATGGAGTCGGACGGATGCCTTCCTTTCTTGGATGTTCTAGTTAGAAAGAAACCGGACGGCTTCTTAGGACATACCGTCTATCTAAGCCTACCCACACAAATCACTATCTTCATGCAGATTCTCACCACTATCCAGCACAAACACGAGACATTCTCACGACATTCGCCAAGAGGGTGAGACGAATTTGTGTGCCATCAAATATCCAGGTGAAGATGGACACGCTCAAAGTCACGTTCAAGGGTAATGGTTACAGCGATTTTCAGATTCATCGAGCCCTGAATCTCAGAGAAACGACCAAGCAAAGCTCACATAAGGAAGAAATGAAGGGAATTGCCTACTTGCCTTACATTCACAACACCACAGATCGAACTGCCAAGCTCCTCCGCAAACACAATATAAAAAGCGTGTTTGGCACCGCCGGCTAAAATTGCTCACAGTCTGAGTAAAATCAACGACAAATTGTCCCCACTTTTACATCCTGGGGTATATGGAATTCCCTGTACTTGCGGTAAGGTTATACATCAACCAAATATGCCGGTCCATTGGTAGCCATATCAAGGAACATGAACGTAATATTCGTTTCAACCAGCCAGACAAATCGGCAATAGCTGAGCACGCTCTATCGTTGGGTCATGATGTCGTGTTCCAAGATGCTCGAGCTCTTACCACAATAGACACTTCAGGTCCAGGATTATATGGGAAACTGTGGAAATACGTAGAAATCCTAACAATTTCAACAGGGACACTGGCTATCAATTAAGTAATACCTAGTTGCCAACCATTAAGAGTACGTAGGTAGTTCCCTTCCTTGTCCCTTCACTATTGTTATTTCATCTCGGTGTTTTCCAAATTCATACGTTCCTCATCGCCAGATGTTTCATTCCAGGCTTGTGTCAATGCCATACACCTGCCAGTGTCATATGTTACGTACACATGTTATGTGACCTCTTAGACTGCTTCTGATGGTTCTGTCAGCTTCTGCTTCGAACGCTACTGCTGTGCCACGTCCGAGGAGCCATCTGGTGGCGAATGATCGTACCATTTCTACTTCTATTATAACGTCTGATTTTAAAAAAGTCATTATTTAAGAAGCCTTTCTGGCGGACAGTCGAGATTTTCTTCTGATGACGCAGAGCACAGTTCTCTTCAAAACGTAAAGAATTTCACCTTATTTTCTTGACACGGCAGAAGCCCAAAAGCCAGTACAATATCATGTCTATAAAATAACAAAGTTCCTTCAGTTCGTTTTTATCGAAAATATTTATTTCATGTCGTTTCGGTTAAACGGTATTTCGGTTAAAATTGTTCCGAATAACGGAAGTCCTACTGTACTTCATTTTGTATCTATTTTAGCACATGTTAACTGGCCATCATCACTAGGTGAAATTAAACATGAAACCTTGGAACTTCCGAAATGATAGTTTTCCATCACGTTTATTTTAGTTAATGAATTTTAGCGCTTCAAATAATTTGCCATGCACTTTGCAATTAATTGGATCTTAAGATTATCATCCTTAAATCCATGTCTTTGGACGAAAGCGCATCTTTGCATTTACAGAAGAAAAATACTACAGGAGAACGTGAAGGAATATCAGTGTTTAACTTTAATAAAATGATGTATGACGTCTTTGGAAGTACTGGAGAGGTAAGTAAGTACCTTATCCAGAACCGGTGAACCTAGTGATTCTGTTGTAATAGACCTGAAAAAATCTTAAATTTTTATTTCTCTCGTTTCTGCTTCCGTACGATGTATATCAATTACTACAGGGTGAGCAACATAAAGCGGAACCAGTCCCGCAGCCCGGTAGCGCAGCCTGCACACGAGAGGTGAGTGCGTGACAGGAAGTCCGCAGTAAATACATTGACGTGTAAGCTATTTCTAACAACCAACCAACCAACCAACCAACCAACCAACCAACCAACCAACCAACCAACCAACCAACCAACCAACCAACCAACCAACCAACCAACCAACCAACCAACCAACCAACCAACCAACCAACCAACCAACCAACCAACCAACCAACCAACCAACCAACCAACCAACCAACCAACCAACCAACCAACCAACCAACCAACCAACCAACCAACCAACCAACCAACCAACCAACCAACCAACCAACCAACCAACCAACCAACCAACCAACCAACCAACCAACCAACCAACCAACCAACCAACCAACCAACCAACCAACCAACCAACCAACCAACCAACCAACCAACCAACCAACCAACCAACCAACCAACCAACCAACCAACCAACCAACCAACCAACCAACCAACCAACCAACCAACCAACCAACCAACCAACCAACCAACCAACCAACCAACCAACCAACCAACCAACCAACCAACCAACCAACCAACCAACCAACCAACCAACCAACCAACCAACCAACCAACCAACCAACCAACCAACCAAATAAATAAATAAATAAATAAATAAATAAATAAATAAATAAATAAATAAATAAATAAATAAATAAATAAATAAATAAATAAATAAATAAATAAATAAATAAATAAATAAATAAATAAATAAATAAATAAATAAATAAATAAATAAATAAATAAATAAATAAATAAATAAATAAACAATACGAAAATAAAAATACTCACATATATCACGCCAGGAGATATTGAAACTCCCTCCTTTTGTTGTTCAAGCAATTCTGTTACCTTCTTAGGAAATTGTTTATTACCTTCTGCAGTTCTCTCTGAGAAATGGCAGAAATTTCTTGGCTAATTTTATTTTGAAGTTCATCTAAAGTGTGTAGATTTGTTTTTTTACACTTTCTCTTTCAATGTCCCCCAGGGGGTTAAATGGGGGGGGGGGAGGCCGTATATTGGTTGTGATAACTGTATTTTCAAACACTGTATGGATCTTCTGTAAGGACAAGTGGGCAGTATGTGCCGTCACAGAGCCTTGCTGAAAAAACGGACACTTCTTCTCCTCTCAGTTAATTCTCTAAAGGGTTTTTCAGTACTCCAATAACGATTATTTTTTGTATTAATATACGCAATTAGGTGAAACCACGAATAGTCCGAAAAGAACATTAGATTAGGGTCAATTTCTGCGTCATGTATCGCATTCACAACCCATTCACAAAATCGCATTCATAATGCAGGGTCACCCGTTTTAAGTTCTTTCACTGCACTTATTTTATACTGCTTTAACTTCATTAACATTGTACCCGCTCGACTCACGGCCGATTCACCCTCAGGTATTCCCGCGCACAGGACGGAGCGGTTCCGCTTTATTCTGCTCACCCGATAGGAAGTAACGATTAAAATGTTACCTCAAGAAGTAAGAATTACAAGTAAAAATTACTAAGAATGTAATCGTTACAAGTAATTCGATTATATTTTACACAATTACTTACCAACTTTACGAATGGTGAGTATTGACATTTTGTAATATCTGAAGCCATCTCTTTTCAGTTTCGACTCAGTTGATTTATAACTGTTAGGTTCTTCAGTCTGCCGAAACTAATTTAAAATATATCTTTTTATAAACTACCTGTAAAAGAAAATATTATATTGTAACAATATTTTACTTGACAACAAAAACAACCTGATTTTCGTTTCGTTCTTGAATAAATATTATCAGATTATGTCAAATCACACTCAAATATTCAGAAATGTACAAACATTTATGTTTATTTCTGTTTAAATACTTAGAGACTTGAAATCTCGAACTTATATTAATGAAGACCTCATTCTCTTCACTCAAGCACAGGTAGTTTTAGTTTCGGCAGACTGAAGAACCTAACAGTTATAACAATTAAAGGAAACATATACAAAAGGCGAATACAGGTTCAATTTAATTTTTGTATATCTGTATCAATATCATGGTAAAACGGTTCAACACAACTTCTTGAAACTCGATATTCAAGTTCAGGCACAACCGAGGTGTGAGTGTGATATGTCGATTAAGACAGAAAATGTCAAATTACTCGGTTAATGCTTGATGTATCGAAAAAAATTAAATAATAAGAGTTATGTAAAACAATTCTTTGTGATAATAGGGATATTAGGTCGTGTAAGAATTATTGTATGCTGACGCATTTCACACCTGCAACCAATTAACATTACCAGTTTTCATTCATCTTTGTTATTTCTCTGAAGGCGATCGTGGTTGCAGGTTTGAAACGCTAATTTAACTGCAGGATTTCGGCATTATAATGACCGTCTGTTGCTTGGACGTGAATATGTTCAGCTGTCGGTTCAATGGATAGCGCTTGAGATGGTCGTGGGTCGCTTGGACAATGCACTACTGTATGCCATGATCTCGCACGATAGATGTTAGAGTGGACCACCGATGGTATGATTCCTATAGACTCATGGACAGTTATTTACAAAGTATTCGATGATAGGTAGTACATGGAAACATTTCTAGTGATCTTGAGCACAGAAGATCAGGCAGAACTTTGCAATAGCCTGCAAAATACGCTCTGACGAATTTCCCTCCAAATGGCGAACTGAACTGAGAATATGGCGAATTTCGAGCTCTTGTATTTCCTGTTCAAACTGAGCTGAAGTAAATTGTGAACCATGGTCAGTCATTAAAAACATTGGTTTCCCCATGGTTGGGATAATAATCCTATTAATGGATCTTAAAACTAATTTAGTATTTGCCTTCTGCAATGGACATAGGGAAGTGTAATTGGAGAATACGTCGACGGGCACTAATACAAATCTATTTTCTCCACGGGACTTCGGGAGGACTCTATAAATTTCCATTGCGAAGAGTTCCAAAGGTTTAGATGGTAAGAGAGTTATCGGCGCTGTAGAATATTATATGGGTTCGCCTCGACCCGCTGGTATGTGTCCCAGGTAATGACAATGTTCCTAACCGTTCCTCGCAATTTCGTCCAAGTGAAGGTTTCCTGAGTTGTGGCAGTGACCTTATCGATTCCACCGTGGCCAGTTATTCTATGGACGTGCCATATGAGTCCCTTCCTAAGCGGTGGTGGTACAACAATTCTGGATTTTGTGTGTTCTTTGTCCACAAAATTTAATAAAGTGTTATTAACGAACATGTAGCCCTCAGCTAGCTTATCAATTTCCTCAAATCCTGGGACGTTTCGTGGAACATCTCCTTTCATGAACGAAATTACCTTGCCACAAAATGGATCCTGTCTCTGAATTTCTGGTAATTGGGTCAGCTCATCGAGAATGGTTTTATCTTCGTCTACTAACTATACGGAGTTCACCTCCTGCTCATCCTAGTTTGGACTGCGACTCAAGGCATCCGCAAGGACATTAGAAATCCCCGAACAGTGCTCGATAGTCAGATCGAATTGCTGAATAAACAACGCCCACCTAGTTACTCTCTCGCTAGAAACCACTGTTTTCATCACGAACATCAAGGCTTTGTGATCTGTCCTGATAGTTATAGGGAATCCAAAACCATCTTTCTCCAATGCTGCAAAGACTGAACAATCGCAAGCATCTCAACCCAGTAACGCTATAATTAAGCTCATGCTTCCTGAGCTTACGGCTGGAAAAAGCCAAGTAGTTCTTCTTGGAGTCCGCTTACTCCTCGTACAGGACTGCACCCATCCCTTCGGTGGAAGGATCAGTTTGTAGGATGATGGTCGTACCGAAATTCGGGAACCCTAGCTTCACACTTCTAGCTAACATCTCCTTAGTATCCCGAAAGGAAATCTCGTGTTCCTTAGACCCTTTCCAACGATTGTTTTTCAGTAGCAGATCTTGCAGCGGAGTCATAACCTCCGTGTAACTTGGGCCATGATCACTGTCAAACTGACGCATTCCCAAGAACTGCCTGACGTTCTTTATCTTAATTGACCTTGGAAACTTGTCGATTGCCTGCAGCTTTACCGGATTAGGACGTACTCCCTCACCGTCAATGATATGCCCTAGGAAGATAACTTAATTCTGCTCAAAATTAGATTTCTTCAATTTGATTTTGAATCCAGTAACCCTGATATTTACGAGGAGCAACTCAAGATTACGGAGGTTTTCCTCGAAATTCTCTGATGCGAGCAAAATCTCATCCACATCGCGTGGTAAAGGATTTCACTTGGTCGGTGAGGTTACGATCTAGGGCGCATATGAGAACTGCATCGGCATTTTTGACTCCGAACGGCAAGCGGTTAGACGCGTACGTTTGCTGGTCGTACAGAAATCCAGTGAACAATTTAGACTTTGGATCGAGCATTATATGGTGGTACGATGAAGTGAGATCAATATTAGTGAAACGGCGCTTGTCCCTAAATTTCCTAATAACCTCTTTAATGAGTGACGCTTGATCATGCTCAGAGATGAGCCTCTCATTTAGTGCCCTGGCATCCAATTATACTCTCAACGAACCGTCGGGCTATTGCAGTCACCAAAGGGTTAACGTAGGGTGTGTTGGATTTAGAGTTAAGCCCACTCTCTTCCATCTCTTTAATAATTTTTCCAGCCTCCTGGCGATGCTTATGTGCGATGGGGTACGGCCTACGTTTGAATGGTTCCCAACTCTTTACTGCCAAACATAATTAAAATATGGAATGCAACCTGGCTTCGAATAGAAAACGTCATGATATTTTGTAAGTAGTTCTTTCAATTTCCTCTTTTCCCTGGGCATTCAGGTACCCTCTTATCTATTAGATCTTCTACAGCTTTACCTACTTCAATCTCGAGAACGTCCCACTCTTCATAACAGGTTTTCTTCCACTCCCTGGTTCATTTCATCCTCTACCTCCCTTGATGTCGTAACGCAATGGACTTCCTCCTCACACATTCCTCTCTCAGCCTGACCCAATGATTCATCGTTTAGAGCTACCAATTCTGGTCCGGCATCCTTCATAAATTTCACCTCCCATATTCCCAAATCGATGACTGCTTTGCTCTCAAAAATAAATTCTGCCCCAAGAATTACATTGTAATGCAGCTTTGAAATTACAACAAACGGATGCGACAATGTTGAATCTACAATTTGTAAATCCAAAAATGTCTGCGTTTTACAGATTGCAGTCTTGTCAGGATTAACTTCTCTGATTTTGTGATTAGCTACTGGAATTTTGGTGAGGTCCGGACAATTCATTACAGGAATTTTGAATAATTAAGATTATGCTGGCGCCTGTATCCAACAAACAACTCACCTTAAAGTCACAGATCCTGACATTAATGATAGATAACTCCCTGATATCCCTAACCTCCTGTCTGAGGTGGTCTTCTACTAATTCCTCCGGTGAGTCGACTAGGGCTACTATCCAGCCGTCCTGAGAAACATATTCAGGCTTTGCGTGGGTATTCTATCTCGTAATTACCATTGGAAATTTGGCGTTTTTTCGATCATTTGTCGAATTTGAGTTTTCATCAGAATGAGGGGCGTTAGGATTAAGATTTCTATCCTGATGGTACGTCTTCCGTATTGCTCCTCTATTAGATAGATCTTGGGCTCCTACAAATCAGTGTTTACTTCTCTCTGATGAATACTCTCCTTCCACTTGTCTCGTTCCGTACCTGACCTAAGTTCTTTAAGGTACTAATCTCCTTCCCTTCTTCTCTCCTCAGATCCATACCAACGATCCGGACGTCTGGAATTGTCATAACTATTCCATCTCCTACTCTGCTCATTCCCACGATGTTATCTACGGTTACGATCTGAGTTTCCTTGGTTCCTGCCCTGATTCCGTCTCCACTGCTCCCGACGTCTGTCCCACTCTTCATGATGATATCTAGGCTGTTCCCAATTCCGTCTACCTTGGTTTGGTTTGGTTTGGTTTCGAATCGTCGCCCATTGTTTGAAAACCTAGGAGTCTGGGAAACCTCCCTATCTGGCATATCACATTAGCTATGGTCAACCACATTAACTTGGTGTTCTGATTGCCTTGCTATTCGTGGTGCTGATTGATGATGAAGATGAGTATTATCTAAGTGACGAAGTATCAGCTCTGCCTGCATAGGTGTTTCAGCTTTAGCAGCGATTCATACCCTCTGAACGTCAGGTGGAGACTGGTTTTGTATCGCCTGAACGAGTTCCTTTTGACTTGGAGCCAATTCCAATTCTCGGAATTTGACTAATTTTCCCTAGAAATACTGAGAATATTTGGTTGGATCTGCAGCGTTATATATGCGAGAATACAGCTCTAACCTCAAATTTTGCTGTAGTTCTGAATTCCTAAATTTATTTAAGACAGCTCTCTGGAATTCGTCGAACGTATCAAATTTGTAACGGAAACCTTTATATCACAAAAGCGCAACTCCGTCTAGATATCGCTCAACAGTCCTTTATTGCCTGTTCTCAGGTATTTATCCCTTATATAATCCCTCAACTCTTTTGAAAAGTACCTTTGGAGTTACGGGACCAAGACCGTCGAACTTCTTGGGCTGATCTTCTTTGAGCCCAATCATGTTGATTACATTTGTGACATGCTTTCCCTAAGAGTGAGTAGAATGATCAAAACTTCCATTTCCCATCCGACGCATAGGACTACTAACATGACTGGGATTACTGAAGGAAATGTCTGGGGTGCTTTGTGATTTGCTAATCACATAATCTATTTTAGCCTCGACTTCCACGATGTTGTTCAATAAACAACTCAGTTCCAGTTTCTGTGCGCTGACCTCCCCCTTAAGTGAATCTAATTCCATGACTCTCACTTCATGAACAGCTGTTAGGTCGTCACTCAGAACTACAACTCTATTCTCGGTATCCTTGAGTTGTTTGGACAAATTTAACCTCGTATCACCTAAGTCTTTTCCCATTTTCTCCACGTCTGCTTGGATTTCCTTGATGTTCTTAAATGCCTCGTCCTGAGATGCACGTATCTTTCCTACCTCTTCTTCGGTACTTCGGAATATTTTCCTTTCGACAAATTCGATGTATTTGTCTACAGTTGCTTTAACCTCTTCAGCTATCTGGTCTACTCTAGTGTTAACCGTAGCTATTTCTCTCCACAACGCCTCGTTTTCCTCCTGCATCACAATGAAAATCATGGCTTTATCCTCCTCACGTGAAGTGTTAATTTTCTCTACCTCTGTGTTCAAATCTACCCTGAGTTCGATTCATCATCAATTGCTTATGTAACTCATTGCTTTCTGTCAAGTGCCTACCGAGATTCCCTTAATTGCATCCTGATTCTCAGTAAGTACACGATGTAATTCACGAGTTTCTGCAAACTGCTGGTTAATCTCGATTTTAAAGTCACCTTGAGCTTTAGCGTTCTGTTCCAACTTTAAGTTCAGGTTACCTATATACTTCTTAATATCATCACTCGCCTCCCTGCAACTATCGTGAGTGTCCTGTACTTTAATATCAACGTTTTACACGATCTCTTTCCTGCCTTTCAAATCCACACCTGCACTATCTAATTTAACGTCTACAGTTTCTAATTTACTATCCACAGTTTCTAAGTTACCATCCACAGTTTCTAATTTACTATCCATAGTTTCTAAGTTACTACTCATAGCTTTTATGCTCACACTCATGTCCTTGAGCATCTGGAGAAACTGACCCTGGGTCACTTCTCCTTCACCCTATTATTCCAATTGATATAAACAATGTGAGGTTGCTGGTGAACCTACGATTTCGACCGACGTACTCCACAACTATGAGAAATAAACAATATAATCCTACCTCGTATTTTGCAAAAGATAAATTACAACAAGACATCATCTTAACTATTTCTGAATAAAAATGTGGCATCCAACGTTCACTTGATCAAAGTGATCAGTTACGACTCCCTCAGCAGCGTCTCTAATTTTGAAAGGTTATCCTACCTTAAAATTTAATTTATAACTCTCATTTGGTCAATAAATTCCTCTCATCGTTGTAACTCATAGCCTTGCTCATCGGGCATTCATCTACTTCTCTCGAGTTCACTCTCATTTGTACTCTATTTGTTCATCGTGGCTTACACCTGAACGATGATCTCTCATGCTTTAGCCATTCACTCATTGTAACTTAAATTCAATCATCTGTTCGTAATACGACGTGGCTAATACTCCTTTTGAGACGTGACTTAAGCCTCAACTTCTGGTCATCGTTTTACTGATGTCATCCAACGTTGTTATATCCTCCTTTCACAATGACTTAAGCCTAAACTTTGGCGCACAATTTTACTGTCTATAATGTGGCACGACCTCAGCTTTATTTTCCGTTATTATTACCTTTCTTTTTTCATCGTGACCTGTGCTCTCCCATCGTTATCGTGACATAGGCCCAAACGTTGGCGCGCCATCTTACTGGCTTCGCAACGTGTCTGATTCCTCACAGTTGGACATCATTTCACTGATGTCAACCAACGCGACTTATGTTCTTCCCTCGATGTAACTAAAGCCATCACGTTCGCAAAATTTTACTGATGCTCAACGTGTCAAAATCTCATCTTCGAGTGACTTAAGCCCCACGCTGTTGCGACATTTTACTGAACCTTTTAAGTTCCTTCTTCGGATACCTACCTTCCTTAACTATCAGCAAATCGGCATGAGACCTTTATCTTGGGTCGTTTATAGGTTCTTCGTCACTTGCTTAGGTAAGAGGCGGGTTTCAGTATTTTAAACTATTGTGTACAATGAGAGGACTCCAGTTACAATAAATGGATGTTTATTAACCATAGGCGATGCAACAGAAGAAACTTGTTGCATAATACCATCTCTAATCAACGAATTCAGTCTTGTCCATTACAAAAATAATAACAATAATAACGATGATGAGGGACGATGGCTTTGGAGACCTTAATTCAATTGCCTGAGTTGCATCCTTACTAGAAACCGCCGTCTTAATTTAAGAATGAAATAAATTATGGAGATCCCTAATATCGGTTTCCATGTGAGACAACATGTACCAACATAATGATCCGTGATGACCAAGCCCCCGTAACACGAGATCTGGACTCTTGGTATAATTAAGACAGTCCAATTGGTATGTGCCACACAGTGGTTGTACGGCATAGACCCTTCATTGAATCGATGTGACCTCCGACTATGTCACGGACCGATATCTAACTTTGTGATTTGCGATAAAGTCATTGTGGGTGATGACCGCGAATAAAATGATACTGTACCGGCAGACGGCTCTAATCTAAGTCACTGAGGTTGATGACCCAATGATCATCCAAATTCTAAGCTGAAAGCTGAACACAATTAAGTTACAATAGTTCACGACCAAGGTTGCCACATTAATAAATCCCCAGCAGATCTAATGCTCAACAAATCAAAATAACAACAACAACAAACGCTCTCAACACTTTTGGCAGTAAAGTCCGTTGCTTTCGACCATGACCCCTTAATCGTTACGTTAAAAGTAGAAATTTCCCAGCAAAAACTAAGATTTCCAGATTATACTAGTCACTGCTTTAAGTTAATCCTCAAAATACGGTTCTACTGAATTTAATAAATTAATAAATGAAGTAATCTCGCAATCCTAATTAACAAGAATTTTTATCTATCCCGAACGAATGGTTTCTTAAACTCCCTAACTGTTTAACTATATTTTCCTTATCACTCGGACCTGTTTCTCAGAAACATTCCTTTGACGAAAATAATAATCTACTTTTGTTTATGCTGAAAGTTTTCTTCACCGCAGAGGTAAAGCGGAATTCATTGTCATAATTACCAGTACCATTTATTTATTTATTTCATGACGTCACTCAACAATTTACATTATAATACTCATAATCATTAATAATCTAGCTTGGATAACACTAACCATTTATCCTATAATCTGCATAACTTTATATACAACGAAAAATAAAACAACCAATATCAAATTGCTTATAACCCCTACGGTTATCCCTTGGACTAATTCCGGCACCTGCTTCGATATGATTTCAGGTCGATGAGGCTCAAGTGTCGTAATGCACCTCACCCAGCTCTAGGGTGGATGGACTACTGCACCCCATGTGCTCCACAAGCGTGACCTCATATCAGATGAACCTACATTTATGCCTTGGAAACCAACAACAACCCAACACAATCATCCATCACGAAGTCTATGGATTGATATCTATCGTGGCATTCAAATAAAATAATCGCAAAACTTTGTAAAACCCTCAACAACACCAAACAACATCACTACCGATTCTCAGATTTTGACATCCCTGAAAATCGTTATTTCCAACATAACATACCGTCGTGTCATTTCCGTCGCTTCGATAATGAATGTCAGGTCTCTATTAAAACTCTCTTCTAAATTAATGAAATCTAATTTCAAACCTTTACTGCAAAGGACAAAAGCTCGCTTACAGTTTTTTCTAACAATAAACTGGTTCGATCGCCCAACAGCTAGCTTGATAACGGAAACACGACTCCTCATTGCTATGACTTAAAAATAACACACATACGTTATCTTGACCTGTATCAAATGAAAACCTCGCCTCGCTCACAATTCACATGAAATATAATTCTTGACTCACATAGATTATGCGAAGAGATTTCACTTAATACGACACTTGAAATATTCAAATCCATCACCCTCCCATGGTTTCATGTGGAATCCAAACTATGGAACGACCCTATTCCCACATCATTAAATTACACAAACTAAATCCTAGGGTTCCCTACAATGAAAATCCCGGCATAAAGTCTCTTCAACGTTACAGGATTTCAACAACCTGATCCACATTCCTTCCCATCTTTGCAAGACTTGAAACACTTGCTATCACAAGTTCTCTACACGACAATAATATGGAATATCTCTCTTGGGTGACCCACTATGTTGTTACATAAAACGACCCTGTGACAAACTAATCATCTCTCATCGTATATCTGAGTCTAAACAATACAATATTTCCAAACCGAAACTCACAACTTGACTTACAAAATTGTTACTGTTATTTTCCGCTCATCAATTATACATAGATTTTAACAGACTTTTGGAATAGCACTCGCCTTTCACAAATTACACCAGTCTCGCTTCGTAACTTCCCTTGACAAAATTTACATTGTCGAACACACGACGGTGTGCCTTCCGCAACAGCTGACATTCCAACATTATCGCGCATTCGCTCTACATGGTAAACAACGGATTACACTTAGAAGAATTTCGTCTTTACACTGAACAGAATTTTATGATAAATTAATGTCTTAACTTTGGCAAACAACAAATATAGAAAATGAACGTACGAAAATGATACTTTGCTGTAGACTTCATATTCGTTTTACACCCATCAAATCTACCACTACACAACATTTCACACACTTGTCTCGCGACTTTCCGATTATCCAAGAAACATAAAAAAGTGACCTTTTGTTGTATTCCTTTGACATTTTTCGAAATAGAAAGTGACCAAAATACGTCACAGATACACAAATAAAATGGTGACATCATGAAATAAATAAATGCATTTTATAAAAAGTAGTTACATATCTGGGAAGTCGTACGTCGTCTCGCATCTTAACAGGGCCACCAGCCTCTCTCATTATTTATGCAGCCACCTCGACATATAGAGGCTTTACAAAACATATTCCTTTCGTTTATTTTTTGACATCATTCAACTGAAAAAATGACATAAACAAAAAAACATGCCTTCGCACGTTCTCCCCTTCGCGACCCGAACACGTTCGTCAAGTCACCGATCCGCAAGCGCAATAAAGTGAAATGAATTATATTACCTAATTTAACTGCAGGACTTCGGCCTTATAATGACCGTCCATTGCCTAGACGTGAATTTACATGAGTTCGACATGGGAATACCGTTAATTTGACTGAAAATCTCCCTCCACTTGGAGATGACGTTAGATAGCCACCTTTGGCCAAACTGCCTTCCCTTCTGGGGACTTAGTCTGCACAACCGAATTGTTAGTCTGAATAACGTGCGGTCACTTCAAATTCACTGAAAACAATGCGGAATTTGCAAATGGTGCGGCGTTCTTTAATGCATTTTTCTCCCACTCCCATGCCATCTGCATTTACCGCCAAAAGTTTACCGACACTTTTCCACCCTACAAAAATGTAATTATGGCTGATTACGATATAACACATTGCTGCTTAGTTTAGAAGCGGTGTTGATAATAATCATTTAAGGGATTCTCTTAATCAACTGAGTTGTTATATTAACTCATAAGCTAGGCACTATATGTTGGTCGATGTAACAGAATTTAAGAGAACAGGCGAGATTTCGACAATTTTCCCTATGGAGCTATTTAGTGGTCTAAAGTCTTTCCCATTAACGACCAAATTGTTTCACTTACGATTTCCTGACGTTTACTACGGCAGTTTCGTCGCCAATTCTTCTTAATAGGTACTTTTACTAGAAAAATTGTTCCGCCAAATTACTTCGTATCCCTGCACAATCTACACGTGTGGGTGACATAATTTCTCTAGCGTGAGAATGAGAATCATCTCTGGTCAGAGATAAAAATGGAGGTATAGCTCATGACTTGTAATTTATATGGGACCTCATGTAATGAATTCAGGACTCTAGCTCCTTATGACTCAAACGTCATAGTTTCAGTATTGCACCCTACGGGTCAGGGTAACCCCAGTAATTCCCAACTAGTCAGTTAAATACATCTCAGGGTATCCATGCCTCCAGAAAAATGGTTAATTTTTCTATGTTTGGTTTTACGTGTGTCCGAAGAGAAATAACGGTACCATACGCAGTTCATAGAAAGTAACGATGCCATACGCGGTTCAGAGAAAGTAACGATACCATACGCTCAGTAGTTGTTTTGTGAACGCAAATTTCAGTCATCCTTTTAGAAATAAAAATATATATTCGCACAACGAGAACCTTACATACTAAGTAAATCTATTAACTACCAATATAAATGAAAACTCACTTCATTATATAAGAAACTAATCAAGAAACACATTTATTAAATTGTCAAGTTTCGCAAAAGAAATGGTTAATATCAGGTATCACTCATAATCTTCAATTATCAACTTAATAGATAAATATTTTAATCAATGAATCAAATATCTTAGGTCAGCGGTGCCTATTTCCTAAACTAAGCTTTCATCTTAATACATTGAATAACGTATTCCTGAAATGAATTATCTTCCATTTAAAAATTACATTTTGGTCATTTAAATATATTACTTCACAGTCTTTTGGCCACGGTCGAAATTCGTTATTTCAATAAATTATTCCATCAGTCACGGTATAATTATATACCTCATCACGTTGTTCAAGTGTCTGCGAAAATGAATTGAATTTGAATAATATGTCCTGAATACAAATATCAGTGACCTATGTTATGTTGAAAAGTATCTGAGTTCGTTGGTGCAGGTTAGCGTGAAGAAAATGAAATATTGAATGACGCACTAAGTTCCTCGGTCCTACTGCCATTTAAATTACGGCTCCTAACTAAGTATTCACTCTAATAATATTCCACATTAACAAAACATCGATGATATCCTACGTAAATGTCAAATAAATTCCCTAATCTAGCTAAATAATTTCTTATGTATCGTATTCCAGCTCGATATACATACAGCCAGTAAGCATTTATCATATATAGGTGTGCTAATGCCAACACAAAGATATTTCAATACTACATTACGTTACTACTTGCATACACGCTTATTCTTCCATGCAATGTCCATTCATTCATTATATGAGATAATCATGTATTCATTTATTCATCACCGGTTGTTATTCCTGTCAAACCACTTTCACACATCATTAAAATATACGTAATATTATTGTTCGTACCTTGCTGTAGTTCCTCGCTGGGGCATACTTATATTCTGTAATGGCACTGCATGTGCTCCAACATCACATATTAAACATATCAAATACGCTTTACTTCCTATTACTCTGCGCAATATATCTTTTCAAATACTATACACACTTCCTTTATCTCACCATTAACCTCCAATTCAATTCATATTTAACTCATTTAGCATTCACAACTAGTGCGTTTAACCTCCAATATTTAATTATACAACGATATGTATCCCGTCAATAGCGCAGAATTCGTTCCTCAGAACGCATTTTTAATCTTGCAATTCCGTATATAACCCCAAACTCAGTATCTTTCCTTTCAATAAAATCATACAGCAAAGAGTATGGTAACTTATCTTAACCAATTTAGCATGCGTCCCTCCGTGACGTAACCGGGTTTGACTATTACTACATCACGCATGGACCTTCCTAACTAACCGGGATCCTTTGAAAACAGCTGTTGCACTATGTCGTACTTTTAAATGGTATTCCTTTATCCTTGGATAAAATAATGTAGTAACACGCTATCACTCCATAACGAGATGTCAACTTAAATATTTCACACTGCACTTTCTTATATTCATAAGCACACTTAATTATCACATGCTTAGGCTATTCAGATCTACTGTATATACTGGTAATACGCCACATAAGAAATTATATTACTTAATACTATTACTTAGCTCGCCATTCATTATCTCGGGCCTTAGTTGCTCCTCGGTGTGATTGTAGTCCTTGGATCAGGAACTAGGTAGAATTTCAACCAGTGGTATGTCAGGTAGTGTGACCTCCTCCACACGGGTCGGGTGGTTTTAACGGCCAGGACGACATCTCCCTCCAGGTTGGTCTATGCCGATTTAGCAAGCCATCGTCTGTTCAGCAAGACAGTAGATAAAATGTGACGATTCTGAAAAATATAAGCTCATCATAGTTCTGCGTAGAATATATATTTTTATGGTGATCGCTTCCTTATTTCGTTTTCCTAGTGATTATTTTCACTAAGAGTGGCTTAATCTCGAGCTCTCTCGTCTCAATCAAGTTCCTATTTTCAAACGGCTTTGCGTCTGAGTATCTGGACGTATTATTCTAAGCTTCAGGATTTTACTTGCTCTTTCCAGTATTTTAACGCTTATCTATTCAATTCGCTCAGTATTTCCTTCTTCTCAGCTTAATGTTTCTCGCTAAATATTGTCGATGTCGCTTATTTTAGAGTGCGAAGTTCGGAACGTCTTGTTCTCACCACGTCAATTTTTCAAGTCAGTTTTTGTAATAATCTGTTTTATCCTTCTTATTTTTTAAAAACAATTCTATCGATTCTGCACCATTGTACACCGCCTTCATAGTGGTAGGTTTAAGTTAGTCATGGCCCCCTAGCATACATCAATATCGATATCTTGTTATACATTTCTTTGCCTTGGCTGGCCTCTACCTTCCGTAGGCGCCATTTTGAATACGTCCAGTAAATGCATCGGGTACATTTTATTCCCCCAGTACAGATTAAATATATTGCTTGCGATATATTTATTCTCTTGAATTATGATTGATAAATGTGACGATGCATTTCTGGTATTTCTCCATGGTTCTTTGATCGATTAATGGATTTTATTTCTCTATGGAATCGTATCGATTATTCTATTATTATGATTGATGTTTTTAACTTCTATAAGCCTATCTCTTTGCATATCAGCTGACTCACAAATATGTTTACTCTAAACTTGGTTTGTACTTCTGTGGGACTTATATTATCGTTTCTCCAGCCTTGTTTTCTAGGAAATATAACTTCATATTACATGCATTGTGAACGTTTTTGTATTTTCCATCCATGCTCATAATAAGATATGCGTTATTTCCATAAACATGTTCAATTCTATACGGTCCTTCATATAAATGATTGAACTTAGCGCATATTTTGGCTGGTGCGTTCGTTACTGGTGCCTTTTTAATTAAAACGAGATCGTTTTTCTTGAATGGTGCGCGAAATCTTGTCTTTCGTAACCTTCTTAGTCTCTTCTCAGACTGTTGTTTTAGCCTCTCTTGGACCATTTTATTGATCTGCTGGATATCTGGTTTCTGTTCAAGTGATATGTTTAATATATTGTCCCATGTTCTTCGTGATTCTTTATTGTGATGTACCAAGTTTGGGACCTGAGCAGTTGATTCATTTATGGTGTTATTTAGGCATTCCTCTATTGTCTCTATTACATCAATCCATTTCCAGTGACAATGATTGCAGTATATCCTACAGAATTTTGCTACTTCTTTCATGTATCGCTCCACTGGATTTGCAGACGGGTGTCGAACTGAACATAATGTGTGTTTTATGCCCATACTTTTCATTCTTTCTCGGAACAGCATAGATGTGAATTGTGTTCCCCTGTCTGACAATATCCTTTCGGGCTTGCCCATTTTAGGAAATACCTTCTCCACTAATCTGTGTAGAACTTGCTTCGTATTTGCCCGTTGTATTGGCTGTAGCGATATGTACTTCGAAAAGATGTCAATTACTACCAATATATATTTGTTTCCCTTTTTGGCTGTCGGTAGTTTTCCAAAAATATCGATTGCATATATTTCTCTTACTTTAGATGGCAATATGGCGATAGGTTGGTTACTAGTGATAAAATTGTTATGTTTGACCCGCTGACAAATATCACATGTTTTAATTGTGCTTCTAACTGACTTCCTCAACCCTGTCCATGTGAACTTCTCTGATAGTGTTGCAATGACTTTATCAATTCCTTCATGTCCTGTTACTTTATGCACGTGCCAAATTAATTCACATTGCAGTGTTTGTGGTACTATTATTCTTTTCTTGTTTGTGGTCTTATCTATGACTTTCGTTAATAAGCCGCTCAACATCTCATATTTATCTTCTATTAACGGTTCCCTCTCATCAGCCATCAACTTGTCAATTATGATCTTCAACTTTTCATCCATTTTCTGATATTCAGCAAGGTCTTCTAGTTTTGATAACAACTCCTGGTCTTGACTATCCAGCGTTAACTGTAAAACATTCTCCTCATGGTCTGCTGGATTTCTGCTTAATGCATCAGCTAATACATTTTCTTTCCCGCTGCAGTGTTCAATTTTGAGATTAAATTGCTGTGTGTAAAGCATCCACCTAGTTACTCTTTCGCTGGTCATCATTGCTTTTAACCCAAAGGTTAATGCCTTGTGATCCGTTCTGATAACCACGGGGTATCCATAAATAATTCGTCTCCATTGCTGCAGTGCATGTATTATGGCAAGGAGTTCGAGCTCTGTCGTTGTATAATGTAGCTCGTGTTTTCGCAGTTTTCTGCTCGTAAAGGCTAAGTATGTTCGTCTCTTACTCTCCTTTTCCTCTTGGTATAAACATGCTCCAACACCAATATTTGACGCATCGGCCTGGACAATAAAATCTTTCTCGAAATCAGGGTACCCTAGTTTGATGCTTTGCCTAAGCAATTCTTTCATTCTTATGAATGCGTTTTCGGCTTCCTCGTTCCATTTCCAACGGTTATTTGCCTTTAAAAGTTCCTGGAGCGGTGCAGCTATTTCTGTATAACCTCTACAGTGGTCTGAAAAGAATCCAGTCATACCTAGGAATTGTCTTATGTGTTTCAATTTAGAAGGACGTGGGAAATCACTAATTGCTTTGATTTTTACCGGGTTTGGCTTAACTCCTTCGCCGTCTATTATATGTCCAAGGAAAAGCACTTGGTTTTGGCAGAATTTTGACTTTGCTAGGTTAATTTTAAATCCGGTTTTCTGCAGGTTGTTCAATAATTTTTCTAATTTTTCACAGTGTTCTTCGAAAGTTGTACTGCCAAATACTAGATCATCGACATAACAGTTGACAAATCCTTTTACTTCATCGGTTAGGTTCTTATCTAAGGCCCTTATCAAAACGGCAGAACTGTTCTTCAACCCAAAAGGCAATCTGCAGTAGGCGTACGTTTGGTTATCAAACATAAACTCTGTCAATATCCTTGATTTTTCCTCCAGTACAATGTGATGGAAGGACGATGTGCAGTCTAAGCTTGAAAAGTATTGCAGACCTCTAAATTTTTTTATTATATCCTTAATCCTTGGGACCTTATTGTACTCTGGGATAAGTCTTTCATTGAGGACCCTGGCATCCACGCACGGCCTGAGTTTTCCGTTGCTTTTCTTTACTATTACCAGCGGGTTCAAGTAAGGTGTGGTTGTCTTTACTATTATACCGTCAGCCATCATTTCCTGAATAATTTTTCTTACTTCTGTTAAATATCTTTCTGGTACATAGTATAATTTTCCTTTATATGGTGTCCAGTCATTGACTAATATTTTGTATTTAAAGTTGGGTATTTGACCTGGTTTATTGTCGAAAACTTCGATATGTCTCTTCAAAATCTCATAGATTTTCCGCTTTTCTGTGGATGATATTGTAGCTTCGGTCATAGTTTTCCAAATTTCAGTTTTCTCTTCCTCCTCCTCTTCGATAGCCAATATTTCTTCGAGCCTATCAATTAATCCTAAATCTATCTCTTGTTCATACACGTCATTCTTTTGATCTTGGCCTTCCATGATCTCAGGATCAATTTACCATAATCTTCAAGTGTTCATTTACGTCCGTAAGATTATTGAGTTGTATGTTTTCTATAGACTGCATTCCACCACTTTCTGTTACTGGGAACCGGACTTCTCGTCTTTCCATATCAATGGTCATTCGTGTCGTTAACATGAAATCTATACCAAAGATGATATTATATTTTATCCTCTTCATGATCATGAATGGATGTTCAAATCTGTGCCTTCCTATCATGACTGTAACGTATGCTTGCAGCTTGCAATCAACAGATTTATCTGGGATTATTCCTCTTATTTTAACTCCTGATACTGGGATTGTCGGTATATCGATTCTTTTCGTAAGCTCTTGGAAAAATGTCGATGCCATTACACTGATACTTGCTCCAGAGTCCACCAAGCAATGCAACTTTATGTCGGCCACTGTTACTATGATTACGGGTAACCTAAATTTTGCTCTCTCTTTGCCATGATCATTTTCGTCAAGCAGGTCATCAGGTCGAATATCCCAGTGGTCTACTTGCGCAATTATCCAACTACGAATTTTGTCAATTTTTCCATTTCTTTTGCTACTTGATGTCTCCTCATTTTTCAATTGGAAATCGGAGTTTTTTTTTCAGGTGGCTCCGAATTTCCTATGAATTCAGGAGTGTTAGGGTTGAGTCTTCCCTCTTCAGCTTTCCTTCGTTTATACGATTGTAATTCGAGGCTCTCCGCTCCCTCGATGTCTCCATTTATGTCTTTGTCTTTTATTGCTTCTTCCCATCTGTTCTTATTTCGTCTTTCCTCTCGCAGTTGTTGTATATACCTACGATTTTCTTCGTTCCTGCGATAACTGTTCTGCCCTTTCCGGTTATTAAACCATGATCTGTTTCTAAAATGTTGTTGGTTCCTATTGCCTCGAAACCTTGAATTATTTGTATAATATGGGTTATGTCTATTATTATTCTGTCCACATTGCCCATTAGAATTTCCACTGCATTGGCAACAACATCTCTTTCTGCCCTTCTCTCTGTGTTCATCATGGTCCTCTGGCCTATTCTTTGACTTATGACTTTCCCTATGGTTTGTTTCCTCGGGACTGATGGTATTTATTACTTCTTCTTGGGCCGTATTCCGTATATTTCTATTCAATGGGTACGAGGATGTCATATCGATCTGTCTGAGCTTCCTTTCCATATCGACTGCGGTTTCAACATCTGAGGCTGCTAATAACCTCTGCACCTCCGGTGGGAATTGCCTTTGAATAGTTTTTATGGCCTCTAGCTCGCTTGGAGCTGAGTCTAAGTCCTGAAACCTGTGAAATTGAAACGAGAAGTAATCACTGAATCGGGTTTGGCCTGTTAACGAAAACTTTCTTGCGTAAAGTTCGATTCTTAGTTGTTGTTGAATTTCTGGACTCCAAAACTTTCTTAGGAACGCTGCCTTAAATTCCTCATAGCTGTGGAAAGTATATTTAAAAGCTTGGAACCAGATGTTCGGGTTTCCATCTAGATGTTTTTCTATCACGCGCAGCTTCTTATCCTCTTGAATTCTGCCTTCGCGAAAATGTTCCTCAATATCTCTGAGAAATTGCTTAGGTGAGATTTTTGATGTGTTATCAAAATGCTTTGGGCGGTCGTCGTAAGTTTTTATGACGTTTATTATGGTTGGACTTTCATTTTGACTGCTTCCATTTACCAAATCTATGCTCTGCCTACTTGGATCCAGTGTTCTTGATGGTGTAGTCTCCCTTTCATTAATCTGAATCTCTATCGCTTTTTGCCGTTCACTACAATTCGAAATAACGGATTTCGTTGTCTGGTTTTCTATCTTAATTTCTTGCATCTCCTTCCTAATCTGCCTTAACTCCTCTTCTGTCTTCTCCATCTTCTGGTCTGCCTCATTCTTATCGCTCTCGATCTTCTCTTTTAACTCATTAATTTTTCCGGCCACTGTGCCAGCAGCCTGATCGAATTTCTCCTCCAATTCTTGATGTCTGACCTTCAATCCTTCCATGCCGCTTGTTATTTCACTTAACTCGTCCCATTTCTTCTCGTTACTGATTTTTAGTTCTCGGAAATCGCTGGTCAGTTTGCTAATCTCCTCATCCTTCAATTTCTTGATGATTTCCTGGCTTTCTGTAACCTGTCCTTTAATTCTGTCCATTTCTTCGTGTATCTGCTTGTTTCTATTCTCCATACTCTGAGTCATTTCAGCCAGCCTATTCTGTATTTCCAATCGAGTTCTTGTGTTGTCTTCCTTTATTTCCTCCAGTTCCTTTTTCCTCTCTTCTCGTTGTTCTTCCTGTTCTTTCCTCCTTTCTTCACGTTGCTTTTGTTGCCATTCTTCCTGTTCTTTCCTCCTTTCTTCACGTTGCTTTTGTTGCCATTCTTCCTGTTTCTCTTCTTGTTCTCTCCGGAACTCCTTTAAGAATTCTTGTTGCTTTTGTTGCCATTCTTCCTGTTCTTTCCTCCTTTCTTCACGTTGCTTTTGTTGCCATTCTTCCTGTTCTTTCCTCCTTTCTTCACGTTGCTTTTGTTCTTTCTCTGCCCGTCTCCTATCCTTCTCTTCTTCCTGTTTCCTTTCTTTCTCCTCACGTTCTTGTTTTTCTTTCTTCTTTTCGTCCTCTCGTTCTTGTTTTTCTTTCTTCTTTTCGTCCTCCTGTTTCTTTATATATTCTAGAAACCATAACGGCATTCCTTCATGCTTTTCCTGTGCTCTTTTCATTTCTTCTTCTTGTTCCCTTCTGGTTTGCACTCTTCCCTGAGTTGCCATTTTTTCGTCAATTTCAGTTAAATTTCGAATAATTCCTTAATTTCCTAACCAACTTTAAGTTTTCGAGTACTCTAATATCACACAGTGTCAATAAATATGTGAAATATTCAATTACTAAATCTAAAATATCCTTAAAGCTAGCAATCAAGTCTTATATACTAAATATTCACTTAGTTTCTCAAAATTATTTGAAATATAGACCTTCCTGAAGATCGATATCATCCTACCCGTTAAAATATGAGCAACTTCCCAACGAACTCAGATCATTTTCCTTTGAATTCATTTCAGAAATAGTTTCCCAAAAAGAGAAAAATGGTTATCCACCATGTGGTATTCATCATTTACTTACATACTAATTATTAATTCAAATATCAAGAGTAAATTCAATCATACTTTAAAAATAAAAAAAATGAAATATGAAAACCTACAATTATTTCAATAAAAATGGTAAAATATCCTTCTATTACTCCATCTAATAATCTACCTCTGGAAAATATTCATATTTACACATCATTCTCTCAATACTTAATTATCAGTTTCTCATCTGAGCCTATTTTCTTGAGAAATCTCCAAGTATTTCTTTCACCAACTGCACGTTGGGTTCCTTTGCTTCCCACAACGTTCCGCAATATCATTCTCTTTTGACCTCCATGTTGGTTCAGCAGTAAGCTATCGGGTTATTCTCTCGGGTCTGACTCTCAATTAAACATTCGATCCCGCGGTGTCTTTCTCTTCAATTTCCTTACTGTTGTGCGATAACTTTTACTTCCTCATTCCTGGTGACTGATACGTTTCTCTCCCCGGTATCTTTCTCCTTAATCGCGCTATGTTGGAAATTTTTTTACTTTTGGCGGTCCATTATTCGATGTTCCCGCGGTGTCTTTCTCTTCAATCGCCCCACTGTTGGTCGACAAAAATTACTGCACCCTACGGGTCAGGGTAACCCCAGTAATTCCCAACTAGTCAGTTAAATACATCTCAGGGTATCCATGCCTCCAGAAAAATGGTTAATTTTTCTATGTTTGGTTTTACGTGTGTCCGAAGAGAAATAACGGTACCATACGCAGTTCATAGAAAGTAACGATGCCATACGCGGTTCAGAGAAAGTAACGATACCATACGCTCAGTAGTTGTTTTGTGAACGCAAATTTCAGTCATCCTTTTAGAAATAAAAATATATATTCGCACAACGAGAACCTTACATACTAAGTAAATCTATTAACTACCAATATAAATGAAAACTCACTTCATTATATAAGAAACTAATCAAGAAACACATTTATTAAATTGTCAAGTTTCGCAAAAGAAATGGTTAATATCAGGTATCACTCATAATCTTCAATTATCAACTCAATAGATAAATATTTTAATCAATGAATCAAATATCTTAGGTCAGCGCTGCCTATTTCCTAAACTAAGCTTTCATCTTAATACATTGAATAACGTATTCCTGAAATGAATTATCTTCCATTTAAAAATTACATTTTGGTCATTTAAATATATTACTTCACAGTCTTTTGGCCACGGTCGAAATTCGTTATTTCAATAAATTATTCCATCAGTCACGGTATAATTATATACCTCATCACGTTGTTCAAGTGTCTGCGAAAATGAATTGAATTTGAATAATATGTCCTGAATACAAATATCAGTGACCTATGTTATGTTGAAAAGTATCTGAGTTCGTTGGTGCAGGTTAGCGTGAAGAAAATGAAATATTGAATGACGCACTAAGTTCCTCGGTCCTACTGCCATTTAAATTACGGCTCCTAACTAAGTATTCACTCTAATAATATTCCATATTAACAAAACATCGATGATATCCTACGTAAATGTCAAATAAATTCCCTAATCTAGCTAAATAATTTCTTATGTATCGTATTCCAGCTCGATATACATACAGCCAGTAAGCATTTATCATATATAGGTGTGCTAATGCCAACACAAAGATATTTCAATACTACATTACGTTACTACTTGCATACACGCTTATTCTTCCATGCAATGTCCATTCATTCATTATATGAGATAATCATGTATTCATTTATTCATCACCGGTTGTTATTCCTGTCAAACCACTTTCACACATCATTAAAATATACGTAATATTATTGTTCGTACCTTGCTGTAGTTCCTCGCTGGGGCATACTTATATTCTGTAATGGCACTGCATGTGCTCCAACATCACATATTAAACATATCAAATACGCTTTACTTCCTATTACTCTGCGCAATATATCTTTTCAAATACTATACACACTTCCTTTATCTCACCATTAACCTCCAATTCAATTCATATTTAACTCATTTAGCATTCACAACTAGTGCGTTTAACCTCCAATATTTAATTATACAACGATATGTATCCCGTCAATAGCGCAGAATTCGTTCCTCAGAACTCATTTTTAATCTTGCAATTCCGTATATAACCCCAAACTCAGTATCTTTCCTTTCAATAAAATCATACAGCAAAGAGTATGGTAACTTATCTTAACCAATTTAGCATGCGTCCCTCCGTGACGTAACCGGGTTTGACTATTACTACATCACGCATGGACCTTCCTAACTAACCGGGATCCTTTGAAAACAGCTGTTGCACTATGTCGTACTTTTAAATGGTATTCCTTTATCCTTGGATAAAATAATGTAGTAACACGCTATCACTCCATAACGAGATGTCAACTTAAATATTTCACACTGCACTTTCTTATATTCATAAGCACACTTAATTATCACATGCTTAGGCTATTCAGATCTACTGTATATACTGGTAATACTCCACATAAGAAATTATATTACTTAATACTATTACTTAGCTCGCCATTCATTATCTCGGGCCTTAGTTGCTCCTCGGTGTGATTGTAGTCCTTGGATCAGGAACTAGGTAGAATTTCAACCAGTGGTATGTCAGGTAGTGTGACCTCCTCCACACGGGTCGGGTGGTTTTAACGGCCAGGACGACATCTCCCTCCAGGTTGGTCTATGCCGATTTAGCAAGCCATCGTCTGTTCAGCAAGACAGTAGATAAAATGTGATGATTCTGAAAAATATAAGCTCATCATAGTTCTGCGTAGAATATATATTTTTATGGTGATCGCTTCCTTATTTCGTTTTCCTAGTGATTATTTTCACTAAGAGTGGCTTAATCTCGAGCTCTCTCGTCTCAATCAAGTTCCTATTTTCAAACGGCTTTGCGTCTGAGTATCTGGACGTATTATTCTAAGCTTCAGGATTTTACTTGCTCTTTCCAGTATTTTAACGCTTATCTATTCAATTCGCTCAGTATTTCCTTCTTCTCAGCTTAATGTTTCTCGCTAAATATTGTCGATGTCGCTTATTTTAGAGTGCGAAGTTCGGAACGTCTTGTTCTCACCACGTCAATTTTTCAAGTCAGTTTTTGTAATAATCTGTTTTATCCTTCTTATTTTTTTAAAAACAATTCTATCGATTCTGCACCATTGTACACCGCCTTCATAGTGGTAGGTTTAAGTTAGTCATGGCCTCCTAGCATACATCAATATCGATATCTTGTTATACATTTCTTTGCCTTGGCTGGCCTCTACCTTCCGTAGGCGCCATTTTGAATACGTCCAGTAAATGCATCGGGTACAGTATCTATTAAACTACTTAATTCTATTCCATTCTTTACAATACTTCTGCAGTTCGCCACTAATATTTTTATGTCATCCTCACCTGACTTAAAGATCCCTGTACCCTTATCACCGCTCTCTAGACCATCACTACTCACACGCTATTCTTGAAGCTGTTTTACACAATAACTACATTAATTTTACAATTATATTATAAATCACGTTTGTCGCTGGAATAAATGATTCCTATCGCCTATTTCATTCTGAAACTCCGGTTTCCGTTAACGGTTTGTAAACAGTCTCGTGTCATCGCCCTGGCCCCTAGACTGAACTGGCATCGGAATGTTTCCTCGACTAACTGCCTTTAAACAATGTGTATTACTGGCTAACATCTTCCCTTCTGTTTGCACGAAATTGTGGCTTTAATTAGTCTCTCTTACCGTACTGTCTTTAAAACTTCTTCCTACAGCGTAACATAATCTTCATTCTGCACCTATTTTTTTCCATTGCTACAGTTTTATATTCCCTTCTCTGGCAATAAGTTACCTTCAATATTCAGTATTTGAGCTTATTAATTCAATTATACGACTTCATCCAACTTTAATTATTTAACGATGCAAGTCTGATTAAAGTTTATAATTTACAAGTTACAAATGTCTGTTGTGTTGGTGACGTAAATAGTGCTGGTCCGCGGTACTTTAGACATTATTTTCCAGTTCCCTTCATACACAAAGGTTAGTGTCACTACGGCGCGGATGACACAAAGTGACGGACGAATACTGCTGGTACGCTGATCGTAGCCGATTGCTGACTAACACCCCAGAGTTGCTGAAGAAACACCCAAATTGTTTGTATCATATGAAAACGACAGGGGAAATATTTGTATAACTGGGCACATATTTTACAGTGTTGTGTTAACGTACTGTAGATGGTGGAAGAAGGGGGCTAAGAGGAGCTCTGAAATGGTCGCTTGTTGATATTTTTGAGGCTGCTTTATTTAGGAGTGTTTCAATGAAAAATGCTTTCAATTTTATTTCATACATTTTATGTCTCGACAGCTTTTATGACAGAGTCAACATTAACTCAGTGTTGCAAACAACCTAGGAAATGGCACCGCTGTCTGTTTTGAACATACGACCTTGGAATCCGGTGGCCAACACCCTACCCTTCAATCTCAGAGGAAGCCTCTGCAATTCAATCAACGGTAACATCACACTGTTGTGTTGTTTGAGTCATCAGTCCACAGACTGGTTTGATGCATCCTGTGCTAAACTTTTTATTTCTAAGTGACTGTTGCATCCTACATCTTCTCCAATCTGCTTGTCATATTCATACCTTGGCCCACCCCTACCGTTCTTACCGCCTACACTTCCCTCAAAAACAAGCTGCACAAGTCCTGGGTGTCTTAAAGATGTGTCCTATCATTCTATCCCTTCTTCTGATCAAATTTACCCACAACGATCTTCTCCTCTCACCAGTTCGATTCAGTATCTCTTCATTCATGATGCGGTCTATCCATCCAACCTTCAGCATTCTTCTGTAACACCAAATCCATGTTTCACTTCCATACAATGCCACGCTCCAAACGAAAATCTCAAAAACGTCTTTCTAATACCGATATCTATGTTCAAGGAGAGCAAATTTCTTTTATTAATAAAGGTATTCTTTGCTTGTGCTAATCTGCATTTTATGGCCTCCTTACATCTGCCATCGTTAGTTATTTTACTACCAAAGTAACAATATTCATCTACTTCCTTTAAGACCTCATTACCTAATCTAATATTTCCTGCATCACCTGACTTCGTTCGACTGCACTCCATTACTTTTGTTTTTGACTTATTTATTTTTTACTGCTTACTCAAGACTCTGTCGATACCATTCAGCAGTTCCTCCAGATCTTCTGCGGTCTCAGATAAAATAAGAATATCATCAGCAAATCTCAGGATTTTGATTTCCTCTCCTTGGATTTTGATTCCCTTCTCAAATTCCTCTTTGATTTAATTTACTGCCTGTTCTGTATAAATATTGAAGAGGAGGGGGGACAAACTGCAGCCTTGCCTCACTCCTTTCTGGATTGTTGCTCCTTTTTTAAAGCCCTCGATTGTTATCACTGCGGACTGGTTTTTATACCGATTGTAGATCATTCTTCGTTCTCGGTACCCGATCACGAGAACCTTCAGAATCTCAAAAAGCTTGGTCCAATCAACATTATCAAATGCCCTTTCAAGATCTACGAACGCCATGTGTGTGGTATTGTCCTAATTCGATCTTCTAAGATCAGACATAAAGTCAGGATTGCTTCACTTGTTCCAACATTTCTTCTGAAGTCAAATTGATATTCTCCCAACTCAGTTTCAACTTGTCTTTCCATTCTTCTATAAATCATACGTGTTAACATTTTTCAGGCGTGAGATACTAAACTAATGGTGCGGTAGTTTTTCACATTTGGCAGCACTGTCTTTCTTGGGAATAGGTATAACAACATTCTGCCGAAAATCTGACAGCACTTCTGCTGTCTCGTACATATTATACACTAGATGGGATAACCTCGTCATGCTGATTTCCCCTAAGGTAGTCAGTAATTCAAAAGAAATGTCATCAATTCCAGGTGCCTTGTTCCTATTTAGGTCTCTAAAAGGTCTGTCAAATTCTGATCTCAAAATTTGGTCTCCTATTTCATCAGCATCACCAGCCTCTTCTTGTTCCAAAACCATATCATCTACGTCTTTACCTTGATACAACTGATGGATATGTCCCTGCACTCTTTCTGCCTTGTCTTCTTTCCTTAGAAGTGGTTTTACATCTGAGTTCTTAATATTCATATAACTGGTTTTCCTTTCGGCAAAGGTTTCCTTAGTTTTCCTGAATGCAGTATCTACCTTTCCGACGACTATACAACCTTCAGCATCCTTGCACTTCTGCTTCAGCCATTCTTCCTTTAGCTGTTCTGCAATTTCTATCCACTTCATTCTTTAATCGCATGTATTTCTTTCTGCCCTCTTCATTTTCTGCATTCTTGCACTTTCGTCGTTCATCAATTAGGTATAGTATCCGCTGAGTTATCCATTGATAACTAACATTACTTCAGCAGCTCTAGAGACCTCGTTTTTCACGACTGCTCATTCTTCTTCTATTGTGTTTCCTTCAGCCTTTTCATTTAGTCCTTCTGAAACACATTCCGTGAAACAGTCTCTCACACTCTTTCCTTTCAACTTGTCTAGATCCCATCTCCTTGATTTCCTTCCTCTGTTCAATTTCTTCAACTTCAGACGATATTTCATGACCAACGAGTTGTGGTCAGAGTCCACGTCTGCTCCTGGGAAAGTTTAGCTTTAGCAATTCAGCAACTGGTTTCCGAATATCTGCCTATTCATAGTGCAGTCTATTTGATACCTTCCACAGTCTTTAGGTCTCGTCCACGTATACAGCCTCCGTTTGTGGTGTTTGAGCCAAGTATTAGCAAGATGTAAAATTCAACCAGCTGACTTCCTCTTTAATTCCTTTGTCCCAGTCCGAATTCTCCTACTGTATTACCTTCTCTTTCTTAGCCTATCACTGCATTCCAGTCCCATCACAATTAGATTCTCGTCACATTTTACATATTGTATTATATCGCCTATCCCTTCATGTATGTTTTCGATTTCTTCATCATCTGCTGAAGTAGTAGGCATATAGACCTGCGCTATTGTTGTAGGCTTCGGTTTTTGTCTATCTTCACAACAATAATACTTTCACTATGCTGGTCGTAGTAGCTTACCCACTGCCCTATTTTCTTATTCATTATTAAACTAATTACTGCATTTCCCCTGCTTAATTTTGTGTTGATAATTCTATAGTCGCCGAACCAAAAATCCTGCTCTTTCTGCTAACGTACTTCAACTTATATAAGTTACATTTAATCTTAGTCTATCCATCTCCCTTTCCAGATTCTCTAACCTACCACAGCGATTCCAACTTCTAAAATTCCACGCTCCGACTCGCAGAATGTCAATATCATCTTCCTGATGATTGCCCCCTCTCGCGTAGTCCCCACCCGGAGATCCGAACGGGGGACTATTTTACCTCCGGAATATTTTACCCGAGAGGAAGCCATCATCGGTACATCATTCATACAGAGAGAGCTGCATGCCCTCCTGTGTTAGTTACGGCTGTAATTTCCCGTTGCTTTCAGCCGTGCAACAGTATCAGCACAGCTAAGCCATGTTGAGTAATATTACAAGGCCATATCAGTCAATAATCCAGACTGCCGCCCATGCAACTTCCGAAAGGCTGCTAACCCCCTTTCGATGAACCATTCGTTAGTCTGGTCTCTCGACATACCCATCCGAAATGGTTACACCTGCGGGTCGGCTATCTGCTTCGTTGGGACACGCAAGCCTCCCCACCGCGGCAAGGTCACATGGTTCGTAGGGGAGGAACATCACACTAACTGATTATTTTAAATGACGTGTGGTGTGTCTGTTCTGAAGGAACGGAACTTGATGGCTCTTTAAAAAACAATAACAGCAATCATCATCATCATCATCATCATCAACATCGTATGGATTACTGCGTTTACCTAGGTGTTAATGTATTATCGAGGTTGTAAAGAAATGTTACAGATCTCTTCACATAGTTATGAGGGTATTTAAGGGTTGCAGTAAGGTTTTAAAGAAGAGGGCGTGTAATTCTCTGGTAAGATCCCAATTTGAGTATGGTTCCAGTAAATATGACTCATACAATGACTAATTGATACGAGAACTGCGAAAGGTCCAAAGGAAAGCAACAAAATTTCCTTCTGGTAATTTCCGACAAAATGGTAATGTTACGAAAATGTTACAACATTTGCACTGGGAGGACTTGCGAGTAAGGAGACGACCTGCTCTAATAAGTAATATGTTCCCCACTGTCAGCGGAGAGATGGCGTAGACGAATAAGCTTGAGTGGAACTTTTCAAAGTAGGAAAAATCATAATATGAAGATAAAGTTGGAATTCAAGAGGACAAACTGGGGCAAATATTCATTTATAGGACGAAGCTTAATGGATATAATAATAATAATAATAATAATAATAATAATAATAATAATAATAATAATAATAATAATAATAATAATAATAATAATAATAATAATAATAATAACAACAACAATAATAATCATAATTTCGTTGGATATATTGGATATTGGATTTCTTTGTTTTGTTTTGGTGTATCACTGGTTGCAACAGCTATTTCAAGAAATTTGGACTTTTCTCCATAGATGTCTCTATTAAAGAACTGAGGTCATGCACTCTGGTGCAAAGTGGAATAACTAGAGGTGTAAAGAAGTTTTGCGTTTATAGGTTTTCTCAATTGAATTGACTTTCATTAATTTTGATATTTCAAGTTTGCAACGCTTCTTATTCATTCTGGCAACATGGGATTCTAACCAATCATAAATTTTCTGTATTTATTTTTCAGCCAATCATAGGCTTCTTGTAACTTTTTGTTTATCCAATAAAAATGAGAGGGTGTGTCTGGATTTAGTCCAGAGCCTTCTCGAAGCTTCCTCTAGGGTATAAAAGCTGACGTCTTTTCAAGTTAACTTGTCATATTGATCGCCGAATTACTGAGTGTGTGTGTTAAGAGAGGAGACAGGGTTCCTCATTCTTCGGTAGGCAGAACATCAGCCCAGGTCATGGCCACATGTTTTCTTTCTCTGTAGTTATCTCCGCAAGCTGTAACCGTCAATTTCCTAAAATGTAAACTTTCTTCTTTCTCATGTAAAATTTCATGTGAGTTCTAAGGAGTTAAACTGTAACTCAGGGATAGAAAGTGCGTTACGCTCTCGAATTCCCCTTCAATTAATCTCGAGGTGACTACGATTTTGTAACTGTTTTTCTCCTGTAAATCATAATATAACTTGTCCTTCTAGTCACCTCAGTAGTTTGGGATTAGCCTCTGCATCATCGGGCTGCAAGTCCAAGTAGGGTTTTTACCTTGGTTTTCTAGGAGCACAAGTGTACGCCTTCATACTTGTTTGAGTTTGGGCCAGTAATTTAACCTGTTCTTTTCACAAAGGCCCGGTAGTATGGGTACTCGATACCCCTGCATTGCTTCTTAAATACACATGCTCCTATCTTGTCAAATGTAGGTTGTGCCTAGAGAGGCCAGAAATTGTAAAGTATCTGTAATAGTTAATGGTTGCCTTGAGTAGGCCGTAAGAATTGGGGAGCGCTGTCTCCTTGCTAGAATTTGTAGAGCATGTAAGCTCTTTGTGGTAATGAAATAGATATTTGAGTGGTGCCTTTAGAAGGCCGTAACTTGTAACCGTTGGAGCAAGGTGCTCTTTAAAATTGTGTTTTGGGAGATATCTATCCTTATCTATCTAACTAAAGACAACATTTGTGATGTTAGGACTTTGTAAACACAGATAGGTCTTACGGCGACGATGGGACAGGAAAGGGCTAGGAGTGGGAAGGAAGCGGCCGTGGCCTTAATTAAGGTACAGCCCCAGCATTTGCCTGGTGTGAAAATGGGAAACCACGGAAAACCATTTTCAGGGCTGCCGACAGTGGGGTTCGAACCTATTATCTCCCGAATACTGGATACTGGCCGCACTTAACCGACTGCAGCTATTGAGCTCGGTACTTTGTAAATTATGAGCTTGAAGCTCAAGATTGTAAATTACCAATTCTTGGTTTATTTGTTTTTTTACCAAAATTGGTATGTACCTGAGACCTTGTTCTTTCAGCAAGTGAAGTGTTTTGTCGAAATTTGATATCTGAAAAGAAATATAACCTTTATTTTAAAGTTTTAAATTAATCTTCGACTATCGTAGATAGACCCATTCCCACCAGCACCTTCTTTCAACTCTGCGTCCCACAGGTGACCCCGGAAGAACAGTAATAATAATAATAATAATAATAATAATAATAATAATAATAATAATTTCGTGTGGCTATTTCTAGCCGAGTGCAGCCCTTGTAAGGCAGACCCTCCGATAAGGGTGGGCGGCATCTGCCATGTGTAGGGAACTGCGTGTTATTGTGGTGGAGTGTAGTGTTATGTGTGGTATGTGAGTTGCAAGGATATTGGGGACAGGACAAACACCCAGTCCCCGAGTCACTGGAATTAACCAATGAAGGTTAAACTCCCCGACCCGGTCGGGAATCGAATCCGGGACCCTCTGAAGCGAAGAGTAATGGATTAGAATAATTTATTGAGGAAACTATTCAATTAATTTACAAGTTCTTTTAAAACATTTAAGAAAAGGCTACGTAGACAGTGGATAGGCAATCTGTCACCTGGGCGACAATCCTAAATGTACACGCACGCACATTAATGGTGTCCCGACATAAACAATCAACACTGCCCCACTCCAGTACTGAAAAGGAGGGGAGAGAGTAAAGGGATAGTGTTGAAGGCCACTCCAGTACTGAAAAGGAGGGGAAGGGAGTGAACAGGTAGTGCTGAATACACAGTGTGTGTATTCCCGGCGTTATACTGTACCATTGTAATAAGATGGCTCCTATCCTATCACAGGTGAATCGAGGACGTATTATTGGCATGTGGGAGGCTCACATGGTCCCCCAAGCAATAGCACAAGCAATACCATGCAGTCTTAGGACAGTTTGGAGATGGATAGAAATATGGCAAGAACGAGGTGAAGAAGGATTGGTAGACCCGATATAACGCAGCTACAAACTATTCCTAACTAGTATAAAATACTTTTCGGTTAAAAACCTCCTTTACCTCTTAATACTGTAATTATCAGAATAGGTTACTTTTTAATTTTTTTAATGTTAAAATGCTATTTGTTCGGGGCGTCGACCTATAGAGTTCTTTTGCCCCTGCTTGCACAATATATGAACCTGCATGTAATTGGAATTGCGGAAGTGTTGAGTGTCGATTGTGAGAAACGTTAAGGACGACACAGACACGCAGTCCCCAGGCCAGGGATATAATCATTTACAATTAAAACCCCCTGACCCGGCCGGGAATCGAACTCGGGGCGGCCGGACGCGTTGCCCCGTACACCGCGGGGCCGGACGAGTAGGTAACCTAATGCTATACTTTAATACATCCGCCACTGTGCCCATTTCGATCACAACGAAGTCTTGTAGCGGGCTGTCTTCATGTAGTCCATGCAGCAATGCGTTAAGCGAGAAGGTGAGTCTATTGGCCTTCAAACACTACCCCTTCACTCTCTCTCCTTCTTTTCAGTACTGGAGTGGGGCAGTGTTGATTGTTTATGTCGGGACACCATTAATGTGCACGTCTGTACACCAGTCCCTTCTAGAGGAATGTTTGCACGGTCGCACACAAAATCACAGGGAAAGTGTGAGGAATCTAATTTGGATCAGAAAATCAAAGGAAGCGTTTTTGACCATTAAAACATTGCTTTTTTGAGCTTTTACCATAGCAATATATAATGAGGGCGATACGATGAAATATGTGGTGCCAAATAATCTGGGATTTTGTCCTGGATTCATCCTGATGCGAGCCATGAAAGGGAAAGGGGTGCAGAAACGAGAGAAAGGGACCTGAAGCAATAAGATAATCCTAACAGGGAAGAGGAGGCTGCTTTAGAATGAAGAATCTTACATTGAGGAGCCATCATATGGTGCAGGGATATTTTGATCAAGTTTAACATTCATTTTCCGTGAGTTAAATTTTTTCATGTAAAAGAAACATTTTCTCATAAATTATTAAATATTGCTTAATTAAACTTGCATGATCAAGGAATAAGGCAGTTTCTAGCACAGAAAAAATATCAATAACTTGAAAAACTCATAGCTCAGGAAATATTTATGAAAAGGGAAAACCCCTCTGTTAAGGAGTGTGGGAAACAGAAACATACATGAAAACTTTCAACGTATTATGTTTAATAGGTCCAGTGAAAATATACCTTAAATTTCACCATGATTAACATTGGTGAGATATCCCCCTCCGGCTCTCCTTATCACTATGTCATATGTTTTGGTTATTTCTTACACAAAATACATTATACTATTGCACTGACACATTATTACACTTAAAAATGTACAGTTTAATAACCGTCCTTTACGTTAGAAAGGATAAAAATAAAACGTAAAATACTTGTAGTCACACCAGCAATATCTTGGCACGAACTAGCAAAAACAAGAATGCATATAAAAAGCTTATCATCTGTCTGTGACATAACCACATGTAGTCTGTGAACCATATGATAAGTAGAACTAAACTACCGTTGCACGTTAATTATTTGTTATCCGTTGCGAGGGAAATTACTTCCTTCGTAAAAACCCTGAACATTAGCTAGATATTGTTGGCAACCTGCGAAGCTGTTGTGTTTTGTGGGCTGCAGAAGTGGTCGGATGAATGAATGTTTGTATATAGATTTCCGCTTTAACGGCCCTGACTTATCTTTCCATTCGGTATTTAAATGCTCGGCTGCTCACTCCCTTGCCTTTAATTGAATGCTTGCTTTATCTCCACATTAAAAATTGTCAACAGAATGTCGTGGTAGATACTAGCAACTCTAAATTTTCTCCTTCGTTCTTGTAGTAACATCTGTCACTGACCAACTAATACTACCGCTTGTGGAACGCTCTCTCTCTGCTCCCAATTAGATGCTACTAATAGCTGTTCCTTTGATGACTCATATCAAGCTCTCACGGGACATCAATTACCTGCATGTACTTTCAGGTTTCTGTAGACACGTAACATTTATTCTCAGACTTAAACGTGATATTTGCTTTCTCGTTTCATTGTGGGGATAAAGACAAGAATGATAGGAGTATAAACCCGATTCGACAAAATGAATACTTTGTTTAACCTCAGTATATTGCGGATGAAGAAACAATGCCTTTTAAAACCAAACCCCACTGCACTTAACGCTCTTGAAAGGGCCTTGGCCTTCCCAGCGACCGCTGCTCAGCCTGAAGGCTTGCAAATTACGAGGGGTCGGGTGTTAGAACGACGCATCCTCTCGGCCGTTATTCTGGACTTTCGAGACCGGGACCGCCATCTCACCGTCAGATAGCTCTTCAATTCTAATCACGTAGGCTGAGTGGACCTCGAACTAGCCCTCAAGTCGAGAGAAATATCCCCGACCTGGCCGGGAATCGAACCCGGGGCCTCCAGGCGAGAGGCAGGCACGCTACCCCTACACCACGGGGACAGCAAACAAACAAAAACAATACCTTTTACTTCACAATATTCCTCCTATCCATTATTTTTCTTAAAACTTGTTAAGCCTCCCAGCCACATATGTATATGCAATCAATCTTTGTGTTCATTTTTCTATGCCAAAGTGTAAAGGAAAATGAACCTTAAATATGATACAGGCGTACTGTAGGAGTGCATAAATACGTCACGCAAACATTCATTCCTACAGAACGGTAAGGTTCGTTTTCCTGTGCACGTGTGCACAACGGAAATTGTTCTGATGGATTGCAATCCGTATGTGGCTGGAAGCGTGGCCAGTCATAAGAAAAATAATGGATAGGAGGAGCATTGTGTGATACATGGCTTTGTTTCTTCAACGACGATATTATAACGGTTCGTATTAATATAATTGGCAATTATTCCTGAAATAGTCCACAGATGTCGGAAAAATGATGAATTTGTTGAACTAAATGACTGATCTGTGGACTACACTGAACGGACAAGTAACATCACACCGACTCAAGGAAATAAAATATTTTTGGGGGCTAATTTCACGAAGACTTTATTCCACTTCCTCATAAGTGAACCTCGATCAACCATGTTACTTATATACCTAAACGTTTTACCGAGCGAGTTGGCTACGCGATTCGGATTGCCCTTTCTCATCCATTCTTTCTACATATCCGAACCATCTTGTTTTTTTCCTTAATTTTTGTGACTGAATCTGTGTTTTCGTAGACAGTCATAAGCTGAGCGTTTGTTAGTATCCTATATTCACCCTTCTCCTGTACAGCTCCAAAATACTTTCTAAATACTTTATTATCCTGCGTATTCGGAGTTTCTTCATATCTTTTCGTCATACACCAAAATACTGCTCTATATATAACCACTGGCCTTAACAAGGTTCGGTTGATATTAACCTTCAGTTTACGTCATGTCAATAAAAATGTTGTTTATATAACACATAAATGTCGGCTCATTTTCTCGCCTTAATTTCCACATACAAGTCGTCTTATTCCTTCCTGTGATCAATGGGCCTAAACTCTGAGACCTACTCATTTCTCTCTGGTTGTCTGAATCATGACATGACCCTCTTCTTTGTCTTATCTTGGTTCATGTCAGGTCCGATTCTGCTTCCAGCACTATAAAGTTTTCTAATTCCTTTTGTCAAATCTCTTGACGTTTTGAGTAAGATGAAGTCATTCTCACACACTGCAATTTGTAACGTCCTTTTTAACAATATACCACCTATAACGACCTGCAACTAGTCTAATAATACCCAAAGGTATGAACGCAATTGACTACCGTATTGTTCTATTAACCTCCGCTCGTCACCAGATGGATTACATTGCTGAGAAGTTGTCCACGTGGCCATACTTGCTCGGAATTAGGTGAATTAGGATCAGAACAGTTGAATATCCAGTAGCAGAATATGATCCTGAAATAAGTAGAGTGGCTGGAACCATAATAACAGCTGATGGGAAGGGAGATTCAGAGATTAATCACCGAATACGTGAAGAAAATTACTTGTATTACTCAAGTTGTTGTTGTTTGAGTCATCAGTCCATAGACTGGTTTGATACAGCTCCTTATGCCACCCTATCGTGTGCTAAATTTTCATTTTTACATAACTACTACATCCTATATCTGCTCTAATCTGCTTGTCGTATTCGTACCTTTATCTACCCCTACTGTTCTTAACACATAAACTTCCCTAGAAACCAACTGTACAAGACCTGGGTGTCTTAAAATGTGCCCTATCATTCTATCTCTTCTTCTGATCAAATTTAGCCAAATCGATCTACTCTCACCAACACGATTCAGTACCTCTTCCTTCGTGTATCTTCCATATCACCTTCAGCATTCTTCTGTAACACCACATTTCAAAATCTTCTATTATCTTTCTTTCTGAGCTGGCTATCGTCCATGTTTCACTTCCATACATTGCCAGGCTCCACACAAAAGTCGTCAAAAACATCTTTCTAATTCCTATATCAATGTTTGAGGTGAACAAATTACTTTTCTTTAGAAAGATCTTCCTTGCTTACGCTAATCTGCATTTTATGTACTCCTTACTTCTGCCATCATTAGTTATTTTGCTACCCAAGTAAAAATAGTCATCTACCTCCTTTAAGACTTCATTTCCTAATCAACCATTTCCTGCATCACCTGACTTGTTCGACCGCACTCCATTACTTTTGTTTTGGACTTACTTATTTTCATCTTCTATTCCTTCCATACCATTCAGCAATTTCTCCAGATCTTTTGCAGAGTCAGATAAAATAACCATATCATCGGCAAATCTCAGGGTTTTGATTTCCTCTCCTTGAACTTTGATACCCTTTACAAATTCCTCTTTGATTTCATTTATTGCCTGTTCTGTGTAAACATTGAAAGGGAGAGGGGACAAATTACAGACTTACCTCACTCTTTTCTGGATTGCTGCCTCTTGATCAAAGCCCGCAACTCTTATCACTGCATAGTGATTTTTGTATAGATTGTAGATAATTCTCCTTTCTTGGTATCTGATCCCGATCACCTTCAAAATCTCAAACAGCTAGGTCCAATCAACGTTACAGAATGCCTTTTCTAGATCTACGACCGCCATATACTCGTCTAATAATATCCAAAGGTATGAACGAAATTGACTACCGTATTGTTCTATTAACCTCCGCTCGTCATCAGATGGATTGCATTGCTGAGAAGTTGTCCATGTGGCCATACTTGCTCGGAAGGTTTCTTAATTCTGTCCTCTAAGATCAGACGTAAAGTCAGGATTGCTTCACGTGTTCCCACATTTCTTCTGAAGCTAAATTGATCTTCTCCCAACTCAGTTTCAATTGTCATTCGATTCTTCTGTAAATAATACGTGTTAAAATTTTGCAGCCGTGAGATACTAAACCAATGGTGCGGTAGTTTTCACATTTTTTAGCACCGGCTTTCTTGGAAATAGGTATTAAAATATTCTGCCGAAAATCATATGGCACTTCTCCTGTCTCATACATCTTACACACCAAACGGAACAACCTCTACTAAGGCAGTCAGTAATTATGAGGGTATGTCAACAATTACTACTTAGGTCTCTCAAAGCTCTGTCGAATTCAGACCTCTACATTGGGTCTCTCATGTCATTAGCATCAACAGCCTCTTCTTGTTGCAGAACACTATCATCTACTTCTTTACCTTGATACAACTGTTGGATATGTTCCTGCCATCTTTCTGACTTGTCTTCTTTCTCTAGAAGTGGTTTTCTATCTGAGCTTTTAATACTCATACATCTACTTTTCCTTTCTCCCAAATTTCCATTATTTTCCTGTATGCAGCATCTACCTTTCCTAGGGCCATACAACCTTCAACATCCTTGCACTTCTCTTTCAGCCATTCTTCCTTAGCTGTCCTGCACTTTCTATCTACTTCATTCTTTATTCGCCTGTATTCTTTTCTGCCCTCCTCATTTTTTGCATTCTTTCGTCGTTCGACAATCAGGTCTAGGATCTCTTGAGTTGTCCATTGTTCCATAGGTAATCTTTCCTTTATTCCTAACTTTTCTTCAGCTGTCTTACTGATCTCATTCTTCACAACTGTCCATTCTTCCTCTGCTGTGTTTCTTTCAGCCTTTTAATTTAGTCCCTGTGTTACATGTTCCTTGAAACAATCCCTCACACTCTTTTCTTTCAACTTGTCTAGATCTCATCTCCTTGCATTCCTTCCTTTCTTCAATTTCTTCAACTTCAGATGGAATTTCGTGACCAACGGGTTGTGGTCAGAGTCCACGTAATTTCTCTGACCTTCTAATTTGGTTGCCGCAACATTAGTATGGTAGACTATTCTTAAGACTTAAACGTATTTGTGCTAATCTAAAACTAAAATAATCTACTTTACGTAATTAAAAAAGGCAGGAAATGCAGATTCTTTGAAGATATTTTTCTTATTCACTTCAATTCTCTGTATAGAACGTCTCGAAGCGAACAACTCGATGAAAATCGAAATTAAATTTAAAATGGTTTGTAGTAAGAAGTGGGTTTCTCTTGTTCCTTCTTCATTCTCTCTGTTACTACACTCAGTACAAAGCAAGTACGCTTTTTTTTTACGTGATCGATGATATTATTTTGTGATGATAGCCACAGGACTTCCAGTTATACGTAGAATCCAAACTACAGGGATCTGAATTTTGATTTCTAATGTCCCACGTGTATTGACCAGGATTCAGATCACAACCCTCTGGATGAGGATTCAGTGACGATACTACTTGCTACCACGCCCCTACACACTTAGTACAGTAGCTTATAATTTCTGAGTGTACGCCTACAGGGTCTGACTTTCCGTTCAGTGGCTCATAATTTTGACAAGAAGAAATATATTCCAAAGACAATAAAATGTTACTTTCTCTCCAATCATCTTCTCGCCATCCTTGCGGTTTAGGGATAGCAAGTCTGCCTCTCGCTAGAGGCCCCGTGTTCGATATCTAGGCAGGTCAGGGATTTTTATCTGGATCTGAAGGCAAGTTCGAGGTCCACTCAGCCTACGTGAGAACAAATGAAGAGGTATCTGACAGTGAGATAGCAGCCCTGGTCTCGAAAGCCAGGAGTAACGGCCGAGAGTATTCGCCGTGCAGACCACACGTCACCTTGTAATCTTCAAGCCTTCGGGCCGAGCAGCGGTCAGTTGGTAGGCCAAGCTCTATCAGGGCTGTAGCTACAATGGGTTTGTTTCCTTTTAATCATTTCCCCAGTACTGAGGATTATGATGATCTCCATAGTGACTGATGTGTATACTTCTCCATTGTTTCCGATTTTAAAACAGACGCAAAGCCTTCGCAAGGGATGTCCCAGTTTTACGATATTGTACCAGCGTGTAGGAGCATGTCCACGCTCTCTTTTGCCAGGGACATTTCTTGTGATGATGATCTCCTCTACGCTCCTCTCCACATTGAAGTATATGGAAGAAGAACTGGAGAACCTATTCATTGCATATTGTCGAACTCGTCCAGAATTCTTGCTAAATGCTGTCCAAGGTACACAGAATATTCTTCTCTAACGCCACATCTTAAAGGAGTCATTATATTCAAATCTTCAGCATGAAGGGTGCATGTCTCTGCGCCGTAGATGAATACCAAGAATTTAATATAATACTATCCTCATTTCTGGTGATGGAGCGATACTTCTATAGTTACTTCATGGTGTTGTTAGATATGTACATTCTTATCCTTATTTCACTATCGCAGTTCCGCTTGTTAGAGATGATTGAAACAAGGTATAACATTTCTGGAACATCAGCACTATGATTAACATATTTGCTCTGTCAGTTACCACCAAGTAACAAGGCCGAAAGTATATAGGTACCTACGACAGAAATTTGTACCTGAAAAGTATGTACAACTTATTCATTACAGACATTAAGGTCCAATACGTAAAATATGCTAATCCATATAGGTGTGTCGTCAAGATAAAATTCAACCAAGATGAAAGGACAGCAGAACCACAGTCAGATGTATAACTACAGAATCCATTCATGTGAACGTAGGAGTACGCCAAGGTTCCGTCCTCACTCTTCTTCTTCCTGTTTCGTATAGGCCAGCTAAGGACCACGACATTCAACTATTGCATTTTGGAATGGGCTTTGATGTTTGCCCAATAGTTGCGCATCCTCAGGCTGTGTTGCTCCTTCCTCTCCTTTGTCCAAAGGGCGCCAGTTTTCTTTGTTGGTAGTCTGTTCTGGAACTTCTTATGTTTAAGCACCTTCCTGAGTGCTGTCCGATCCTTTAAGATTCCTTCTGTTATTCCCAGTTCCTCTAGATCTTTATCCACTTCGATCAACCATGGTGACTTGGTCTTCCTATTTTGCCAGTAGCTGAGAATCCGGTTGGTCAACCTGGTAGGATGCATCCTGTAGACGTGCCCATATAATGCTATTCGTACTTGCCATGGACGTGTTGACAGACGGAATAAGGCTCTATGGTCTATGATGTTCGCTGATGATATGGTCCTATGTGCAGAGACGAAGGAACTTGCAGAGAAATGGTTGGAGGAATGAAGAGAAGTACTAGATAGCCTAGGAATGAAGATAAGCAATCGTAAGGCAGAGTTCGTGAGAGTTCTGAGGGGAGCTGAAACAGGTTTAAGTTTGGCTGGAGTAAGAATCTCTCTGAATGGCAAATTCATTCAGATATCTTCTTACAGTTATCCAACAAAATGGAGGAAGAAATAAAGAGCAAGATACGGTCGAGATGGTTCAGCTGGAGAAAGACATCGAATGTTTTGTGCGACAAGAAGGTACCAGAAAAAATAAAAGGGAAGGTACACGAGGCCGTATTGAGATATATACAGTATGGGGCAGAAACTTGGCAGATATGAAAGTGATGGGCGTAAAATCTGGACGTGGCAGAAATTAGGTGGGCAACTGGACAAAGAATTATTATAAAAATTAAACTCTTCTATCAGCACACACATATTTTAGTTCAGAACCGGTTTTCAGACATTAAGGTCTATTATCAATGATTAAAAAGTATTTCAAAATGCTAATTCGCATAGGTGTGTCGTCAAGATAAAATTCAGCCAAGATGAAATAAACATCAGAAGGGCTGGCCAGTGAACCTGCTCAACAACTTTAACAAGGCGTCCAGATAGAACACATCACCAATGTGCTGACACGGACACGCGTGCCTTCAGTATGGCTTCAGGCAAAACATTATAACCGTTTGCTCTCTATTATCCATCAATTTACGACGTTTGAAGCAAGTACGAGAATTCTGCATTATGGTTTAAGCTTAATGAGATGTTGAAAGGAGTTTCAACAAAAAGGAGGGCATGCACTAGGAAAATAAATCGGAAATATACATATACATGACAGGCAATAAAAAAGACAATCAAATTAGTTGCATATATTTTGAACCACTTCAAACGACTTCAAATGCCAGTGTCAAGAAGATTTTATATCCTCGCTGTTTCCGGCCCCTGTTCAACCAATTTTTAAAATATTCTAGTGTGAACTGCTGGAGATTCTAACCATAGGAAATAGGATCTATAACTCAGCAATGGAAAACTAGGCCAGAATGGTATTAATGAAATTTCACAAAACCAGAATTGAAGAAAATATTATAAAATATTAATATGGATTTTCTTCACGTCGTAATAAGACTTCCATTTTTTCTAAAAGTATCAGTACAAGTTAAAGTCATTAACCAACAAGTTCTGTAATTAAAATTAATGTTGATAAAATATTAAATTCCAAGAACTTACAATACCATGCTCTTATATTTTTGTTGGGGAGGAGGGTGTGTTCGACTATACCTTTGAACTGATTCCATAGAATACGATGAAATGAAATGGCGTACAGTTTTTAGTGCCGGCATTGTGCGAGGAAAAGTTTGGTCCGCCAGATACAGGTCTTTTGATTTGACTCCCGTAGGCGACGTGCGCGTCGTGATGAGGATGAACTGATGATGGAGACGGCACGTACACTGAATCCCCGTAACAGCGGAATAAACCGAGTTTGGTTAAAGTTCCCGGCGCTGCTGAAAATCGAACCTGAGGGCCTTGTGACCAAAGGCTAACACGCTAACCATTTAGCCATGGAGCCGGGCATAAAATATGATGAATTTTATGAAGTAGAACCTTATCCTATTGCATTTCTAAACTTTCTTCATCCTTCAGGCATAGGATATCACCTCACGAGTTAGACGTAAAAGTTAGATGCATCCTAATATTCTTCTTCATAATCTAAATACTGATGCTAGTTTGTGCGTAATGAGACTTAGTGAGGTAAAACTAGACGAAATATTGTTCATGCAGAAATTCTGATGGATTCTACAGGAAGAACGTGTTTTATTCCAAGAATTTTTTTTGGAAAGTCTGGCATGGACAGAAATAAGTATTTATTTAGGCTTCCGGATCCGTGTGGTTATCTGAAAGTGCGGACGGACGTCTTTATTTGAAATACAGGGTATATGTAGAAAGGAAATTTCGAAATACCTGCTATGATTCTACATAATAGGCATGTATGTAACATGTCTTTTTCGTAAGATGCAAACATTAACATATTCATTTCAATTTCCCTATAACATTTTACGTGCTAATTTTGACTGTCGAAGACACGCTTACATACTAGGCTTAGATAATCATCTTAATATTTGCGCACTTTTGCTTTTGTCGAAAAATTAACTTCACCGATGAGGGCTGAAGCAGATTGGAAGGCGAATATTCAAATAAATTCCCATCCTCTTCTTCATCGGGTATTTGTCTGGGACAACAGGCACTCGACGAAAATACCGAACAAGTGGCCGTGCGGTTAGGGCCGCGGAGCTGTGAGCTTGCGTTCCGTTCGAGCCTCACTGTCGGCAGTCCTGAAGATGGTTTCCCGTGGTTTCTCATTTTTACACCAAGCAATTAATTAAGGCCACGACCACTTCCTTCCCACTGCTAGCCCTTTCCTATCCCATTGTCGCCATAAGACCTATCTCAATACACGCTCACCAACGACTGAGTAATATAACATCAAGGTCTTGCACGTAGCTAATGGCGCGATACAAAGAAAGTGGCAGCTAATGTTTCCTCAGTTAGAAGAATCCCCGGAAGATCTCAAGACGGCATCCTCTGTCGCAGAGGTGGCAGAGAGTGTGATACACTGGAACACGTCTTGGGAAACTGCTCTTATGGCGATACACTGAGAAACGCCCGCCATCATAATATAAGAGCTTCGTGGGAAGGGTTTTACCGCTTACGAAGAGGTTCACTGCGAATTAACGGAGGGTAGTGTGTATTACCTGAAGAATTGACATGCATGCCTTCATACATAGTAGCAAGAAAGGTTATATAACTGATTCCACAGTCAGTATGAAGCATCCCACAGGCCAGCCTTGGGAGCTTAATACTGAAAAAAATATCTACACACCATTTAGAAAAGATCGATGTATTGAGTTTAATGGTAGGAGCACGTGGCACAATAAGTAGGTTGTTCTAATTAACTACTGGAACAGGTTCCGCTTACAATAGTCTAAAATCCATCTTTTGGTAGTCGCCAATTAATAGTTTTCTACTTGTGAGTAGTGTAAAAGACAATGCGCTGGATATCATGCACCCCTACACAACAATAGGTACCGAGCTCGATAGCTGCAGTCGCTTAAGTGCAGCCAGTATCCAGTAATCGGGAGATAGTGGGTTCGAGCCCCACTGTCGGCAGCCCTGAAGATGGTTTTCCGTGGTTTCCCATTTTCACACTAGGCAAATGCCGGGGACGTACCTTAAGTAAGGCCACGGCCGCTTCCTTACACTTCTTAGGCATTTCCTATCCCATCGTTACCATAAGACATATCTGTGTCGGTGTGACGTAAAGCAAAATAGCAAAAAAAAAAAAAAAATAAATAAATTAAAAAATGGTCGGTGTTCTTAACAGAATTTTGTAGTGAATGGGTGTACTTCATGCACATTGTGTGCATTTCTATTGTTATTATTATTATTATTATTATTATTATTATTATTATTATTATCATTATTATTATTATTATTATTAGGACCTACCCATTTGTGGTCGAACGTAGGATGTGTTCCGAATCACAAACACCTGATTTGTTCATTTGTCTGGTCAATTCCCACAAATGACTATTCAAAGATCAGTGCCAATTAACGGCGGTATTCATATTTTAAAGCTCTTAGGCAACATTACGTCTGTAAAGGAATGTATTTAATGAGCATCAGAATCTTCTACAGACCACATCTAAGTTTGAATTTGTTCGACATTAATTTCACTTGCGGCTTAAATCACTTCTTTCATTGCGATGCATTCGGAGCTCTTTGGTACACATTTCTTCTACAGATCTCGTGGTGAGAAACAATGACCACGAAAACATCGTAATGCCAAATGTAGCCTACTGCTCTTTGCTTTTTTAATATCTCCATCAGTGTTTTATTGCTCTCTGTATTGTGTTATTAGTCTGATTTTTAGAGTTAATTACTAGATGATGTTTAATATTATATGTTCAGATTTTTGTTACTTTTGTTCGGTGTAGTTGAACTTTGTCCTTGTGGCAGCCCAGAATGCCTGGAAAGTCGTTGAGTTTCCGAATAAATAAATATGTATAGCACTCACGCTATGCATTGTTTTGAGGAAGTTTTATTTACACTATTAATTATTTAAATTTTGTACACCTTTCCTTGACAATTTCACAAATCACTTTTATTTGTTTGGTGGTCAACATTGTGATATAATGCAAACCAATGCATGATATACAAATAAGTACAATCCCTGAATATTTTTAACAATTCATTGTGTTTGGAGAGTCGACTTTACAATATGGTTTTCTTATTATTGTTACTACTAAGAGCTAAGTAATAATAGAGAACAATATTATACGAAATTAAATTATTTGTTGTGATGTATCGTTTTTGAGAGAGCATATTTTTTATGAACAACTATCAGTTACAATACTGAGAAAAACAAGAGAGGGAGACGTGTTTGAAAACTGTATTATTAAGATCTAATATTATTTTTGCCGGCCATGTGGTGTAGGGGTATCGTGCATGCCTTTCACCCGGAGACTCCGGGTTCGATTCCCGGCCAGGTCAAGGATTTTTACCTGGATCTAAGGACTGGTTCGAGGTCCACTCAGCCTACGTGATTAGAATTGAGGAGCCATCTAACGGTGGGATGGCGGCCCCGGTCTAGAAAGCCAAGAATAACGGCCGAGAGGATTCGTCGTGCTGACCACACGACACCTCATAATCTGCAGGTTTAGGGCTGAGCAGGGGTCGCATGGTAGGCCATGGCCCTTCGAGGCTGTTGCGCCATTGGGTTTGGTTTGATTTTATTATTTGTTTACTTCTCATCTTAAACTAATCTTAAACTTAGTTATATATATTTTTCTGGTTAATAAGGGATTCTGTTTATGAAACTTATAGGATAAATAAATGATCTGACACCTTGAAAGACTGCAGAGGTAAAAGCACTGACTCGCCACAAAATCGAATCGGGAGATTTCTCGAAGAATGCACTTAACTGAGTGGTTGGTGAGGCGAATAAAGAAGAAAATTGATTTTGGTGAGGAATTGTCCCCTAAAAGGAAGAACAAGGGTTGTTGGAAACCATTATTTCTACCATGGTCTGAATACTGCTTAAATAGGCTAATATATGCCACAAAAACTGGTTTGATTCAACCAGAGAAATTAAAAAAAATAAACATGAACTCAGTGGTGTTCCTGCATCAAAAAGAACTGTAAGGCACAAACTTTCACAAATGAACTCGAAGACCCTCGGACCTTCCCGAAAGCATAAGTTAACTGCTGCTATGTTTGCAAAATGTCTTCCATGGGCAAAAGAACACAAGCATCGAGATTTAGATTTCTGGAAATCGGAGAATATCATTTAAGTAAAATTGCCTTATGATAAATATATTTTGTAAGTTCAAGAACGTTCCCAAAGCAAATTATCGTGTCTTTTCTATTATGTTTCAGGGTTGCTTTGGTGATGAGTCAATATTTGAACTCCTTGTGAATGAATCTCAGTTTGTGTGAAGGCACCCCGTAAAAAGTACTATTCTGACTGTGTTGTGCAGACTGTGAAACACCTCATCAAAGTTATGATTTGGTATGTCATCAATGGCGAAAGGTAATGGACATCTTTAAGTGTTTGAGGAAACAGTGTGACAGGCCATTACAAGGAGGTGCTAAGGAAGAGGTTCCTGCCATAACTAAAAGAATGATTCCCTAATGGAGAACCGTTTGTTTTTATGCACGATGGAGCTCTGCGTCATACTGCACTATCATCAATAGAATTCTTTTTTGCAAGAACAAAATGTCCCTCTGTTACCCTGGCCAGGAAATTCATCATAATTTATTGAAAATATTTGGAAGCTGCTGAAGAGGGCGGTGGTAAAGGAAGGAATCACAACAAAACTTAAGGGAGATGGCACACACAGCAGTTTTCACTGAGTCGATCAGCATAGTCGGCAGCAGATTCGGCGCTCACTACTTAGCATATAAGTCGGTGAAAACACACACAGCGGCGATACTTATCTCACGGTGATCGTGCCGACTCTGCAAATCGTACTACCCATGTGTAGCCAGCTGTTTTTTTACTTCAAGCGGTTCCTCCGTCCATTGAGTTCATCATACACAGTGGTTTCAGAGTCGGCGCGTATAATATTTTCATATAATTTGTAATTTGATTACAGAGTAAAAATACAAAATTAATTTTAAAATACAAGTGTGTGTTTTGTATTCACCTCAGAGTTATATCGGTAACCAGTTTCTCCTCTGGGTTATACTGGTTCTCATACGTGTATTTTTCTTTGTTGTTTTTGGGTTTAGCTAATTAAGTAACTCATCGAAACAAGCATTGAAATCCGCGTGAAATTAAAAAAAAAACATATCTTCATCTCGCCTTGCTTCTTCGAATAAAGAATAAAAATTTCATCTTTTGTTACTCGATTACTCACAAACAGTATGGACCCACATTCGTCGTTTCTTCATTTTATTCTTTATTCTTCTCCAAGCTAAATGACCGAGCTCGATAGCTGCAGTCGCTTAAGTGCGGCCAGTATCCAGTATTCAGGAGATAGTAGGTTCGAACCCCACTATCGGCAACCCTGAAGATGGTTTTCCGTGGTTTCCCATTTTCACACCAGGCAAATGCTGGGGCTGTACCTTAATTAAGGCCACGGCCGCTTCCTTCCCATCCTAGCCCTTTCCTGTCCCATCGTCGCCATAAGACATATCTGTGTCGGTGCGACGTAAAGCCAATAGCAAAAAAAAAAAAAAACCAAGCTAAATGAATCAGTAGCAAAATAATTATAAACTCTCCCTCCAATAAATAATCTCTGTCAAGGGCCATATTCCGTCGCGTCAGCAATCACATTGCTGCTCATTCACAGCCACGTGCGTTTTGGAAAGTGTTGTGGGCGAATCTGCTACTAACTCGGCGAAAACCGCTGTGTGTGTTATAGCCCTAACTCAGTGAGAAGATACTTCAAGTATGTTATAATCACCCATTAACTCGACAGTTGATACAAGGATATATTAACAGTACGACAAGGTGAAGTGAAACATTAATCTCTCCCAAGGGTACCTTGTCGAAATATTAAGTAGCTAGGTTTTGTTATTTAAAAACTATACTCACTTCATGATCATGAATGTTATTATTAGAGCCCGGATTTTCATGCACTATCAAATCTCAAAATGCGGATGCATTCATGCACTATCATATGTCAAAATATGCACAATAAACTGGAAAATATGCACTATCAAAATTCAGTTCCTTTTAATACATGGTACAACAACTACCATAATTTCTCCAAATTGTCTTGATTTAAGCTCATCCGTTTATCTGTCAGCATATTCTTAAACACAGAAAATGCCGCAATGCTGATATGATTAAGTCAGAAGGAATCATTGGACTACAGTGGCTATACAGAGCCCTCAATGCCATATGGAAGGTTGAAAGGATACCTGAAGATTGGCAACAAAGAAGCCTTGTACCACTGTTCCAAAAAGGAAATAGGAAGAAATGTAAAAATGATGTAGGTATAACCCTAATATCATATGGGCTAAAAATAATGGAGAAAGTCAATGACACAAGACTGATGTATATAATAGAAACACAGTTAGAGGAAGAACAATATGGCTTTAGACCAAATAGTTCAACAATAGACTTGATATTTACAGTGCGAACAATAATGGAAGAAGAACCTGAAAGAAACAAGGAAATCATATTTGTATTTTTGGATTTGGAAAAAGCTTATGATACAGTTAAAAGAAAACATGTTTGGGAATGCCTATGGAAAAGGAATGTACCAAAATCATTAATTAACAAGATAAAAATGTTGTATCATGAGAGTGAAAGCAGTGTACAAGTGGGGAGTGGTGACTCTGACGTATTTTATACAAAACAATGTCTCAAGCAAGGAAGTGCACTGTCGCCATTATTGTTTATTATATTGATAGATGAAATCATAAAACGTGTAAAACAGAGTATCAGTAGTGATGAAGTGAATGCTTTGGTATTTGCAGATGACGTGGTGATTTGAAGAAAGGGAGAAGAGGAAGTACAAAGGAGACTGGACATTTGGAATGAAAATCTGAAGGAGTTTGGAATGGTAATTAGTAAAAGGAAAACTGTAGTCATGCACTGTGGAAAAGAGAAAAAGAGAAGCCAAGTGAACATAGACGGAGAACGGATAGAGAATGTAGAACAGTTTACACATCTGGGTAACATTATTAATGGAAGTAATGAAATCAACCCAGAAATTAATAACAGGCTAAGTAAAGGTGCAACATTTTATAATCAAGTCTGAGAAGATCTAAATATAGAACGGCTAGTACAGAAGATACAGAAAGCAAGACTGAGATGGTTCGGAAATGTAAAAAGAATGGGAAAGTAACGGGTAGCAGGAAGGGAATTGGAAAGAGAAGTTAAGGGAAAGAGACCAGTTGGAAGACCGAGAAGAAAGTGGATGGATCAGATTTGGAAGGACATTAGAGAAGCTGGATTAGATGTGGCGGAAGTAATGGAGCAGGAAAAGTGGAAGGACAGAAAGGAGTGGAGGAGGCTTGTTAACTACACCCGGGCGACTGGAGTGGGACATTGATGATGATGATGATGAGAGAATGATCTTTCTACATCACAAGAAGTGACAGGTGCATACTTAAATGAAGACATTTGGGTCAAAGTGAGGTCAAATTGTGCGTCTTTTGCATTTTCACCACAACACATCTAATACAAGTTTGACGAATTCAAAGTCAGGATTTGAACGGATCATTTTGTTGGACCTACTGCTGCAGCTACTTCTCCGTGCGAAGATTGCAGGGTTACGTGCCAGATACGACCGTGCCGGATGCGACCAGGCCATTATTGTGCCAATAGCGACCGAGTAGATAAGCATCGTGCCGCATGCGACCCATCAATCATTTACAATTGATCTGCATTAAGGGCTGTCACCAAGTGGAAGGTTGCTTATAAGTAGGTAACTTGGTCTTTTCTAAAATAAAGGTCTGACACCGTTCTTAGCAGGTTCGAGTGCCGTTGGTCGAAAGAAAAATATGATAATGTTGCTGGCTTTACGTCCCAGTAACTACTTTATGGTTTAAGGAGACGCCGAGCTGCCGGAATTTAGTCCCGCAGGACTTATTTTACGTGCCAGTAAATCCACCGACACAAAGCTGATGTATTTGAGCACGTTCAAATACCACCGGACTGAGCCAGGATCGAACCTGCCAAGTTGGAGTCGGAAGACCAGCATCTCAACCATCTGAGCCGTCTGAGCCACTTAGCCTGGATGAAAAAAAAATGTAACGTTCCAGACGTCACAGTGTAATTATGTTAATTTTATTATGTGTAATTAATTCAGGAATTTAACGTCATGATATTTATCTTGGTATGTAATTTTATTATAATTCATGTTTAATCATTTGCTCACTATCATTTCATTACTTTGTAACTACGACTTGTAAACGAGGGCTGAATATCCTAATATTCACTTAGATTCTTGCGACATTCGTTTAAATTTAACTTGCAGTAGATTTCTTCTATCTTGCCACATCACCGAGGAAGAAGGAAGGACAAATTTAGACATCAAATTCTTGGAAAAGCGAGCACGTGTTCAAGCGTTGTAACGACAGCTACCGTATTTCGACCAGAATAATTCAAACTGATCACCGCCTATATTTTCAAAGGAGCGTCATGTTGCCATGGATACTGAGTGAAAGGGCTAATAGAAGAACAGTTGATATCTTGGTTGGGACCCATCTACTCTAATATCTGGAGTGGGGAGAGACGTGTCAACTGATTGGACCACGTGTAGCGACCTGTAATTAGAGCCAGAGAAGGTTATAAAAGGGCGTGTTGGAGCTCTTGGCATCATTCTTCTTGATTCTGCATTCGTTATTATTAATCATCTTGATTCTTCGATCTTGTATTCGCTGTAGGTCTGAGAACTTGTCTTATGGTTGTTGTACCATAGTGGACTAGTGTGATAGTTTATCACTTCTACATTAATTACTTCGTTACCACGACGTGGTACTTAGGAATTTCTGAATGAGGGGTGTATAGCCACTCTCATCAGGAAGTACGTACAGCTCGGCTACTAGACCGGTTTGTACCAGTCTAAGACAATAGGTAGTATTAAACTAGATAGAAATGAAACTTCAGGGCACATTTTCAGTAAAGTTGGAAGGATTATTAATTGAGTATCCTCTCCACATAACCCAAGGAGGTTTTTCTAACTATGACTTAGGGCTCATCTCCAATATATGGGATAGAGCATAATAGGGAGTGTTAGTGTCGAAGCCATCTTCCAATTAGTGGTCGGTGCACTTAGCAAGGCAGGAATGGTACTTAGCTGCAGATGAAGATATCTCAAAGACGACCGGTGATGTTCCAGCTACAAGGATGGAAGCTTTCCAAGGACCAGCAGAACAAGACTAGATGGTGAGCAAGCGAATTAAAAATATTGCAAGTTTTCGCGAAGTAGAGTCATTCAACTTTTTGTTAAATTCATTTCCTATTTTAAATTCAGTTCTCGTTAAACCGTCGTCATTTATATTCAATATAATAAATAGTATTTTCCTAGTTCACTTTAATCAATCTGCCTTAATTAGCCTTTTGATTTCTAATTCTTCTGCTTAATGATTAGTGCATTATCACCCCACCCCTGTGATAAGAGTCCGTCCAAGCTTGATTATAAATTTTTATCTTTAAGTCATCAACTTAAAGATTGGCGCCCTTAGCTTGCATGGTTGCATTTCTCGTTCAATGATTGTTCTCCGAAAGGGGAAGTCACATAAATGCCGCTCCAACGTAGGGCGAGAAAATCATTAAGTACGGAGCAGTTAATGACAGTAACGATATCAGAATTCGTATTATGGGCAAAATTTGGATATCCACGTTGCATTAGGAGTGTTTGATTGTGGGGAGGGTCATGGCTGATCAGACGAAAGAGGAGAGGATGTTGCGCAGTGGACGGGCGATAAAAGGCAATAACGTATTGAGTTCAGAGGAAGAGTTGTGTAGTCTAGTAGAGGAAATTGAAGATAGAAGTGTAAGTAGTATGGAGAGTGAAGGCAAACAGAAAGAAGTCAGTATGGAGTCAGATGATAGTAGGATGGGGGGCGAAGCGGAAGTAAACACTAACAATGAAAGTAATAATAATGATCAGTTAATGGAAATGATGCAGTTAATGTTAAGTAAGATAGAGGATAGTAAATCTGAAATAAAAAACGAAATGGAACAAAATAAATTTGAAATAAAAAAGGAATTGGAACAAACTAAATCAGAAATCAAAAATGAAGTAGAACAAACTAAACGAGAATTAAGTAAGGCATTGAATGAACACAAGGTAGAAGCTAATAAAAGGATGGACGAACATAGCAAACAGTTACAAAAATTATTTAAACAAAATGAAAGATTTAACAAGCAGATAGAGGAACAGAAAGAGATAACTAAGCAAAACAAACAAGAGGTAGAAAATAAATTTGTAGAGCAGAGGAGTGAGTTGTTGGAATTAATGGGGAAGGAAAACAACTCTACTAGGGAGGAAGTAATGAGGCAGGTCACTAGTATTGATAAGAGAGTTGAGACTCAAAGAGGGGAAATACGGGTATTCAAAGACCACGTCCAACAAGAGATAGACACAGTAAAGCTTAGAATAGAAGATGAGACCCGGGCGAGTGAAGAAAGGTTTGCGATAGCTGCAGAGAATAAGATTGAAATTAGGACATTGAAAGAGAAGCAGGTTAATTTGGAGAGCGAAATTGATAGGAGAGACAAAGATGTAGAATGCCGGATGGAGAAAGCAGAAAATCAGTTAAAACAGGTGGCAAAGGATAAACAGGTTTTCACGGGAAAGCAATGTCTAGGAAATAGCTACATTAGGGAAATTGAACTACCTAAATTTAATGGGAAACAAACGAACCCGCTAGATTTCCTTAAGATGATAGAAAAACGATTTGAAAAGCGTCTAGAGGAAGGGTCTATGGACCGGGAAGACGTTATGGAAAATATTGACCATGCTTTTGTAGGAGAAACTCGGTCTTGGTTCATGGTATATAGGCAAACGATGACGAACCTGAAAGAATTCAGAAATAAGTTTAGAGAGAAATTCTGGAATGAAGCGATACAAGCTCGGGAGAGAGAAAGGGTGGTATTTGGGAGGTACAAACAGCATGAGGGAGTCACTATGACCGAATACTTCTTGGCCCATGTCATGATTTGTCAGAACTTAGATGGTATAACCGAGGGGTCTGATGTAGTAAGACTACTTTTGAGACATTTTCCGGACAGGGTGAGAGAAGCGGCCTGCATGCAAAGAGCTGGTACTATTCAGGAGATGGAGAACCTACTAGGCAGTTTTGATGCTTTAGGTAACCTTAGGAGTAGAACGGAGAATATACAGAGCTTTAGTCATCACAACGGAATGAGGCATAACGGAAGAACACAGAATCACGAAGCTCGCAATCAGTTCAGACCTCAGCATAACAATAGGAGCGGAGCACCTGAATATAGGACAGGAAATTCCCAACGGGGGCCAGAGCAATGTACTAATGAGTCCAACGTCAATACACAAAGGGAACCTTTAAACTAACTAGAGGCTGTAATCTTAGGTCAGAATTCCAGCCTAGTACGAAGGTAGCGAAGTGTCTTGTCATGAAAGTGTTACCATATGACCTAGATGTTAGAGACGATTTGTTGTATGAACCCGAGCAGAATAATGGAGATTCAAGTAATAAAGTAGTCAATCCCGTTGTTAAATTGAAAGTCTGGGGGGCGTGGGTTAAAGTTTTTATTGATTCTGGTAGCCAAATATCATGTATTAGTTCTCAGTAGTATGAGTCATTAGTGAAACAGGGTATTCAGTTGGAGGAAATGCCTGTTAAGTCTACTTTCATCATTACGGCTGTTGGAAAGAGGTCTAAGCAAATTTGTAAACAAGTAGCTGTTCCGATCTGTATTAATAATTTTATTAGCGTTCAGATATGTTTGGTAATTCCGCATTTGATATTTGATCTTATCTTGGGATCTGACTGGTTAACGTTAAAATTGGCTCAGTTAAATTACAACGATTCAGTGCTAAATTTGAGGTGGAATAATGAGGATATCAAGGTCAAGTTTGAGGAGGAAATTCAGAGGAAAACGGAAGGTAGTACAGTGTGGAGAATGAGAGAGGTTTCTAAAGTTAATGAAGAGGCTAGTGAGGGCCTGAAGTTGTGCCAGTTGTGGATTAATGAGGATAAAATATGTGGCTTGAAAGAAGCCGTAAGTAGAAATCAGTTAAATGAAGTCCAGAAGGACAAGTTATTTGAAGTGTTATGTGAACACATGGAGATTTTCTCTGAGAAACCTGGTGTTACCCATCTGTACGAGCATTCTTTTTCTGTGCTGGATAAGAGTCCATTTAGCGGACCGCGGTATCCGATACCACACAAATATGCCATAGCCGTAGAGGATCAAATTCAAGCTATGTTAGCAGACGATGTGATTGAATTATCATACAGTCAATACGTTAATCCCTTAATTGTCGTGCCTAAGTCTGATGGATCAATACGTTTGTGTATTGATGGCAGGCAAATGAACAGACGTATTGGTGCTGATCAGTTGAGATCACAAACCATTGAAGAGTTGATACAGAGTTTTCAGGGTAAGAGTTGGTTTTCTACGTTAGATCTTAGGAGTAGTTTTTGGCAGATACCTTTGAGATCAGAAGACAGGCCTCTTACTGCTTTCAGCTATAAGCATAGTTTGTACCAATTTAGGCGTGTTCCTTTTGGGACCCGTACGAGTTCGGCAGCTCTAATTCGCGCACTAAGTATTGCCTTGGGAGATGATACTGGAGATTATGCTACGATTTATATCGATGACTTGGTTATAGCATCTAGTACCTTTGAAGAGCACTTGGACCACTTGGAGAGGGTTTTTTCTAAATTAGAGTATGCTGGTTTTACTCCGAAACTTGACAAATGTGTTTTCAGTAGACGAGAGGTGACTTTTTTGGGGCACCGTGTATCGGCAATGGGAGTGACGCCTGAGAGCACAAGAATTGAAAAAATATTGAATACTACGACACCTAGAAATATTAAGGAGCTCAGATCGTATATTGGTGTATGTAATTTTTTCAGACGATTTGTAGTGAGATTTGGTAACTTACTAGAGCCATTTAGAGAACTATTGAAAGCTGGCAGTAAGTGGGAATGGACACAAGATCATGATAGAGCTTTCCTAAAATTAAAAGGATTCAGGCAGGCGGTTGTTTTGAGATACCCCATGCCTGATAGGAAGTATGTGTTGCTGACGGACGCATCTCACTGTGGTATCGCTGGTGCACTATGTCAAGTAGATGATGATGGTAATTTAGGGATTGTGTCTTTAGCTTCCAGAGGTTTAAGTGCTGCTGAAAAGCGTTATACTATAACGGAACTTGAATTCCTAGCTATCGTATACTCCCTAAGTAAATTTAGGATGTATGTTTTAGGTACCGAATTTGAAATTAGGACGGATCATCATGCTCTTTCTTTTGTATCCAAGTGTAAATTATCATCTAACAGAGTTAGTAGATGGATACTCGCCCTACAAGAGTATGATTTTAAGGTAACTCACATTAAGGGAAAGAATAATGTCCTTGCTGATTTATTGTCACGTGATCCGAAGTTGTGCGAAGAAGGTAGCCTTCTAGAGCCACGTGAGGGCATTATTATATGTACATGTCTGTCTAAGGAAAATGAAACTGCTCTAAATAGACTACGTAACCTATTGGTTGAACAGTCGGTAGACGAAGAATGTCGGGAACCTTTGTCTGTACTTCAGGGAGGAGAGCAGCTCACTGTGTCGCATGGTAGGCACACGTACAAACTGGTTAACGGGTTTCTAGCCAGGAAATGTGGCGAGGATCTCTGGGGGATTTGTGTACCCAAAGCGCTACGTGTGGAATTGATTTGGTTTATCCACAAAGAATTAGGACATTATGGAGCTAATAAAGTTCTGTATGAGATCCGACAGAATTTTATATGGGACAAGATGGGAAGAGATATAAGAAAAATTCTTTCCACTTGCAATCTGTGTCAGCGTAGCAAAGTTCCTAACCGCTATTTAGCAGGACCTCGTCAGGCAGTAATCTCAGAAAGACCTGGTGACTTGGTGTGTACTGATCTGTTTGGACCCGTGGTAAAGGGACAGTTCGGCTTCCAATATATTTTAGTCATTATTGATGCCTTCTCGAAGTTCGGTATGAGAAAAGCCACTGGAAAATCTTGTAGTCGTATAATCCAACAGAAGTATATCCCTGAATTAGGTACTCCTCTTAGAATATTATCAGACAGTGGACCGCAGTTTATTTCGAGAAAATGGAAGTCCATAATTAGAGAGCTAGGTATTACACAGGTTCATTCATCCATTAGATACCCTCAGGGCAACATGTGTGAGCGCGTTATGAAAGAGTTATCTCGCATGTTTAGATGCTTAGTGTTCGATAAGCATACAGCCTGGGTGGCTCATTTATCCCGCATAGAGACATGGATCAATGCAGTTCAACATGAAAGCACTAGATTGACGCCGTCACAAGTTCATTTTGGTCGTAAGCCCCAGAATGAACTAGTGAGAGTGTTAGGTTTGCCTGAGGAACCACCTCGTAATGCTGAATTTTACGTCCGACTGGCACGGGAGAACCTGATTAAATCTGGAGATAAACGTAAAAGGCAGCAGAAACGTAAGGTACTTGATAACTTTGAGGTAGGTGATATGGTTTTGGTGAGAGTTCCCATGTTGTCAAACAGTGAGGATAAGGTAACAAAGAAATTTTTTCTTTTATATCAAGGTCCTTATAAAGTACATAGAAAACTAGGACCCTGTGCTTACAAGTTAGCGGATGGCGAGAGCGTAATGAATGGTTCATATAACATTAGTAGTTTACGGAGATACCTGTTGTGTGAGGTGGCTGAACCGGATTGTGAGATATAGGTCAGTAACTCGGGGAAGTTCCTACCTGTTATGTCAGACTACGAGCGGAATGAGTTTCCCTCTCATTGTGGTGGTATTTCCTAGTTGTGTTTGTAAACTAGGGAGGTGTTTGTGTGTAGCGGTAGATTTACGCTCGTTCATTGACAATAGATCATCTGTTTTCTGTATGTGAGGCCATGAAATTTTGTATCTTATCTGTTTTCTGAGATGTTACCGAAGGCTAATTAAAGCTGACGACGGCAAATAATTAATCTTCCCGTATGTGCATTTCTAACTTGCAATAATTTTACCGTGAGCTTAAATCGCGTGTGTATTCGTGTGAAGTGTATTGCATCCTGCTTCAAGATAAGGTTGAAACATTCGAGAGAGTGATTAAGGTGTAAATTGGTTGTATCATTTGTTTTCCATGGTTTTAATGTAAAAGATTGGAAGAGAACGTGTTACTGCTATCTAGCAAAGAATGTCGGAAACATGGAGAGTAAAAGGATTAATAGACACTCGGGAGAGTTTGTAATCTGAATTGTATATATATTATGTTATATTCTCAAAGATAATCTTGTTTTAAAAAATGGAAAGTTGCTCATGTTGGGCATAATTTAGTATCTAAACCTCAAGATGAACTGAAATAACAGACATTCGCAATGGTAAGCAGTCTAAGAGAGATATGGAGACAGTGAGATATAATTAATTGTATGAAAATAATGTCGCTCGTAATGGGCAGGTAATAGAGGTATTTCATGTCAATGTGGGAGTAAGTGTGTGAGTTCTCAACTCATGTGATATTATTTAAGAACTCATGGGGGCGTATGTAACGTTCCAGACGTCACAGTGTAATTATGTTAATTTTATTATGTGTAATTAATTCAGGAATTTAACGTCATGATATTTATCTTGGTATGTAATTTTATTATAATTCATGTTTAATCATTTGCTCACTATCATTTCATTACTTTGTAACTACGACTTGTAAACGAGGGCTGAATATCCTAATATTCACTTAGATTCTTGCGACATTCGTTTAAATTTAACTTGCAGTAGATTTCCTCTATCTTGCCACATCACCGAGGAAGAAGGAAGGACAAATTTAGACATCAAATTCTGGGAAAAGCGAGCACGTGTTCAAGCGTTGTAACGACAGCTACCGTATTTCGACCAGAATAATTCAAACTGATCACCGCCTATATTTTCAAAGGAGCGTCATGTTGCCATGGATACTGAGTGAAAGGGCTAATAGAAGAACAGTTGATATCTTGGTTGGGACCCATCTACTCTAATATCTGGAGTGGGGAGAGACGTGTCAACTGATTGGACCACGTGTAGCGACCTGTAATTAGAGCCAGAGAAGGTTATAAAAGGGCGTGTTGGAGCTCTTGGCATCATTCTTCTTGATTCTGCATTCGTTATTATTAATCATCTTGATTCTTCGATCTTGTATTCGCTGTAGGTCTGAGAACTTGTCTTATGGTTGTTGTACCATAGTGGACTAGTGTGATAGTTTATCACTTCTACATTAATTACTTCGTTACCACGACGTGGTACTTAGGAATTTCTGAATGAGGGGTGTATAGCCACTCTCATCAGGAAGTACGTACAGCTCGGCTACTAGACCGGTTTGTACCAGTCTAAGACAATAGGTAGTATTAAACTAGATAGAAATGAAACTTCAGGGCACATTTTCAGTAAAGTTGGAAGGATTATTAATTGAGTATCCTCTCCACATAACCCAAGGAGGTTTTTCTAACTATGACTTAGGGCTCATCTCCAATATATGGGATAGAGCATAATAGGGAGTGTTAGTGTCGAAGCCATCTTCCAATTAGTGGTCGGTGCACTTAGCAAGGCAGGAATGGTACTTAGCTGCAGATGAAGATATCTCAAAGACGACCGGTGATGTTCCAGCTACAAGGATGGAAGCTTTCCAAGGACCAGCAGAACAAGACTAGATGGTGAGCAAGCGAGTTAAAAATATTGCAAGTTTTCGCGAAGTAGAGTCATTCAACTTTTTGTTAATTTCATTTCCTATTTTAAATTCAGTTCTCGTTAAACCGTCGTCATTTATATTCAATATAATAAATAGTATTTTCCTAGTTCACTTTAATCAATCTGCCTTAATTAGCCTTTTGATTTCTAATTCTTCTGCTTAATGATTAGTGCACTATCACCCCACCCCTGTGATAAGAGTCCGTCCAAGCTTGATTATAAATTTTTATCTTTAAGTCATCAACTTAAAGATTGGCGCCCTTAGCTTGCATGGTTGCATTTCTCGTTCAATGATTGTTCTCCGAAAGGGGAAGTCACAAAATCACCGTCAGAATGTTGGCCAGCAGGGTAGAAAAGTTGGTGGTAGACAGTTTCTAATCACTAAATTGCATGCCAAAAGCCTGGATTCAAATCCAAACCTTTTCCCAATGTTCAAATGGAGTGAGGGGATATGATGCTGTTGATGGTGATTCGGCCGTCGGATGGCGACGTAAAGCATTGAGCAGACCAAACCAAACCAAACCCCATGGCACTACTACAGCCCTTGAAGGGTCTTGGCCTACCAAGCGACCGCTGCTCAGCCCGAAGGCCTGCAGATTACGAGGTGTCGTGTGGTCAGCACGACGAATCCTCTCGGCCGTTATTCTTGGCTTCCTAGACCGGGATTGAGCAGATCCCTTGGTATTATTCGAGGTGAGTAGGCTACGTGCCGAAACCGGGTTTCATCTCTCCCTACTTCATTATCATAATTTCACACGGGCGTCAGGTAGAAAGACCTGCACCAGGAAAGCCGAACACGTCCTCGGACACTCCTGGTACTAATAGGACACGATAAGTAAGTAGGCGTAAGTCGTAAATAATTTCAGAGAATTAGGATCTTTTTTTCTTTTGCTAGTGGCATTACGTCGCACGGACACACACAGGTCTTAAAGCGACGATGGAATAGGAAAGGGTTAGGAATGGGAAGGAAGCAGCCCTGGTCTTAATTAAAGTACAGCCCCAGCATTTGCCTGGTGTGAAAATGGGAAACCACGGAAAACCATCTTCAGGGCCGCCGACAGTGGGATTCGAACCCACAATCTCCCGGATGCAAGCTCAGGGCCGCTCGCCTCTAACCGCATGGGCAACTCGCCCGGTGGGAAAAGACGTAAACGCATCACCATGTTTCGTGTTGTAAAACGAGTTTCCCCCAGAAGTGTTATCTAAAGTAGGGGCAGTAGCTGCTTATAGGATTTATTGAAATGGCATTGCACTTCGTTTAGCTTACCTTATCTTGGGTCATGACACAACTTATCAAATGACAATTTGCTTGTCAACTCCGGTCGCATCCGGCACGGTTACAGATTATGCGGTCGCTAGTGGCACGGGTCGCATGCGGCACGGTCGCATCTGGCACGCCACCGATTGCAGATTATGATGTCTTCAATAACTGTTAAAGATTGAAGCTGCGATAACAAAGACGTGTGACGAGTGAGAGTTCCGGGTACGAAATTCCAGGATAACAACGGAAGTTGCAAAGTTCAGTGTAAACCCAAAGCTTGCAAGCAGCTATCTCAGTAACGCGGCGTCACAGAAGTGTGATACAAGTTTTGTTTTGTTCGTCTAGCATAGTCAAACAAATGAGCCGTTAATGAGTAATGCACAATTTAAGGTTCAGTTTATAGCACTGTATAACTGGGACACCTTATTCCTAAGAATTACAGAGATCAACGTGGGGACTTCCGCCTTACGTCAATGTCCACTCAAGCAACAAACAAGAAAAGTGCTTGGTTAATTGGATTATAGGACCTCTATCGCATGTACTAACTTCGATGTAAAATAGGATGCTAGGAAAACATAATCTTCGTCTCTCAGTAATAGACATACACTACAACGTGGAAAAATGGTCCCAAATTCTGCACACCAACATTCATAAAAGGCACTATCATGCAAGTTAACATTATATATGCACCAAAGTCAGAAAAAAGTCATATTATGCAGTGTTACACGTCCAAACATTCGCTATTAAATGCAATCTTAAAAAATGTGCATTATGCATGATTTTCCTCCTAACAAGGCCAAAACATGCAAACATGCAGGGAAAAGGAATGGTTATTTGGAATCGTTAAGCCATAAAATGAATATTTGGAAAGTTTGAGAAGTGTAACCAGCTTAGTTAAAAACATGCATTTGCTTGAAAACCCGGGCTCTAGGTTATTATTGTGTGCGTTAAGGAGGTGTAACGAATATGGGCTCATCTGCGGAAACAAAATTGGTCCCCTCAAAGGAATTGTATAAAACCAATCAATAACACACATAAAATTACCGATAGCTGTTAGAAGCATAACTTTAAGGTAATATGCACCCATTTCATATATACTGTTACAAAATTAAATGATGTATTATTAGATTTTATGCACGCCTCTGTGGTGTAGTGATTACCTGCCACCCTCGAAGGTCCGGGTTCGATTCCGGGCTCTGCACGAAATTTGAAAAGTGGTATGAGGCCTGGAGCGGGGTCCACTCAGCCTCGGAAGGTCAACTGAGTAGAGGGGTTCGATTTCCCCCTCAGTCATCTTCGAAGAGGTTTTCCGTGGTTTCCCACTTCTCCTCCAGGCAAATGACGGGATGGTACCTAACTTAAGGCCACGGCCTCTTCCTTCCCTCCTCCTTCTCTATCCTTTCCAATCGTCCCATCCCCCCCCCCCCCACAAGGTCTCTGTTCAGCATAGCAGGTGAGGCTGCCTGGGAGAGGTACTGGTCATCCTCTCCAGCTGCATGCCCCTCCGACCCAAAGCCTCACGCTCCAAGACTCTTGAGGCGGTAGAGGTGGGATCGCTCGCTGAGCCAGAGGGAAAAACCAACCCTGGAGAGTAAACGGATTAAGAAAGAAAGAATTATTAGATTTTATTTTTAAAATTAAATATTTTGTAGGGGTTGAAATACACCATAAATAAATATATGTTTATCTCTTAGTTTTTCAATTGTTAAAACTCTAATATACTCACATTAGGGTCTAAAGAAACTGGGCCACGCGGTACAATTTCTGCGGAGCAAAGGTATTGAATATTTTAATCACACCTGTGGATGTCACATTCGATGCTGAAGAGGCCCTTATGTCTCGTTTTGTGGAAGAAACTGTAACAGGTACAAATAGGTCTAACATATGATACATTGGTAAAATTTTCATTGGTTTGTCTTAAAATTGGTGCAGATCATATTGAGAAAGCGTGCTTTGCGAGAGGCGGCTGTGCTAGACTGAACACAATAACAATAACTGCAGCCAGGTGCAACTCTATGGCAATTACTCTACTTGCGAATTGCAAAAACAATAATTTTCGGCACATAATGTCACCTTCCCCATGCAGAGTGGCATTCGGGTAAAATTGTGTATTGACTTTTATTTTCTGGGTAAGTCTGCGGGTCCCTTACGCGCCGGGCCCGTCTGCGTTGCAGGACATTAACATTACAGCGCTGGTGTCGTGTCATTTATTAGTTATCACTAATGTTCGGATAAATGAAATCCCTTTATTGAGGCAGATCAAAATAAACTTAGTAGACTTAGAATTCAAGGTGCATCTAATAATATGGCTAAGGACTGTACAGTGATGGTGGTGATTATTGTTTTAACCAGAAGTACAACTGGACAACGATCCTCTATTAACACTTATCAGAGAGAAGAAACGGAGTTAGAAAAATGAAGGTATTGACCAAAGAAAGAAGAAAAGGGCCAAAAAAAGCGAGAGAATGAAATACTCCCAAGGCCACACCTAATAGCGTCGGGGACGGAAAAGAACAATTATTGACCAAGGGAAGTCGGCTAGGATAGATTAAAGTGAGAAGCCTGGCACAAATAAGTGGAAGCAATGTCAGTAATCAGCTAAGGGCCCTGTGGTCGCCGAAGTCTGTGATCAAGATAAGAGTCCCTAAGGCCCGTTTTTTAGTCACCTCTTACCGCCCTCAGCCACAGTGGAGGACACATTTTTGAGATAATTAGTGTAAATATTACACCTCAAATTTTGTTATAAAAGCAGCCTTTCTTTCTTTCTTTCTTTCTTTCTTTCTTTCTTTCTTTCTTTCTTTCTTCCTTTCTTAATCCCTATTACTCTCCAGGGTTGGTTTTTCCCTCGGACTGAGCGAGGGATCCCACCTCTACCGCCTCAAGGGCAGTGTCCTGGAGCGTGAGACTTTGGGTCGGGGGATAGAGATGGGGAGGAGAACCAGTACTTCGCCCTGGCCGCCTCACTTGCTATGCTGAACAGAGGCTTTGTGGGTGATGGGAAGATCGGAAGGGATATAGAACGAAGAGGGAAGGAAGCGGTCGTGGCCGTAAGTTATGTACCAACCCGGCAATTTGCCTGGAGGAGAAGTGGGAAACCACGGAAATCTACTTCGAGTATGCCTGGTGTTGACCTCCCGAGACTGAGTGGACGCCGTTCCAGCTCTCGTACCACTTTTCAAATTTCGTGGCAAAACCGGGAAGCGAACCTGGGCCTCCGGGGGTGGCAGCTAATCACACTAACCACTACTCCACAGAGGCAGACACCAAAAGCAGTAGTTGTCAAAAAATACCATTTTTTTCAATTCAATTAATAAAGATAATAAATTAATAAATGAATAAAGATAAAAAGAAAAAAACTGAAGAGCTGACCACGAGACACCCACATGGATGTCAAGGACGCTAACCAATAGACCACTGGTGCTACAGGTAAGCCTACTCTAACGGAAATTGCCAACAGGTATTCAGGCTGTAATATTTAAAGAGCCATTTTCTCGTTAAATAAAGATGGATGGCACAAATTATCGAACACTTAATTTTTGATGGTGGTAGCTATTATTGTTTTAAGAGGAAGTAGAACTATTAATACTAATCAGAGGGAAAATTTGGAAGGAATCAAACACTCCGAAAAATGAAGGTATTGGCCAAAGAAGGCAAGGGTCACCAAGGGCGCGAAAATGAAAAATTTCCTAGGCCTTCATACGTAATGCCGTTGCGTTCGGAAAAGAACAAGAGTTGACCAAGGGAGGTCGGATAGGATAGATGGAAGTGAGGAGCCTAACACAAGTAGGTGGAAGCAATTTCAGGACTCAGCTGAGGGCCCGTGGTCACTAACTCACGATCCCAAGTTGAGAGCCCCTACGGCCCCTTTTAGTCACCTCTTACAACAGGAAGGGTATACCGTGGGTGTTATTCTTTTTTCTTGCTAGTTGCTTTACGTCGCACTGACACAGATATGTTTTACGGAGACGATGGGACAGGGAAGGGCTAGGAGTGGGAAGGAAGCGGTCGTGGCCTTAATTAAGGTACAGCCCCAGCATTTGTCTGGTGTGAAAGTGGGAAACCACGGAAAGCCATCTTCAGGGCTCCCGAATACTGGCCGCACTTAAGCGACTGCAGCTATCGAGCTCGGTGGGGGTGTTATTCTACGGGCCCCCCACACAAGGGAAGAACACGTATTTGTATATCAAATATAAAGACTAAAGGCAGGCGTTTATTTCAAGTGGAGGCACATACTTCCCCTAGTGCACCGTCACTGCATTGTCCTACATAAGAGGCTTGCAGTGGTGTCTCAACGGCGCACTAGCCGCCAGGGACTTGGAAAAGTGTAGCAGTCCAACTGACGAGCCCACTGCCAGTAAATCCACGATTAAAGAGGCTTAAAGAGCTTGAATGTTTTTAACGTATTTGTTTATTTATGACGTAGGTCAATCTCCTGAAGTTTGAACTAAAATGTGACCTCCATAGCTGTGGCCTGCCGCTGTGAGCGATCGAAAACGTCCTTGCTGTGAATGAATGCGGGTCGTGTGAGGCTTGCACGCCTGCCAGTGCGGTACACGTGTGTACAGTTTCTAGTCAGTCCTGTTCTACAGGAAGAAAAATCTTAACATGCCAGTTCCCAATACTTGTGTTATGTAAGGCAAACCTGTATTTTAACTCCATATAATGGCTGATTATATAAGCTACCTGTTCTTGAAAATCGTCCTTCACACAAGCACATACCTTTCATGGCTTATCTGATCATAAAATTCTATACTGTGCTCTGCTGACATTAGAAATTCGTGTAAGTTTTGAAATATGAATTTTAACAAAATTCCCTATGACTGTCCACTGCGGACTTATTTTTGTTGAACTATCTGTGTTGACTATTGTGAACACAGTTATTTATAATGCATTCTTTAGGGTATATGAAAAACTTACATACCGGTAATAGTAATATCGGTTTCTCTAGTGTAGTGGTTGGTGTGATTAGCTGCTACTCCCGGAGGCCCGGGTTCGATTCCCGGCTCTGCCACGTAATTGAAAACGTGGTCCGAGGGCTGGAACGGGGTCCACTCAACACCCCCGTGGTCAACTGAGTAGAGGGGAGTTCGATTCCCACCGCAGCCATCCTCGAAGTGGTTTTCCGTGGTTTCCCACTTCTCCTCCAGGTAAATGCCGGGATAGTACTTAACTTAAGGCCACGGCCGCTTCCTTCCCTCTTCCTTGTCTATCCCTTCCAATCTTCCCTTCCCTCCTCAAGGCTCCTGTTCAACGTAGCAGGTGAGGCCACCTGGGCGAATTACTGGTCCTCCTCTTCAGTTGTATACCCCGACCCAAAGTCTCACGCTCCAGGACACTGCCCTTGAGGCGCTAGAGGTGGGATCGCTCACTGAGTCCGAGGGAAAACCAATCCTGGAGGTTAAACAGATTAAGAAAGAAAGAATATAATAATAATAATAATAATAATAATAATAATAATAATAATAATAATAATAATAATAATGTCCACCTGTGTGGTGTAGTGGTTAGTGTGATTAGCTGCCACCCCCGGAGGTCCGGGATCGATTACCGGCTCTGCCACGAAATTTGAAAAGTGGTACGAGGGCTGGAACGGGGTCCACTCAGCCTCGGGAGGTCAACTGAGTAGAGGTGGGTTCGATTCCCACCTCAGCCATCCTGGAAGTGGTTTTCCGTGGTTTCCCACTTCTCCTCCAGACAAATGCCGGCATGGTAACCCACTTAAGGCCACGGTCACTTCCTTCCCTCTTCGCTGTCTGTGCCATCCAATCTTCCTATCCCTCCACAAGGCCCCTGCTCAGCATAGCAGGTGAGGCCGCCTGGGCGAGGTACTGGTCATTCTCCCCAGTTGTATCACCCGACCCAAAGTCTGAAGCTCCAGGACACTGCCCTTGACGCGGTAGAGGTGGGATCCCTCGCTGAGTCCGAGGGAAAAGCCAACTCTGGATGGTAAACAGATTAATATAGAAGATAGAAGAGGATAGTATTAATAATAATAATAATAATAATAATAATAATAATAATGGATTGAGGCCTTCGGAGAGGCCTGATGCAGGTCTTTCGAGCTGACGCTGTATAGGCGATCTGCACGTCTGTGAGGATGGGGCCCTATTTATGATGGATTCTAGTGACGAAGGCGGCACAAACATCCAGCGCTCGAGCCTTAGTAATTAACTAGTGAAAGTTAAAAATCACTGACCCGGCGGGGAATCGAACCACGGACTTCTTGGACTAATGAACAGCATGCTAACCTTTCAGCTATAGAGCCGGACACTGACAAAATAAAACTTAGTGTTCTTATTCTCCTTCTGCGCGTTATCCCGTTGGTCCGCATAATGGATCAATGAACGCCACATTGTTCTATCGGCCGCTCCTTCTTGGTGTATGTTCAGGAGCTTCAGCTCACTACTGGTAGCTTCCAATGTTCAGTCACTGCAACTTCAGTCGTCCACGTGGTCTTCGTCCAGCAAGATCAAGATGGTATGCAGTGCTGCGTCATGTACATACCAACGAAGTCTGCATTCACGCATCTTGTCATGAATGAGTGCCATCCCGATACGCTGTCTGTTGGTAGTGTTGCTGACATGATCGTGAGGGAGAATATCAATTATCCTGCGTAACATACACATTTCCATGGAGAGAATGTTTAGCTTTTTTCGGGATGACTCAGCACTCGATGCTGAAAAGTACAACCGACTTTACCATTGTATGATAAATCTTGAACTTCGTATGTATTAGTATTTGTTACAAAGGACACCTGAAACCTCCCTCTATCGCATCCATATTGTGATGATTTTCGCATTTACTTCCTCATTCAGACAATCCTCATTACGTAGGCAAGACCCTAAATAACGAAAGGTGTCTACCTTCTTAAGAGAAATCCATTAACTTGGATGGTTCCAGTGGTTGAGACTGTTTCAATGTACTCGTGTTTTACGATTTTTTCTGCTAGTTGCTTTACGTCGCACTGACACAGATAGGTCTTACGGCGACGAGGGGACAGGAAAGGCCTAGGAATGGGAAGGAAGCGGCGGTGGTCTTAATTAACGTACAGCCCCAGCATTTGCCTGGTGTGAAAGAGGGAAACCACGGAAAATCATCTTCAGGGCTGCCGACAGTGGGGTTCGAACCCATTGTTTTCCGAATACTGGATACTGGCCGCACTTAAGCGACTGCAGCTATCGAGGTCGGTACTGAGCAATTTAACCCAATTAATGAGTACTTCAACTCCACTGTGATCTCGAAGTACATGCCGCACGCGATAAGAGAACTTCTCGAGATCAAGTAAAGCTAGACATACTGGTTTCCATTTCTCGCAACGTTTCTCCATTACCTGTCGTACTACAAAGATGGCGTCAGTAGTGCCGTGCCCTTTGACAAATCCATATTGATGGAATTGGTAAAGAAGTGGATGATATTGAGCAGGTGGTAATCTAGGATCGATTATTTTTTTAATTATTTCACAATTTGCTTTAATGTACGTTGCACCTACACAGATAAGTCTTATGGCGACGATAGGATAGGAAAGATCTAGGAGTGGGAATGAAGGAAGCGGCCATCTCCTTAATTAAGGCACAACACCAGCATTTGTCTGGCGTGAAAGTCTGAAACAACGGAAAATCATATTCAGAGCTGCCGCCAGAGGGGTTTGAACCCATTATCTCCTGAATGCAAGCTGATGGTTACGTGACCGAGCACGTGCAGCCACTTGCTCGGTCTCTAGGGTTCAGTCGCAGATCTTCATTGTGTGGGGCTGGAGACGGATCGCTCGATAGTTACCACAGTCTGACGGGTCACCTTTCATTTTAATATGGACACTGTGATCCTCGAAGGCCAATACGTAGGTGAACAGTGGTATTCTGTGAGAGCATTAAAGACATTTCCTTGATATGAAGGTCCTTGTTTTCCGGATATCCACTGTTAGGTTATGAGAATCAGGTGCCTTCGCATTTTTCACTTTACTGACAGCATCCAAAATTTCTGCATTTGTGATTTGTGGAACTGGTCCAGCCATTATCTGCCCCTCTGAGTTTGGTGGATGGAGAAATCCAATATTTGGTATTTAATCGAAATGTATCTTTTGGTCATGCAATCGACAACTTCCTTGTCTTTTACACACATAGAGTGTCCAATATGTGCGGCGTTTTATCATGCCCGTGCCAGTCGGTAGATCGCTTTTGTGCCTTCGCTGGACTCCAAATTAAAGTCTGTTGGTAATGATTTGTTTTCTTCAGTGACCGCCTCATTTGTTTCTCCTGTGGCGGATTTGTAGCTCTCATAGATTTCCACAGCTTGGAATTTATGTCATTCCTTATACGCTGCCTTCTTGGCAAGTACCTTATCTTGAGTCAAATCTGCCCACTCCAAGTTCGTTTATTGACGACGGGCCTGTTTTGTTGTACCAAGTACAGTCTTCACAGTGGTTGTGTTGGAGTTGCGGGGTATTGGGCAGGTACAATCAATTTGGTTGATATCAATTGGAAGGAACGTAATATGTTTGACTTACGGTTGATTTATTTCCCTTTACACCATTTACATTTTTATAGCCCCGTTGTGTAAGATTTTTGTCTACGGCCTTTGGGCCTTGTGTAAGTAATGGGCAGTTTATGTTAGGGGATTCAGGCACTCACATAGGATGACTTTGGCATTAGGTGCTCTTACCGTGTTTCCATGGCTCACAGAGTAAATGGAAGCGCCTGGGTTGAATGGGCAGAGAAGCAACATCCAAAATATAAGTTAAACTACCAAAATTCAGGATCTTTTGTTTATTTCTCTAATAGACTTTGGTTTTATCACATCAATTTAACAATATTTAAACAAGCTAGATTCCTCGATAAACCCTTACAACTTTGGAACAATACCGGAGCTCGTCGGCTCGAAAGAAAATAACTAAACATCTCTGACACCAGTACAGCACGAGCCTATAAGCTCCTAACAGGTACATTTGTCAAGGGATTGAGCTCCCATTTACATTAACATGACCATGATAAGATCGAGTTGATTCATTCTCCATTCAAATAGAGGCTAGCCTTAAAATTTGAGAGTGAGACCACGTCTCCATTATTACATTTCCAAACATGAGTCACAGTCCATGTCGCCATTTATTTACAAGATCAGCCCCATAATGGGCTATTGATACAGTCTTTCAGTTTACATTAGTGGTAAATAGTTCACCTACTAGGTTGAAGAACACAGATGTAGGTTACTTACTAAGGTTACCCTTCAAGAAACTTATAAACAGAGGCCAAAGGCCTGTGCTTCTTGGCCGCATCAAAACGAATTTAGAAAAGGAAATCTTAGAAAGGAGGCGGACAACAAGCACTCCAAAATGAAAGGATTCGAACCCTAAGTGGGCTGATGGCCCGATGAAGCAGAGGCTAATCCCATACTATGCTGTGACTAAGTGAGAGAAACATTTAAAGCCGTAAAACGTAAGTTCAGTTTAAGTGTTACAAAGACTTACTCACCCTAATCAGTCTGAATAGGAGAATTAGGAGGTAGGCACTCGTGCTCCATTATATTCAACCAATTTCCCATAAGGGAAATAATTATTTAAGTCAGGTGATCAGTCTTAATTATAATGAGAAAGGAAAGACCTACCTTATTAGTTGGGATTTCCTTCAGATCGAAACCCCCGCCTCCGGCGATCCCCGAGGGAAATTCTCTCTCTCCTCCGTCACGATGCGCACACAATCACAACAGCAATGGAAGACAGTGAGGGTAGAAATGCCTCAGCTTAAATAGAGAGAGAGAGAGAGAGAGAGAGAGAGAGGGAGTCAGAGAGCCCGAAACATCTGCATGTTTACAATCCAAAAATCGGATTGGGTGGCTTCCATTAACCGAGAGAGACACAGATTGGTCAGAAATATTACATTCTACTTTAAGACAGGCTGAAGAATTAGAGGAGTTGGTAGAGGAAGTATGTGCAATTTCGGAATTAAAAATAAAAACAACAGCATTCTATCAAGTTAGCAAACGTAGAGACACAAACTTTCTTTCAGGATTAATGAGGGTTTTGCCCTCGAGAGGTCTCTTGTAGATCGATGGCAGATGCATCTAAACATTGAAGAAAAAACTATTACACAATCTCCAATTCCACGGTCTTTAGCAGAGATGACATTGTAGAGTACAGCTCATGGGATACTCAAAGAGGGACACTGTACCCCCGGTACAGACCTCCTCCTCCAAAGGTTTACCCGCAACGTAAGCAGTTATTGGGAATTTTGATGTACTGTCTAAAAATTTAACCCCCCCCCCCGAAAAAAGAAAATCTTTAGTATATCTTCCGTGAGAGTCTTTTTCCACAAATTATTTCTGTTTTGACGTCGACAATGGTTGACGTTATCTGCACGGCAGGATTTCAAGTCAGGGTTGAGACATCCAGGTTGACGGCGAACGCGGCTGTAGCGGCCGAGTTCCGGACGAGTAGATCGCACTCCTTCAGTACACTCAGATACCGGCCCTCCGGTGCTATGAGAGCCCTCAGATACGGGCCCCTTGGGTGCTATGAGAGCTGAATGCAGGTCGATGAGAGGCTAAGCCCGAGGATCATGGTATCACCCAAGGAGTGAGTGGTGGAGCTAGTGCTGAGTCCTAGCACATTTTCCAGGAAACAGGCCCGAGTTTAGGTTAATTCTGGAGTCTGAGCAGGAGCAAGGGAGGCCCAGTCCACGCCCCGGCGAATCTCCTAGTCTGATTGCTTCACACCTCTGACGTAGATTTGGGCGCTGCTACAAGAATTATTTCCAGCCAGAACAGCAGTCTTTAAAATCTTCCGATGAGTTCAAAGCAGTATGCGAAAAATGGAGAAGGGGCATAGCTGAGAGTAAATTCTCATTTTGGGGGTAGGGGCAGCAATGTTGGAATAAATTAAAAAAATACGGGTGGATGTCACAAAAGGAAAAATTAAATCAATTAAGATTACCTTAAAATCTTGGATGCACCCAGGCATGTCTACGAATTGAGGATGTATCCTGTTCTTAAACCTGATAAAGAAAAGCAAAGTCATCTCCGTACAGGCCATGAAGGCCATTGGAGGGGTGGAAGCAAAAGGCTTCCACTATCTGTAACCTCGGCACTTGGGTTAGAGTAGTTAGCTCTACGCCCGGCCACCTTTGCCCCCAGGAATTAACTTGATACTCATTTTTGGTATAGGCTGAGTGAACCTTAGGGACATGTGCACCGCCGGAAGTGGAAATCTCGTTTCTTAAATTATACGACTTCCTGATCGGGATTCGAACCCACTTCCTTCCGGGCGTACCGAGCACTCTCGGCCAGGCAGCTCCCTTTACTAAATCTGATAATGACCAGAGATAAAAGAAAAGGCTACAATTGCCTTTCTGAAATTTGGAAATAAGGGAGCACGAGTCTACTTAAAACTATTTAAGTTACACTTACATGATACTATCAGAAAATAAACTACGTTTAGTCACTTCGTACATTCATAGTAAATGCAACAAGCAACAGGGGCCTCAAACAGGCTTGACTTGCGAGAGATGAACTCGGACAATACGTACGGTCTCCGAATTACGCACCAGGAGGGTGACAAGGGTGAGAAAATCCACAATCACACAAGGTCCATTACATGTGGGGGCAAGCTTGCCCGATGGAACAAAATTCCTGAACATAATCTGATCTACAACCTTCGAATTGGTGGGTTTTCGCCCACGATCATACATCATTTTCACTCTTCTATGAGAGGGTTTAAGATTATTTCTAGCTATTTTACATAAGTCACGGATATTTTCTGGATCTATTGTCTCTGGTTAAAGCTTGTTGATAGACCACAAATTGGACCAGGGAGTGTTTGGAACAAACTTAAACATAAGCGAAATTGGTGAAAACTTGTGTGACTCATGTACAGCAGAAATAAATGCAAAGGGCAGCCAATGCAATGATGTATCCCAACGAGAATGGTCTTCGTAGTAGAAGGCAATAAGGGCGGACCGAAGATTCCGATTAACACGTTCAGCCAGAGATGGCTGAGGATAATAGGCGGGAATTGTGACGTGTGAAATGGAAAGATCAAAACCAAACTTACGAAACAGGTTGGAATTAAAAGCTTTAGCGTTATGAGAAACAATATACTGGCAAGAGCCAAATGATGAAAAGATAGAATTTAGGCATGAAATAGTAGTTGGGGCAGTGGCGAGCCTAGTAAGAGACAACGATAAAAACGAGTGAACCCATCCACACATACAAAGATGAATTTATTGCCATTCCCTTTTATTGTGAGAATGGTCTCACGTAATCGATGTACAATCGCTCCATGGGGTGGGAAACTTGGTAGTACGCCCTTCCTGCGTTCAGGTTGGGTCACGTAAAAGAAATGAAGACCAGTCTCTCAGGGTTCATTATATAATTTTTTTACGTGGGATCAAGATAACGCCGATACGCTATCATTTTGTCTATTATTAATCATGATGGACATCTCCATGCGACGTATCGTTGGGCTGCAAAAGATTGATAACTTAATCCAACGCCTTGATTCTAATTTACCTTACATTACTATCGAAATTATAAATAACATCTTATATACATCTTAACTGCTATCATTTACTCAAACATTATAAAAATGTGGATAAAGGAAAATGAAATTATGAAGTTAAAATTCAGAAACGGTTAATTACCATTTGGTCTGGAGGTTTAAATTATCGTTAATGATCACTGTTATAATCGTCGCATATTAAAAATATATATGACAATGGAAATGAACTATTATCTTACTTTTATATAATATTCACAAAAGAAACTGATAAAATAAAGTAATATTTGCATGGGAAATTAATGGTTAGGTTATGATATTACAATTATTTATGTTCGTTAGTTTTCTTCAATATCAATATCGTTAGTTTTTCTTAGGACAAGATCTATATACCTTCTTTCGGATTATCACAAGTTAAGCTTCTGCAAAACGATAAGTTTCTTATTCAGTAGCTAACATAATTTGAAATTAAAATATTGATCAATTTTTATGTCATATATCAACTCATTTTCCAACATAAATCAGTCATTGAACATAACCTACCATCTAGATTCTCAAGTGTATCTAAAAATCAGTATTGTATGTGACCACATGTCAATTAATTAAATATTGTATGTAGAGAAAATCATTCTCAAAAATATTATGTGATATCAATTCATTTATATTCTCTATAGAAAGTAGTAATAACTATCCATGTTAACCTACGTCTGCCATAATATTTTTTAAAGGAAATGTGATTTTACAGTAGAAAAACCAAGTCAATATGATCAACAACTTATTTCAATATGATTCCTTATGATGATCTTATCCTGCCATAATATAGATGTTGCAGTACGTCATTACTATCATAATATATGGATTGTCGACCAAAGAAATGTCATTGTATCATAAACATATACCGGCACGATCCTAGTTTGCGTCAATAATCTCATCTTTCTCTTCAAATATTCCAATGCATCTATTATATCATCGTAGCAATATATATTCCTTCATTTCATTCCTCATTAGATTCATATAACATCATAACATCTTCTTCATTTCTCATTTCATATCATATCTCTTATTATTCTTTCAAATATTCTGCGTATGTAACTTATTTTGACGCATAAATCATTTTATTCTCGACCATTCATGCCATTGGATCAGTAACTAACATTAACATGTCTCCTGTCTGCCGTCATATCCATATGTAACCTTATTCTAACTCCTTATGATAACGTATAAACTCTATATATTAACACATCATTTGGCATTTTATAGAAGATCCTAAAATATTTTACCCATAATCACTTCACATACGACATGTCATAAGATACTGGGATTCTTTGATTTCATTGAAATATCATTATCACAATATTATATCACATTCCCTAACTGGAGTTAGTCTTATTTCTTAGGAAGACTACCTATTCCCTCGTATCGACACAATAAATAAATCACTCGCGAGAATCTAACACAATTTAGGTAATTCTGAAGACAACAACGATATACCACCTAACGTTTAACTACAAATGAGCTATACTTCTTTCTACCTACCAATTATATACAATTATTTAAAGAAACATTTTTCCTTCGCTTCCGGAATATCATTTTTCGTTCATCCTCCGCAACTCTGGATGTTGGTCATTTTATTCTGCTGGTCATCGAGATGTCATCTGGGATCCAGGTTCCTCTCCGCCGTGTCAATTTAGTTCTGTATCATCCGGATAGTCTGCCTCAGATCTTCTTAGAGAGCCATGGCAATCTTGAATTCCTCAATTGAAAAGATAAAACATATTGATGAAATCAGCTGTAACATATTGACGTTATCAAAGCCTTCTAACATAATTTTACAATGAGAAGATTGCTTTGTGTAGACTTAATTGCTTAGAGCATTAATACTATAGAGTGCGCTTAGCGCCACCTCGTCCATGTTGCGGCTTGAAGCTAACATCTCGATCAGCTGACTGGGGGGTAGTTCGAAGCAGAGTCTGAGAGGATATAAGGAAATTGTCAAACAGTGACATTCGAAAAGGCAGCGAAATCGGAATATGATATGTACCCTGCTTAGCTGTTGTGGTTAAGCGTAAATTAGAATAAAAACCGTGGACATAAATGCATAATTACGACGGAAATGTTTAAAACGAAAAGAGACCTACGATAGGATACACCCTCATTATGATCGTATTTTTTGTGTGCAAATATTACATCCCCGTGAGTAACACTAATTTTTTAATGTTAATTATTTATTATAATGTAAGAGACAAATATATTTTTCCAATTACCGCATCATATTGGGATTAATAGCTGAAAGCTAGCCTCTGAAAGTTGTCCGTAAGGAAGTGTAGCCTAATTTGATATATTAATGCGAATGAAATCTACAATAAACACTTCATAACTTCCAAAAACAACTTTAAAATACTGTACTTACCGTGCTCGATGTACTTTTGACTGAAATAGGCCTACTTCAAACCAATGCCCAACAACACAAGATGCAAAGAGTGACACATAGCCTACAGGACCATTATGGAAAGAAAATAACACAAGTATCATACTTAAGTGAACCATACACCACCAACAGATGGCAACAAAAATGAACTTTCCAGGTTAAACGATAAACAGGTACTATAACAAGAAATATTCACTTATCATAAGTTATAAAAATTCAGAATACAGTAGGATCAACTGCATATCAATTGGCACTGGTTGTAGTACCTATTTATGCCTATGAAGCAGGGATCTGTTGTAATATGCTGCTTCAACAACAACAAAATAATAATAATAATAATAATAATAATAAAGGGATACATAAAATGCTACACAGGTAAAATTTCACTCCACTGCCACCTACTAAATTAAGCTTAGTTTAAAGCCCAACATAAACTAATGCACATGCCACATTTGAAGTAGGCCTATAAATAGGAGGTCACATCTGAAGAAAAGAAAACATCCTGCAGCATTCAGTAATGTTGTTCCCAAAATACAGAAACAAGACATGCCAATATAAAAATAATTTAAGAATGAATTTCTATAAAAATCAATCTGACTCATAGAGAGAATGATTAGAGGGAATATGCCTAATACAAATCAGTGAAACTAGCATACCACACCAGCATCCTCTTACATAAGCAATTTGAGTCTATATAAATATTCCAGTCATAGGAAGCATAGAAATCCTCATATAGGCCTACACACACTAACACGTTTATATAGCAAATGCAATAATATTATAAAGCAGCCTACCTTATATTACTGGTTCCTGAATAGAACAGTCTTTGTGTGAAAGCTTCGTACCCTCACACTGTGAAATTTTTCTGTTTCAAGCCGTGCTTTATGGTGTAACCTCACTTTAAAGTATTCCATCAAAACTGCTCGCTTCAGCTGATGAATGTGGTTGTCAAGGGACGGAGAAGCAAATGTAGTTCATCAAACACTTCTCTCTTAGCATGGTTCAGTACTGCCATTACAAGTACATTTAAAGGGTCCTTCATCCTTGTCATTTTGTGCTGGAATTGTCGCATCATCTTTTCACCTTCCCTGCAGAGGTATATCACATCTAGTGATGGGATTGAAAGCCACCTCTGTTTTTCCTCTTCAGGAGTGCTGAATGTGAAACTGCTGTTTGGAGAACCGCCTTACAAACATCACATTTAACTGCTTTCTGTAATCTTTTCACAACAAAACCTGCTATATATTCCACTACATCCTCAACATACAGTGTCAGGTTGGCTGGGTGTGGAATGTAGTCATGATCATGACTAACAAAAAGTACATCAGTACTGTTGGCAGGCAGATGAATAGGATCACCAGGTATTTGACTGCGGTCTCTACAATTCATAATAACAGTAGGGTCAACTGCAGAGCAATTCGCACTGATTGTAGTACCTATCTATATATGGAGCAAAAGTCTTTTATATGCTGCTTCAAACTGCCTAGCTGTGGGGTTGTTGTTATGACCACTATGACTCCTAATGGCACTAAAAATACTTCCAGGTGATCCTAACTAAGTTTGTAGGTGAGCAGAAAATGCATCCTCAGCTGTGGCATGTTCAAAATTGAGTCATACACTCCTAAGACAGACTTTAGACACACAATCAAACCTATGAAACCAGTTTTCCTAGAGTACTTCACTAGACAAACACCACCATCCATCTCTTGCAGTGATTGTATATATTCAATAGCCTCCTGAATGTAGGCCCTCGTACTGTGGTTATTATCTGCTTTCAATGGTTTCTGCCATCCCTTTGAACAAAGATTACGGTTGTTCAAGATATCAAATATATTGTTCATGAGCCTAACAAATTTTACAGTCTCCTCACACCCTTGAAACTGAGAAAGATTTAAGTCTCTGTCTTAATATGTCATTGCATTTGCAACACTTTCACTGAATGTTTGTGTGGCGAGCTTTACTTTCATGGGTTCCTTCTCCCAGTGAATGTGCCTATTGGTAAGTTTTGTTCCTAGATGAAGGCCCTCAATACTCTGAAGTTTTTCTAACTCTTCTAAGTACCTCCGATCTATGACATTATCACCCCTGGCAAAAGTTCTCTCAGCTCCTTAAGTATTCCTCACTAATTTTATAGCATGGCAAGCATCTAGAAGAATAAACACTTTAGAATCATTTGAGGGATTTTCAAACCAGTTCACCATATTATTTTCATCAAAAGAAGCTCCCAAACAACGGGCCATGGATAAATTAGAAGCAGCACCATCAAAAGTAAGTGACACTACAATTACATTTAAGTCATTTAAAAATTTAAGGCACTCAATCACTAGGTTTGCTCTCTCCCAGCCACTTAAACCGTTAATCAAAAAATAACCCACTAGAATTTTCCAGTGTCCATTTAGTGAGACCACCATAAACACTAAATCCTCCTTGGCTTCTGGTAAATCCTGATCCTCGATTTCAGTACCACAATTCACATAACCAAGAAATTGTTTTCCATCAAATTCAATGTGCCTCCGGATGCACATTTCATCCATCATCAGTGCACACACTAGCGGCTTTCCACTGATAACCATCTCCTTCCCTTTCGAAATGAGAGCAGTTGCGGCCTCTGAACTGAATCCTGGCTTACCATCCACCGACTGATACCACTTCTGCAGTGTACTTGGATGGGGCAAACCATGAGGAAATACATCTCTCAAGTAGCTGTTTGCACGACTTGAATAGAAATTCAATGTAAGTGCAAAGCAGCGTAGTTCAGGAGGATACTCTGCTCTTGTATCACCATCCTTTGTTCGCATCAGAAGTTGGGCAGCAGCAGGAGAAAGACATTTCTGGAACAATGGAAGTTAAAAGGTGCATTATGCTTTTTCACAAGTTAATGTATGGTATTACATTATTTTTGAAATATTTGTTTAACAGAGATTGTGATACAATAAAAGCAAATTACAGACTTCTACAGGCTCCAAATTTTATGTATGTATGTCTGTTAGGTCATCAACCCAGAGACTGGTTGGATCCTCAAATAGCACCACCAAAGTCTAGCGGATATAGGGAAACCGAGAAAAATATTTAAGCTGTTGTTTTCTTACCTCAAGCGTGCAAGCAGCATCTTCAGTTATCATAATTTTCTCCTTCAGATGGTTTACTGAGGCTTTCCCACTCTGCAACTGATTAATAGCTCACCGATACTTCTGCCTTTCCAATTTTAGCTTCATATGGGATTTACGAATAACTTCCCTGGCAACCTGCATGAAGGTCTGGGCTTTCCTTGGTGACTTTACCATTTCCTCAGTGTAATCACCAACATAAGATTTTCTGAACACCTTTGTTTTAGGAAGAGACTTATTCTCCTCTTCCTGAGGAACACTGAAAAAATATGAAAATTATAAGGGTCAACAACAAAAATGTCTTTCCTATGTGTAATATAGTAACCTAATATGCTGCAATAGATGTTGCAGTTAAACAGTATGTTAAATGTCTTAAACACAAATATTCCACATAAGGATGACAGGCCACATTCCTGCATAAATCTATGGAAAATAATAAAAATATAAATTAGAAAATCTGCTCACACACAACTTGTTGATGCAACAGGATCCACTTGAAGTTTCCTCTTCACAGGAGATTTTCTCCTCTTCTCAGCTGGTAAAAGGTGGGGTGGAAAATTAAAAATTGTTGGTACAGCATTTGGCTTCAGTTTAACTCCCACACCAAATGCTTCATTATCAAAACATTCCGGTGAAAAATGCTTAGAGCATAATCTTGAATGCTTTCTAGGCAAGAAATTCTCTCTTCTTAATGCAACTACCCATTGCTTTTCCCTTGTCTCATCAGCATGAAAACCGAAATCAATAAAAGCACAGTATTCAAAATTGCTGTAACCGGGAAACTGGAACTGTAACCAATACAATAAACGTACGTATTCTACAGACACCTGACAACTGTATGAAACCCCTTACATCATCATCATATTTACGTAAATATTTACTTGCCCGTGAAAGGAAATGCCAGATCCTTTTTTGAAGGTCCCCTTGCATCCATACGCTACGCAATAGTGCACCGTCGCTTCGTTAACAGTAGCTAAAAGTCACTTTTATGTGCGCTGATCACTATTCTCGCCTATAACACAATGTTCAAAACTCTCGCACTACCCACCAGTCAGCTGATTGAGATTCTTGTTTCAAGAATGTGACGTCATCAGCCATCTATTGGATATATGATCGAAGCTTAATTGCTATCAGCTCTCCAATATGTCTGCTATTATTTCAGTTTTGCGTCGTGTAGAATTGTTTTATGAATTATTATGTGTTGACGCTGCGTTATATCGAATTACTTCCTCTCTGGTCAAGGCCTTGTTCTTGCCGTCTTCAATAATGCTGCTAATCAATCCTTGCTATATTTAAATCATACAACGGTTATATCAAAATTAATATTCTTATATTTATGCGTTATTTTGTTATCTAACGCTATAAATATTCTTCCTTTCTTGGATTTACTTCTTTTTCAATAGCTTTATCAGACGTAATTAGCTCGTCGATAGTAACGCATTTGCTTCCTATGATTGCTTCTTCATGTGTGTGTTTTTAATAGTTGGTTTTAATTGATTTTAACAATTCGAATTATTTTTTGTCTTTGCCGCTGCCATTATGATCTTGAACATTTCGACTTCGCGTTATACTGAACTGTCTTGACATTTTATTGAAATTTTGCATTCTGTTTAACTCTATTATCGGTAATCGCATTCATCCCAACTCGATTGAGTTTTATTCCTAGAACAGTGGAATGGCACAGTAGATAATAGGGGCTTGCTAATCAAGCAGGTTTTCATGTCATCACGAGTTCTTTAATTTCGCCATAAATGGCTTTCCAATATTATACATTTGCATGGATAGGAATCATTTAAATTAATTATATGGTATTGTAGATTATAATGTCATTCATTGTAATTATAATCTATTTTATTTAACACGATAACGAAAATCTCTGCATTTTCTTCAAGTTTTTTAAGTTAGACATATGCAGAATAAAAATAGTTTCGCCCTATGTAGCTTTCAATGGCTACAGTTTATTTAAAATTAACTAATTATTATCTAACAGTATTGCATTGCATTAATATCAATGCTTCGTGGAAAATGAATAATCTTGTCATAAATGACTGGGATAGCTTCTAAATTGAATAATTATTCCAATATGTAACTTCGTGAAATTCAATTAATATCAATTAAGTTATAGCGAATACTATACATGAAAATCCTTATTCTGCCAAAAATGTTTCTGAAGGTATATTAGTAACTATGTCAATAACTATCTGCCATTACTTGTTATAACCAACTACTACAAGGTAAAAGTAATAATCTGTTATTGAGATGTACCTTAAATCGAATAATTGTAGGTATCAGGATTAATTTTTGAAGATCAATGTTCCTCAAGTATCGTATTTATGCTGCCATTTTTCATAATATGGATAATTCACCATAGAAGTGTCGTTATTGCCTCAGTAACATATTATAGATCCGTCTCTGCGTCAATAAATTCTCCTCTATCTATCACCATTTCCTTCATTTTATCTTTATGTTCAATTATCATTATTTCTTCAATCTTCATATCACCATATAATATCATTGCACATTCCTATTCACTTATTTCATTTCATATATCCGACGAAACACATTTAAATATTCATCTTATTTAACTCCTATTGACGCACAATTCATCCCATCTTTCAATAAATTCAACCTGCAGATCAATATCTATTCTTCCAATATCAGATATGTCTTCCATATATACCGTGTATACTATGCGTATTTAACCTCAACTGCTTCAGGTATGGCAATAAACAATCTGCCTCCATATAAACAATACTCTGGCATACGTAACATTACCTACAGCATCCTATTCTCAAAATATCTCGTCTTGGTTATAACAACGGACTGTTGTTATCAAAAAATTCACTATAATTTCATACAGTCACTTCCCTACTTTGATATAGCTTTAACTTTTATGAAGGCCACCTAACAACCTTTATAAATACGTCACACTGTAAGATTACTCGCGAGAAAATATCATATATATAACATACCTCGAGGATAATACGATACATCAGATTCTAATCCAAGAATACACAATATACATTGCCTGAAAAAGCTACAAAAATGAACTTATTATACTGTCAAACTTATGTCATTCTGCATTTTGCCTGCCGGGATTTGGATTGGTTGGTCCCAGCCATCAGCTCTATGGTGTACATGGATCGGTCATCGAGAATCTGCTTCTTGGCAGTCATGCTCTCGTCTGCCTATGAATGTCGGCTGGGTTCCTTCCGTAGTCATCCCCATTTCGCAGTTTACAGGTCCAACATGACGTTCTCTTGAGCATTACAAGAATGTAAATTCAAAGAAGAAATCAGTGCATACATATTTCCAAATGCAAAGCCTTCGTATATTAGCAGTGCTGTCTATATATATATATATATATATCGGCTTAGATAAATGTTTCTATTTGGCTGTTGGACAGACTACAAAAATATTGCTTTTGGTTTTATATAGCTTTAGTCCATAACTCTGCTAAATGAATGCTTTCTTTAAGATCTGTCTGCTAATGAAATCTCTTTTCTCTTGCGGACTAGGTTTATTCAGTGCTTTCCTATTTCTTCTCTGTGAAGTTCAATGCCGTACTTCGTATTTTACGAAATTCGCTGGGTTTTATAATAAAACTAGCAATTGTACCCGTGCTTCGCTACGGTACTCCAGATTGTATACGGATATCGAAGTAAATTACTGTACATGAAGTTAATAATTATTTTTAAATTGCATGTAAATTGGCGTTATCCGAGAAAAAGCACAGGGAGGTCCGCAGACGATGTTTCCAATGTAAAGTGCGAGTTGTGGAGTTGTGATGATAACGACAGAGCACTTGTTTACCACAATTCATTATGTTTTAGAAACGTTGAATAGGGTGAAATTTGTGTAAGATTTTCACACAGTGCATTACTTTTCAGATACTTATACGACAGCTTCAAGCGTAGAATTTGGCTCACATATGGCTACTGGGTGGGCCAATATTCGTGTAGAATTTGATGATCCCCTCTTTCCTATAAGTGAATCAAACCATCAATTGTACGTGTACATAGTGCAAAATTTAGGTAAATACAGAAGTAGAGAAAAATTTAATGTATAAGGGATAGAGATACGACAAAAGGTCATAGGACCGAAGTTGTTGTTCACTCCAAATTGAGCGGAGATTGTGCAATCCATTTTGTGATACGATTTACCGTTTAGCCACGAAATACATCGAAAGGAAGGAATGCACCGTCACTGAAATTGCCTCCATATTTCGATATTTTTCGGGGGTAAAAAATAAAATTTTTAAACATCTCGTAAATTTTCTGTCGGTTACATGCTAAAAGCTATAATTTTGCAAAATTTCATTTTTCTAACTTGTCTGGGAGATTGTGCTGCGATCTTGATATGGGGGAGTGGGTTAAAGATCAGGACTTTAAGGAAACTTTTAGCCCATAAAACCTGTAGGTTCTGGATAAATATCACCGACTGTGTTCTTATGCAGGTTTGAAACTCCCAGCATGTACCCCTCAGAGAATTATGAGAATTTGAGATTTTTCTAGGGATCCAGAAGTCATCAGGTTGTCTGGTACCAAGTTTTAAATTTCTAAGATGCCTAGAATGGACTCACTAATTTACGTCTGTTTTCATTTTTATGCCTTAATTTATATATATACATATTGTACCAGGAAAGCCTAGGTCCTGGTCCATAGTTATCAAAAGAAATGTTGTTCCAGCATATAAGATCCGTCCGACGTATGAACATCTAAGTAAAAGAATGTTCCAGTATGTACCAGAATCCACGAGTGCGCTAGGCGGAGTCAAGTGACGTTACCTATCGTTCAAAGCTCACCTCCCCTAGAGATATTTCTCGAAAATATCTTTCTTTTCGCAAGTTTTCAACGCCTGTACCAATTTTAATGGAACAAACACTAAATTGTAGCGGACGTCATAAAAATTAATCCCTGTGAATTTCAAATTAATCCATCCCATGGTTGCTGAGTTATAATGATTTAAAATCTAACAGAAATTACGCACTCACGGTCACATGACCGAGAGAAACTACCCCTTCCAGCGCCAGCTATATATGCCACTGGGTCAAGGTTAACAGGTGGTGGTGTTGAGTTCAGTTCAGTTCATTGCAAGCAGTCCAGTCTAGCAGTGTAGTATGTGTATGAGTAAGAGAGAGGGGAGACTGGCCCTCGCATAGTATGTTCGTGCAGTCTCGAAGACAGTACTTTCCATCGTGTTTCGCGGAGACGAAATTACGGGATAGTAAATCGCCATCGTACTTGGAAAAGGACGTCGCACCGTAAGTAGTCTATTGTGCCGCGACTACGATATAATTTACAGACATTTCGAAGTATAACACGTACGAAATCAGGGAAGTTCGAAGTTATATATTGGACATTCACAAACTAGAACATGACGTGTGGACTTAATTAATTTCACACAATATTAAATTACCAACGGAAACTGTCGTGTACAGTAACTCTAACTACTCTAGAACTTATTTTCTAACATAGCACATCCTTGGACTGTGTCTCTTTATTCATGTGCCATAGTAGGACATGACGTGTTACAGTGATAAACTTAGTGAAAGTTAAGAACCTTTTCTAAAATAATATAGTTCTATCAACATTGGAGAAACAGTGTTATCTGTCAGGATAACGATTCAAAGACTGTGGTCAAAGACGGTAATGAGAAATATTACGTATTTGCACTGTGTTGGACGTTCTCAGTGACGATTTAAAATAGTGTTTTTTTTTTTTTTTGCAACAAGGACTGTGATCATTCAATTGACGTCCTAAAATTAACATACAAATTGGACTGTGTTTAACAGTGAACGATAGCATCTGTCAATACTACTTGCATGTTCTGTGTGTTAAAATCATGTCCAGGAGCAGCAGAAATCTTGAGAAAATTCTACAAGATCCAGCTACCTTCAACATCATTTCATCTATGACGTCAACGTGGTTTCTTCGTGGAACTTCAAGATCGAGTCATCATCCGCACCCGCGGAATGTTCCAGATTCTCATCAGTATTTGTAAGCCAAATTTTCTTTAATAAGTGAGTAGTCACAAACTGACTGACTTTTTTTTTCTTACCAATCTTGAACAGTGGTTTACCCAGTGCTGCGTGTGACGATACTTCGTAGTTCTCCATCATTAATCAGAATTCATCTTTTAATGATAAATCTATTTTCAAAATCTATTTCACAGAAGAAAGACTTTAGGAGTTTCAAGTGTTCTATGTTTCAAGGCTAACAAACTGAGAAACTCTCAACAGAAGTTCAAATTCTTATTTTCAATTATAAATGTGTTCATGTCATGTCATAATACTTAGAAAGACTTTAGGTGAAAAACTGACACTTTGTGTTTTCGCAAAAGACTATAGGATCTGTGAGATTTATTTATTTTCACAAATTGCACTCAAGAAGATTTACGTTAACCCTTTTTATTTCGACATATTATTGGAATCCTATATCAACATTGCAGGGTGGTGAATTAATTAACATTATTAATTCATTGTTTGAAAAAGGTATAACCATCTATTATTCGCCCTGCGAGTCTATCCTGCTCTGTACCGGCTCCAAAGAACAAAACAACTTCCACTATCTGAGATCCTTCTCATGCCTTACGCCCCGAACTTTTACTGGTACAATATACAATACAGTATATATAGATCGCGCCAAACAGACTTTCATTTATTAGTGTGGATAATATTTTACCCGCTTCCCTGGTGATTCCAGGGGCGTCTTACTCCCACATCCGGAATGTTACTATTCATCTCAGCGACCCGGAAAACTATGGATTCGGCAGTATATTCGATTACTATTATATCTCACTCCCCCTTCCCCCACCCTAAAAGGGGGCTAAACTTTGAGTTAAAAAAATCGGAATGTTACTATTCATCTCAGCGACACCGAAAATTATGAATTAGACACTACTTTCGATGATTTGTATATCTCCGTCCCCTTGCCCCCCCACCGCCCCTAAGGGTTCCTGGGGTGTTTTACCCCCATGTGGTTTGTCTTCTGATACAAAAAAATTCGGAGTGTCACTATTCATCTCAGCGACCCCGAAAACTATGTATTCGACACTATTTTCTATTATTTCTATATATCACTCTCCCATCGCCCCCATCACGAAGGGGGCTGAACTTGGACTTTAAAATATTCCGGAGTGTCACTGTTCATCTCAGCGACCCCGAAAAGTATGGATTCGACGCTATTTTCGATGATTTTATATCTCAGCCCCCTCCCCCCTGCCCCTAAGGTTTCCTGGGCTGTCTTACCCCCACGTGGTTTGTCTCCTGATAGTAAAAATCCGGAGTGTACAATTTACCTCGGCGACCCCGAAAACGATATATTCGACACGATTTTCGTTTAATTTTATATATCACTCCTCCCTCGCCCCCACCCAAAATGGGGCTGAACTTGAACTTTAAAAAAAATCCGGAGTGTCACTATTCATCTCAGCGACCCCAAAAAGTATGGATTCGACAGTATTTTCGTTAATTTGTTTATCTGACACCCCTCGTCCCCCCGCCCCTAAGGGTTCCTGGGCTGTCTTACTCACACGTGGTTTGTCTCCTGATACTAAAAATCCAGAGTATACAATTCACCTCGGCGACCCCCGAAAACTGTATAATCGACATTATTTTCTTTTAATTCTATTTATCACTCCCCCCTCGCCCCCCATGCGAAAGGGAGCTGAACTTTGACTTTTGAAAAATCAGGAGTGTCGCTGTTCATCTCAGCGACCCCGAAAACTGTGGATTCGGCACTTTTTTCGATTATTTTTATACTTTGCCCCTCCTGGCCCTCCACCCCTAAGGGAGCTAGGGATGGTTTACCCCCACAGTGCTCGTCTCCAGATAGTAAGTCATAAGTGTACCAAGTTTGGATGAAATTGCTCCAGTGGTTTAGGAAGAGATGTGTCATTTACACACACACATACATGCATACAACATCTATTTTTATATATAGTAGGAAGAAGATTATGCTTGCTTTATTATTACATGGAGACATTTTATTTTGAACACTGCAGACATCTAAAATTAAACTGTATATCCGAAGAAATTATTCGAATCCGAGGAATGAATATTACTTCGCTCGCGACATGCCCAATAATGAGAATGGCTTCAATAATATTAGTCATCAGTTTCACAGTCGTGTTCATTGCAGAGGGCAGGATTCTTATTCTTAAGAAGGATAATTGGTGCCACAATCATCTGCTCTAAGATGTTCGAGCGTACTCCAGGTGACTCCAAGTCTTTCGAAGCTCTGCCGTGTAGTCGATAGACTTGTAACTGTAATTCTTGTAAAAGTTGCTTGTTGAAAGAAATGAATGACATGATATATGATAGCAAGAATGAAGAGGAAGAAACCCCCCGTCGGCACATATGCCACTCCTCTCGAATAGCTAAAGACTTTACGTCCCTATCCGACGGACGAATCACCATCAACACCGTCATATGCCCTCACACCATATAAGACCAAAAACAGCTTTCTACGTCCTGGACGTAAAATGGCTCCTTGAATATTGTGTTCTCTACCTATCTTATGTACGTTGCCTAGCGACAGCGACTCTATGCATTTAATTTTGGTGACAGCACGTTGGATTGTCATATCCCAATGCACGTTTTCCGATGGTTTTTCGTTCATAACTCACCATCGAAAGCGAAAATGAAAATTCCGGCTTCGAGGTGCATTCGGACCCCCTTCCATCTACCTCTGTTCAAAATTTCAGATCTCTGAGTGCTGTAGATGTTGCTGGGCATCGCACACAGACACACACACAAACAGACAGACAAACACTTCCTTTCATAATTATAGAGATTATACGCGTTTATACGTATTAACGTATAATATCGCCTCTTGAATTATTTAAATTTATTATCTGGGTTTTCTTCTTATCACTACCTCTTTTTTTCTTGAAGTCGTGTGTGCTGAATTGCTTGCGAGTTTGCAGTTGGATTCTCTTGTTCCCAGTGTTGTCATTTAACAATTTGAATGTTACATTTGTCTCGCTCACGGTCTCTATGATTCAGATTGTGCCTTTTTTCTAACGTTATTGACTTCTAGTGCGTACTGATTAATTTAGTTCACGGTAATCGTGCGTATTTTTACTCCGTGCATTCGCAAACAGAACACTGGAATGGCACATTAGCAATATCATGACACAAAATTGGAGCGTCACTAAGAATGGCATTGACACCAGTATTAATTAAAAGAGAAGGCGGAGAACTTTCCTCAGAATCAGAATAACTAATAGGATCTTCAGAAAACATCCTACTTAAACCATCGGCTACCACATTTTCCGAGCTACGAATGTGTCGAACATCGAACTGTAATGCAGAGTTTGAATGGCCCAGCGAGCTATTTGACCAGTACGTCGAGGTCTAGCAAGGACCCAACTTAATGCTTGGTTGTCGGTCTTTAGTTCGAATTTGACATGTTCTAATTACATGCGGAAATTTTCCAAAGCGAAAAGCACTGCAAGATCCTCTAACTTGTACACTGAATACTTAGTCACTTGAAGTGACAAAGTACGACACGCATAGGTAATAGGACGCCTTCCGAGTTGAGAGTCTCGAAGAAGAACATCTGCGACAGCAGATGAAGAAGCGTCAGTCTGAAATATGATAGGGATCTGCGCTCAGATGGCCTTCACTTAAACCGCAGTTGTACGTATAAGTTAGGAAATTTGTTTGGAAGGGTAATAGGGAGGTACATTCATGGAAACAGGGTGGCCTAGGGAGCGGTGATAAGGGAACAGGGAACTGGAAATCAAGTAGGGATGACATAAAATTGTTAGTGTTGAACTGTAGAAGTATTGTAAGGAAAGGAATAGAATGAAGTAATTAATAGACGTATATTTACCAGATATTGTAATAGGAGTTGAATCATGGCTGAGAAATGATATAAGGGATGCAGAAATTTTCTCATGGCACTGGAGTGTGTATCGTAGAGATAGGATAGGAATGGTGGGAGGGGGAGTATTCATTCTGGTGAAAGAAGCTACGAAAAAGTTAAAGATGAGACACATGAAATTCTAGGTGTAAGGCTCATTTCTAAAGATAATAGGCAACTTGATATATTTGGAGTGTACAGACCGGGAAAAGGTAGCACTGACGCGGATTCTGAATTATTTGATAGGATAGTCGGCTATGTGGGAAACGACATGGAAAGAAATGTGATTGTAGCGGGAGATCTAAATTTGGCAGATGTCAATTGGGAAGGAAATGCGAACGACAGGAAGCATGACCAACAAATGGCAAATAAGTTAATATGGGAAGGACAGCTGATTCAGAAAGTGTTGGAACCATCCAGAGGGAAAAAATATCCTGGATGTGGTGCTGATAAAACCAGATGAGCTCTATAGGGAAACTGAAGTAATAGATAGTATTAGTGATCATGAAGCTGTTTTTATCGTAGTCAAAAATAAATGTGATAGAAAGGAAGGTCTTAAAAGTAGGACTATTAGGCAGTACCATATGGCGGATAAAGCAGGCATGAGGCAGTTTCTAAAAAGTAACTATGATCGGTGGAAAACGGCAAATAAAAATGTAATCAGATTCTGGGATGGGTATAAAGAAATTGTTGAGGAATGCAAAAACAGGTTTGTACCTTCAAGGGAGGTAAGGAATGGTAAAGACCCACCTTATTATAATAGAGAAATAAAGAGACTACGAATGAGGTGCAGACTGGAAAGAAATAGAGTTAGACATGGCTGTAGAAGTAAGGAGAAATTGAAGGAACTTACTAGAAAATTGAATCTAACAAAGAAGGCGGCTAAGGATAAAATGAAGGCAAGCATAATTGGCAGTCAGGCAAATTTTAGTGAAAAATGGAAGGGTATGTATAGGTATTTTAAGGCAGAAACAGGTTCCAAGAAGGACATTCCAGGAATAATTAATGACAAGGGGAACAAGGATCTTCAAAAGGCAGAAGTATTCAGTCAGCAGTATGTAAAGATTGTTGGTTACAAGGATAATGTCGAGATAGAGGAGGAGACTAAAGCCAATGAAGTGTTAAAATTTACATATGATAACAACGACATTTACAATAAGATACAAAAGTTGAAAATTAGAAAAGCGGCTGGAATTGATAAGATTTCTGGGGATATACTAAAGACAATGGGTTGGGATATAGTACCATATCTGAGGCATTTATTTGATTATTGTTTGGTCGGAGGAGCTATACCAGATGAATGGAGAGTTGCTAAAGTAGCCCCTGTGTATAAAGGAAAGGGTGATAGACATAAAGCTGAAAATTACAGGCCAGTAAGTCTGACATGCATTGTATGTAAGCTTTGGGAAGGCATTCTTTCTGATTATATTAGACATGTTTGTGAAATTAATAACTGGTTCGATAGAAGGCAGTTCGGTTTTAGGAAAGGTTATTCTACTGAAGCTCAACTTGTAGGATTCCAGCAAGGTATAGCAGATATCTTGGATTCTGAAGGTCAAATGGACTGTGTCGCGATTGACCTGTTTAAAGCATTTGATAGGGTGGATCATGGGAGACTACTGGCAAAAATGAGTGAAATTGGACTAGACAAAATAGTGACTGAATGGGTTGCTATATTTCTAGAAAATAGATCTCAGAGAATTAGAGTAGGTGAAGCTTTATCTGACCCTGTAATAATTAAGACGGGAATTCCTCAAGGCAGTATTATCGGACCTTTATGTTTTCTTATATATATAAACGATATGAGTAAAGGAGTGGAATCGGAGTTAAGGCTTTTTGCGGATGATGTTATTCTGTATAGAGTAATAAATAATTTTCAAGATTCTGAGCAACTGCAACGTGACCTCGATAATGTTGTGAGATGGACAGCAGGCAATGGTATGTTGATAAACGGGGTAAAAAGTCAGGTTGTGAGTTTCACAAATAGAAAAAAGTCCTCTCAGTTTTAATTACTGCATTGATGGGGTGAAAGTTCCTTTTGGGGATCATTCGTAGTATCTAGGTGTTAATATAAGTAAATACCTTCATTGGGGTAATCACATAAATGGGATTGTAAATAAAGGGTACAGATTTCTGCACATGGTTTTGAGGTTGTTAGGGGTTGTAGTAAGGATATAAAGGAGAGGGCATATAAGTCTCTGGTAAGACCCCAATTAGAGTATGGTTCCAGTGTATGGGACCCTCGCCAGGATTACCTGATTCAAGAATAGGAAAAAATCCAAAGAAAAACAGCTCGATTTGTTCTGGATGATTTCCGACAAAAGAGTAGCTTTACAAAAATTTGCAAAGTTTGGGTTGGGAAGAATTGAGAGAAAGAAGAATAGCTGCTCGACTAAGTGGTATGTTCCGAGCTGTCAGCGGAGACGTGGCGTGGAATGACATTAGTAGACGAATAAGTTTGAGTGGCGTTTATAAAAGTAGGAAAGATCTCAATATGAAGATAAGGTTGGAATTCAAGAGGACAAACTGGGGCAAATATTCATTTATAGGAAGGGAAGTTAGGGATTGGAATAACTTACCAAGGGAGACGTTCAATAAATTTCCAATTTCTTTGAAATCATTTAGGAAAAGGCTAGGAAAACAACAGATAGGGAATCTGCCACCTGGACGACTGCTCTAAATGCAGATCAGTATTGATTGATTAGATTGATTGATTTATTGATTGCTAGAAAGATCCGGCATGGCCAACACAGGCGCATTACTGAGGGCTAGTTTGAGACCCTTGAAAGCAGCTTGTTGGGAAGGACCTCATTCGAATTTAACACCTTTCCTTGCAAAGTAGATTGATGGGGGCCGCACGGTTAGCTAAGTTGAAATAAACTTCCTAAAACAATTGATCATACCAATGAACCTGGCCACACTTTTGACATCTTTTGGTGGCTTACAATCTCGAATCACTTGAGTACTAGACTGGTCAACAGAAACTCTATCAGGGGAAACTATATGTCCCAGGAAGGACATAGATGGTTTGGCAAAGGATACCTTCGACAACCTTTCTAAGAAGCTCGAAAACGTCCTCTAGATCAACTAGGTGTTATTCAAAAGTCTCAGAGAATACCACAAAGTCATCTCAGTAGTGGTAAATGTAGTCGAATTTGATATCTGAGAAGACTCTATCTATCAGTCTATTATGGACCTTCGCTCCTGGAGGTAAACCGAAGGGCACGCGGTTGTATTAATAGAGATGTCAATCTGCGCCGAAGGCGGTTAAATGCTTCGATTCCTCAGCAAGGGTGTATCTGATTATAACCTTGTTTGAGATCCAAAATCGTGAAGATTAGCCTTACGAAATCAAGAAATGCACGAATGTAAGTCGGGAAGGTGTAACGACTGGAGAATGACCCTACGGTTCAAAGCCCTATATTCAACTACTGGCCTGAAACCACCCTGAGATTTGGGCACGAGAAAATAGGGGATGAATATGCAGAAGTAGGTGGGCGAATGATACCATCACTCAACATTTTATCAATGATTTACTAGAGGGCATTCATTTTAAGAGGTGACAACCTATAAGGAGGAAATCTAACAGGGATCGAATCCGTAACCTCAATCTTATATTCAGTCATATCAGTCACAGCTAATTGTCCGAAAGTACCCTACATCGGAAAATGATTGTGTATAGAAAATAGGGGATGAATATGCAGGAGTAGGTGGGCGAATGATACCATCACTCAACATTTTATCAATGATTTACTAGAGGGCATTCATTTTAAGAGGTGACAACCTATAAGGAGAAAATCTAACAGGGATCGAATCCGTAACCTCAATCTTGTATTCAGTCATATCAGTCACAGCTAATTGTCCGAAAGTACCGTACATCGGAAAATGATTGACATAATGTTCGAATATTATTGGCCTGTTCCTCAGTTAAATGACTAACAGCATATCACTCTGAGGTGGCGAAACACGAGAACATGAAGCATAATTACATGGTAAAATAGGAACATAGAGCATATTACATGTAACTAATCTCATTTTTAGGCCCGTATTGAACTATGCTATGATATATTAACAATTTGGTTATTTTGATCCACCTTTTCAATACAAATTATTGTATTGAAAAGGTGGATCAAAATAACCAACAAATTGTTAATATATCATAGAGCGTATTGTCAAATTTGAAGGTGCATGATATCCTTTGAAGATCAAGCACGAGACCGGAATGAGATATGACATCGCCAACCAATATCACGCGGCATGATAAATGTTTAGCAACATACAATTTGAACTTCCATGTAAATTTAGCAATGCGTACTTTTCTAAAGGGGATGAGTTAGCCGAAACGCATTTTAAATAGGAAGAAACGTAGTCATCAAATTTACAACTGGACTTTAACTTAGGATATCAGTCTGAAATAATAGATACTATACTTCCAAAATCTAATAGGGCAGTAACAGGTTCATTATTTATTTCGATTTTGAGGAATGGCACAAATCCTGGAGCATAAGCAACAATTTTCATATATTCCCTAGGGAATTCCACGATAGTTTTATGAGATGTCTCATCATCAACACCTGAAATCTGATAGTTCGATTTAAATTCGTCTGAACCGAGAGAAACTAGGCGGGGAGAAGGCTCAGCCGGACAGTCTAGTCATAGAACTGTTACTGTTACTGCTAGAGGCTGAACACGAAGAAACGGCTTGAGGGGAGTTACAATTATTAGCTACACGCATAAATGAGCCGCACTTAAAGAAGCCTGAGAAGGCAGAAGATTCATTTTTAGAACCTTTTGAAATTAACGATAGACACGTATCCCTTAAATGGTCCGCAGACACTCAAGCATAGCATTTACAGGGGGCTAAGTTTCTACGCGAGGATGGCCTCGAAATATTTGAAAAGGGTAAGGATCGCGCGCAACTATTCGAGTATCGGGGTATTTCACTCCCTCCGCGAAACAGACATAACCTCAATTTCCCTAAATGTTTGTGGACGGGAAACGAAACACAAGTGCGCTAAGACAGTGAAATGCCTTCTAGGTCTGCACCATCTGACAATCGGAATAGTGCAAGGCGAAAGCTTGTGTATAGAACTTAATGTCCTAAAAAATTCCGCTAGATTTTTATCTATCCTTTGAACTCTAAAGTAGAATTCTTGGATAAGAGAAAATAGAGGTCTAGAAGGAATTAAATTCGCCGGAAGGTGGGCATGAAACGTCTCAATGGAACACCGTTCTGATATAGCTTTTACAGTTTTGTCAGGCAACATAGCAACCGTGTAGGGATATATGATTCGCAAGATCTGAAGGTGTGAGAAAGCGAAAACATGATCTTGAAATTTTATTAAGAATGAAATGGCAACATTAGGCGAGTTAACTGATTATCTGAAAATACCCCTCAGCACCACAGCTAGAGGATGTGGCAAACTACTAAAACCCGGGGAAAATATAGGTGCAGCCACAGGAGAGTTAGGCGGTTCGAAAGCAGCGTTATTAACGAAAAACGGGGGAATATATCGTTGTTCACCTGCGGCATTACCTAATTGTTCAGGTAGGGTGAGACCTCGACGTACTTCGGTACATTCCACAGTATCCGATGACTTAATGTGGTCCTCATCCACACCAATAGTTAAAGGGGCCACAAATTCACTTCTTCCACTAACAAAACCATACAAATAATTCACCTTATCTAACAAATCTGAGTTATGTTGACACAATGAGGTAGCCATACTAGAATGTTCTTCACTCAGCTTAAGAGAAAACAAATCCCCCACTCGATTCTAAAAATGAAATAGCCTGGCCTGAACAAGTTTAAGTTAGTTAATGGACGCTTCGCACTCTTCAAAAAACTAACAACAGATGCAATATCAGCAAAATTTGTGATGAATGTGGAAACACAGCAGGAACACAATTGGGTAAATCTACTGTTTCCTTCAGACGTGGCGCGTCTATTGACACCGTGACACCAGACTGAACCATCCTAATTAATAGTTTGTAAATGAGATCTTCCTTGCGTAGATACCAAGGCCCAAGATCCTCTCTAGGATTCGACAATATGAATAGCAAACATTGGCAAAACTTTAGATAATTGTGGAAAATAGGAAGTTCTAGAGTACAATTTTTACTTTTATGGAAAACTCTCAAAAGGGCTTTATCCAGACTCATTCAACAACGCTCTGCTACCACTTGTTACCGTGTTTACGTGGCTCACAGAGAAGTAGGAAGCACCTCAGTTGAATGGGCAAACAATATTCAAAGTATACGTTAAACTAACAAAATTCAAGAAATTTAATTTATTTATTCTATAACAGACCTTGGTTTCATTAAATCAATTTAACAATATTTAAATGAGCTAGATTTTTGATAAACTCTTACAACTTTGGAACAATACCGGAGCTCGCCAGCTCGAAAGAAAATAACTAAAATTCTGTGACACTAGTTCAGCTTGAGCCTATAAGCGCCTACCAGGTACATTTGTCAAGGGATTGAGCTCCCATTTGCGTTAACAATACCATGATAAGATCGAGTTGATTCATTCCCCATTCAAATAAAGGATAGCCTTAAAATTTAAGGAAGGGGCCACGTTTCCGTTATTACACTTCCGAAAATGGTTCACATCTCATTTCACAATTCTTTTACAAGATTAGCCCCATAACGGGACATTGATACAGTCTTTAAATTTACAATAGCGGTAACAAATTTACCTATTAGGTTGAAGAACACAGATCTAGCTTACTCACTAAGGTTACACTTTAAGAAACCTATACACAGAGTCCAAAGGCCTATACTAACTTGGCTGCAGCAAAATGAATTTAGAAATGGAAACTTTTACAATAGACCGACAACAATTGAGAAAGGAGGCGCATATCAAGCACTCCGAAACGAAAGGATTCGAACGCCAAGTGGGTTGATGGCCAGATAAAACAGAGACTTATCCAATACTACGCGGTGACTAAGTGGGAGAAACATTCAAAGCCGAAAAACGTAAGTTCAATTTAAGTGTGACAAAAATTTAGTCTACCAATTCAATTTGAATGGGAGAACCACGAGGGTAACCACTCGTGCTCCATTATGTTCAACGAATTTCCCATAAGGAAAATAATTAAGTCCGAAGATCATCCTACATTACGATGAGAAAAGGAAGCCCTAACGGTTACATTTAAATGAAAACTGAGAAATCTTGCCTGTATTTCACATGCAGTTAAGTACACTTAGATAAGTTTATTTCACCATGCCTTATTAGTTGGGACTTCCTTCAGGCCGAAAACCATGCCTCCAGCGGTCCCCGAGAGGAACCCTCCCTCTCCTTCATCACGACGCGCACACACTCAAAACAGCAATGCAAGACACAGAGGACAAAAATGTGTCAAATTATATATAGAGAGAGAGCTCGAAAAATCAGGATGTTTACAATCCAAGGATTGGATTGGGTGACTTCCATTAACCAAGAGACATGCAGATTGGTCAGAAATATTACATTCTGACTTAAGATAGGTTGACGAATTAGAGGAGGTGGTAAAGGAAGTATGTGCAACTTCCGAAGTAAAATAATAATAAAAAATGCTACCAAGCTTACAAACATAGAGATACAAGCTTTATTTCAAGATTATTGAGGGTTTTGCCCTCAAGAGGTCTCTTATATATATATAACGATGGCAGAGCCATCAAAACATTGAAAGAAAAAGCTATCACACTATCTGCAAGTTCATATTATTTAGCAGAGATGAACATACTATCAGCGCACTTTTTAGCGATAGATTTACACCCTAGTGCTGAAGCGGTCGACCTCGGCAATCTTCGAGATTCGTACTGGCAATCTTTGAAACACAAACTATGAATCGCTTATGCATCGCTGTGCGACGTCTGGTGTACACTTTACGTACTAGTACTGTTGTTATTTACACAGCAAAGCCAAACTATAGCATTCACTCTAGGAATATGATTCGCATTGAGAAATGTTATATAATGTTATATAATGTGTGTATGACACAGTTGTTGGCTTAAAATAACAAAGGTTTAGAAAATTCATATCGATCGATCATATTATCGATTCAATTCAGATTTCATTTCCATTCAGTTGGCAGTACTAACGGAACCGGAAGAGCTCCCTCCTTACTCCTCAAACCCGTACACAAATCTATCGCTAAAAAGTGCGCAGATAGTAGTAGAGAACAGCACATGGAATACTCAAAGAGAGGTGTAGGGAACCACATACTACTCTTTGACTCTTAATATAGTTTCCGAGAAACCTCCCGCTATTATTAACCAAAAAGGCTGTGATAGTTTTGAATGAACTATAGTTCTTGTGTTAGTGCTTGTATTAAATTGATTCTGCATTTCAGTTAAAATATGAAATAAAAATTAAAACGTATTTTGGTTATCACGTTACATGTAGACAAACTCTTTGAAGACCTACAAGAGACACTGTAGCGCCGGTACATTTGGAATTCTGAAATTTCTCTTTTGAATCAAGAAAATATCAATTTGGCTTTCGTGGTCACTACTGGTGAGCGTGTTGAGATGGGAATTACGTTTTCTGAAGAACGAATCGCAAATAACCTTGATTATCATTTGCATCTGAAAAATCCAGAATGCATCATCCAGCTGCATTTCTAGTTCCATAGCCGTGATTATCATGGCACCTGGTATCCAGCATTAGTGCTTCTAATATGTCCATTGAAATCATCAGGTGTTCTTCACTACACTTCCTATAGTGTCCTAAAGTATCGATGGCCACCAATATTATTCGATCATTGTGGATAGCTACTGCCTATACGTGGTTCAACACCTCCTAGATATAAGGCCTCACAACCGTTCTGGGAATGTAATGTGACGTCAGCATCGGCAGGCAAGCTTGAACCTTTTCAGTAATAACACAGCAATGAGTTTGGTCATGTAACGCTGAAATTAGAAGATTTTTAATTCGTTTAATGGTGCCAATTGCTAATACCGTTGTACGTAATGGTACTGATGTGTTGGGTACTCAACTGTAACGAGAAATGCGACAGTGATAACGAAGTGCATGCATTAAGTTTCTGAAAGACGAGGCTATGCGGCAGATAAGTTTACGTGCAATTCCAAGACAAGACTACAGATTTACTAATAACTCAGTGGTAAGTAACTATTATTATTACATTTTCACACAATCATAATGAGCATAGGCCTATGACGTATTTAACTACACGCAACAGCTGGTGATATGTAGGCATATTTACTCTTCAATGAAATGAAATGAAATGGCGTATGGCTTTTAGTGCCGGGATATCCCACGAAGGGTTCGGCTCGCCAGGTGCAGGTCTTTCTATTTGACACCCGTAGGTGACCTGCGCGTCGTGATGAGGATGAAATGATGATGAAGACAACACATACACCCAGCCCCCGTGCCGTTGGAATTAACCAATTAAGGTTAAAATCCCCGACCCGGCCGGGAATCGAACCCGGGACCCTCTGAACCGAAGGCCAGTACGCTGACCGTTCAGCCAACGAGTCGGACTACTCTTCAGTGATATAAGGTTATGTTAGCTCACAATCATGGAATACATTATTTCAACGGTATTATTATTTTTATTAATATCATACGCATTAAAACATACCACCTACAAGAGCTGCTGGTGTAGGGCGATTCTCTCTGTAAATGCATGAATTTCGCTCACGGTGATACATTATTTTACAGGTATGCCACAGACATTTCAAAGTCGGTGATATTTTATGGGAAATAACTGGTACTGATCCTCAGGAAAAACTTTTAACTACTTCTCTTCCAAGACCATGATTGTCAGAGAATGCAGTGCCTTATATCTTTCCGAACTGCCCATCATATTTATCGTCACATCCTGGCAGGTGAAGAGAAGAACCAGGAAAAAAAGTAGAATAGAAAGTGGAGCAATAAACAGAGCCATTGAAGGTAGTACATATCTCATACCGTACACAGAATTTCAATCCACACTCTTACACAGCTGAAAAGTACAATAAACATGTTACCGTACCTGATGGTTGTTGTACTGTGACGAAGGGAACGTAAATAATTTTTCTGTACGTCGATACATCAAGGCAACCATACTGCATAGCATATCTAATAAGACAGGGCCTTTATTCTAAACGGGTTTTATTAAAGTATAAAATATTTCTAATGTATATGTGAACAAAATTACAAATACAAATGCGGTATATTCTTTAGTTACAAAACATCATAGCTGCATTACAAGGAATGACTGTAACAATGTGTAGAAAGATTCAAGAAATAAGTTAATTCTAGTCCTAGTTGGTGAACTGAACACCGAGGATGATGTCCCCACAGTTAATTTAATAGTCGCAGTTAAAACATTTCTCAGTTCATAAAGGAGTATGTGCATGATTTTCTTGTTATTTGTTCAACCTTCTGCCTGATATCTCCTCATGTTTACAAATTTATGGCCGACCCCGTGGTGAAGGGATATAATGCCTGCCTCTTACCCGGAAGCCCCGAGTTCGATTCCCGGCCAAGTTAGGGATTTTTACCTAGATCTGAGGGCTGGTTCGAGGTCCACTCAACCTACGTGATTACATTTGCGAGTTATCGTACGGTGAGATAGGGGCCCTGGTCTAGAAGGCCAAGAATAACGGCCGAGAGAATTCGTCCTGCCGAACAAAAGACACCTCGTAATCTGCAGGCCTTCGGGCTGAGCAGGGCCGAGGCCAAGCACTTCAGGGCTGTTGTGTCGTACGATTTTTACAAATTTATGAGACATAGTAGCAATTTAATGTTGCCACATGTCAATACTTTTTAAAAGAGTAGGCTCCAGTCTGAATAGTAGTCCAATATTAGGACAGAAACTTACAGACTTTCTGGAATACATAAAACATAAAGTTCAAGGTTTCGAACAGAATAACAAATTGGTAACATCGATGGTAGGTGAAATTCTCATTAAACCATACATGAACTTCAAGGGAGGAAACATTGTAGGCTCATGTGCAAATACTGCCAGTGATGCTACATCAGCTTAGATGTTAGGCCTATGCTAATATTATACGTGCTAGTTTTCTTTTAAGATCATGTAATGCCTATTTAAATTGAAATGTATTTGTAACATCCTGTTGTGCTGTTAACAATTCGGCCCAAGTAAGTTAACATTGCAAGATGCTGTCGTGTTTTACAACTGTTTGCTCTTTATATTTAATGACAGAGTCACTAAAATACGGTAATAACGACAGTATAATTCAGTATACTTTAAAATTTAAATGCTATTTCTTAGTAAATAAATTATTCCATTGGCAAAAAAATATTAAAATCATGTCTGTGTTTAACCATGTTCCGCGTTTCTCTGCATTGCCATCGCATCCGTAGAGTGACGTCACCACGCTGTTGTTAGGCCTTATTATCTAGGAGGTGTTGCGTGGTTACGAAGGGCCTTACTCACGCTAATGGAAACTCCTTTGTTGTTTTAGACTCGCTTTTTTAACGAACTTGATCCCTGGGTTGGTAGTCCTTGTCCATTTCTGATGTTTGTCGGACGCTTTCATCTTTACTATTGGACCTTCTTTGGTCAACACTTGGTCTTTTACAACCCCAATGCTGTTAGGTTTACAATGCCTAGGGAATCTTTCATTTTCGTGCCGTACGTGGCCCTTCTTCGCGACACGTTGTTGGATACGCTAGCGAGCGGTTGACTGTTCCAAGAGCTCTGTATTTTCTTAGTGATAAAGTAGTTAATAGTGTGAAAATTTAGCTACTTTTGTGTTCGTGTGATACGTTTAGTTCCATGAATATTGGTGTTTAGTATTTTATTTGTAGTAATTGGGATTAGTGGTATTTATTTACATTTCTTTTACATTGAGTAGTTCCGTAGGCGTTCGCTAGATTGCGTGAAAGAAAAATATCCTTTTAAAAATATTATTATTTAAGTATTAGTAGGTTTGTTGATAGAATAGAATACTTAAAAAGACGGGGTATTAAAAAGAGTTGTAACATCCGTAACTGTCCCACCCATCTGTAAATAACGCGGTACTGTTGTAAATTTTGTTTAAGGAAAGGGTTTCAACAGAATATACAGTATTTCACTGGAGAAATAACAAACAGTCCTTGTATTGTTATTGATTATTGCCGCTTTTCGTATTCAAATATTGCTTTGTTTGCTACAGGCGTGAACAAAGGTATAGTTTAGACAAGAAAATATAAATAAAAATCACCCAATCCCTGTGTTCTGTATTTGTAGTTCTGAGTACGTAGTTTAAGTGTCCGTAATTTATACTTCGCACTCTCGATATTTCAGTATTTAAGAGCAGTTAGCTAATAATAATCAAATTCCTATTTCCTGATAATTGCAATTCAAGTCCCCGGCGTAGTTTTGACAGAAGCTTTTTTTTTTAGAAGTTAGTGTAGACAACCCATTTAATTTTCAGCATTTAAGGACACTTTTATTCTCCACTCTGCGGAGTAGGGAAAATAATCGTAATACACCAGCTGTAATCTATATATAAAATAAGAGTTTTGTCTGTACATTGCTCAAAATTTAATAACGACGGTATTTCTGTATCGGTCGTGTCTATAGCAACAGGAAATGCCAAATTTTACGTAATTTGTGTCTGTCTGTCTGTCTGTCTGTCTGTCTGTCTGTCTGTCTGTCTGTCTGTCTGTCTGTCTGTCTGTCTGTCTGTCTGTCTGTCTGTCTGTCTGTCTGTCTGTCTGTCTGTACACGCATCACGAGGAAACGGCGGGAAAGCCTGAATATTAATTCTCAAATATTTATTATGTTACTGGTCCTATCTTAATGAATGTCGAATGTAAAGTCCGGGAAGAAGTCGCCACAATCTAGGCCATAAATAATCTTATTCATACTGAGAGAAATGGTAGTTTAGGGGAGATGGCCGAAAATTTAATTCTCAAATATTTATGTTATTAGTGGGCTTATCTTAATGAAAATCGTTTTGCAAAGTCGGAGAATAATTCGCTAGGATCTAGGTCATACATAATCTTATTCATGCTGAGAGAAACGGTAGTTTAGGGCTAAGGACTAAAATTTAACTCTCAAATATTTATGTGATTAGTAAGCCGATCTTAATTAAACTTGGCATACAAAGTCGTAAGTCACTACAATCTAGGGCATAAGTAATTTTATTCACGCTGAGTGAAATGGTAGTTAGGGGAGGAAATAAAATTTAATTCTCAAATATTTATGTTATTATTGGTCCTATCGACAAATGCTACATAACTAATGTTATATAATATTAAATTTCCGATCATTTATGTCTTATACATTTTTATCGTACCGGCTATGACAACAGAGATATTCATAAATTTGAATTTTTATTGCTAAGTACATATCAGCACCGAGTCACGAGAAAATGGGTAGACAGAATTTGGTGAAAATTGGTATATAAATGATTTTATAAGACACCCTAATACCACAGAGTCGAAAGAAAACTGAATGTGAAGGCCTAAAATACAGAAAGCTCATAACATTGATCAACAATAACATTATATTGACCACTGTTTGCAGTGATGTGCTTTGTGTCTTCTGTTGCCACTCATCTCCGATAGATGGGATTACTGCTGTATAGTTTTTCAAATTGGCTTTACGTCGCACCGACACAGATAGGTCTTATGGCGACGATCTGATAGGAAAGGGATAGGAGTGGAAAGGAAGCGGCCCTGGCCTTAATTACAGTACGGCCGCAGCATTTGCCTGGTGTGAAAATGGGAGGCCACGGAAAACCATCTTCAGGGCTGTCGACAGTGGGGTTCGAACCCACTAACTCCCGGATGCAATCTCACAGCTCCGCGTCCCTAATCGCACGGCCAGCTCGCCCGGTCGTACCGAGTATATCAGCCTTCCTGAATATATATATAGGCGAGAAGTAGCTGGTGAATCAGATAACTTTCTTCTTAAGCATGCCAGTTCTCTGGTTCATAAATTTTCTGATACTACTGGTATGTAATAAACTGGCTCATCATAGCATTCGAGCTATTCAATCCCTACTCTGAGGCACTGATTGGAATGAGCAGTGTGCATATTTAACGGAATAGTGGCAGAGAAGTGTTCACGGCTGTCTGCGGCCTGGTCATTCCAGTACTGGAGCTTTGGACTGTTAGATCGGCACCGTAGTACTGTTCGTTAAAAGTGAGAAAATGTGCGGTTTTTCATTTGAACGAGTATTTTGTATGATAACATTGCTTTTAATCGCTACATTTCTACTGACTTTTTTGTAATAGCCTAAGTTGACTTCAGGTAGGAAAACCACAAAGACAGTATTTCTGAGAATCCCATAGTAAAGCACGGGTGCATCAGCTAGTAATCACATAACCACTTTTCAGTTGAGAATTGTAGTGTAGATATGGTATATTAGATAGTATTTTCCTGTTATAGTGATATTTGTGTACGGTAACTCTTTGATACTTTTCATTTCTATTAGAACATAGTAGGATAAATAGTACTAATATTAATATGTCTACGCATTTAAGTTTGTTGGTAATCATTGAGTAGTTCTTGAGAATTTCAAACATTAATTGCAAATTTAATTTCTGTTTGTGCTTAATAATAACCCATTGTAATTAAGATACGTCTTAGTGTAAATTGAACATTATTGTAGTGTATTGTAGTATCTTATTAGAAATTAGCGTGCTTATTCTCTAATTGTAATTAGGATACGTCTGAACGTAGTTTAATATTATTGTGTGTATTGTAGTATCTTATTAGAAATTAGTGTGCTTATTCTTTGCAATTAATGGCAGTTTACAGTACTTCTTGTTAGGGTGTTGTGGGATAAAAAGTGTAGTACGATTAATTAGTATTGTAGAGTAGTAGTATATTAATTACCTTATTGTTTTGTGATCTTGTGTACTAACCTTTTCTTTTTTCTTTTCATTATTCCGTAAAGAATGGCTAAGGAGTACAAGTGTAGGAGCTGTGGGTGTGGCCAAGCATTAAGGAGTATGAGGGAGGAATTGGAGAGTTTGAGGGAGATAATTAGTATTCTCTCAGAGGACAGGAAGGAAAGTAGGCCTCCGTCAAACAATGTATAGGATACAGTAGGTGTAAAAGAGGGATGGGAAGGAAAGGAGGGAATTGTAGAAGGCAGAATTGCTAATGTTTTAAGGGGAAGGAGATTGCAGTCTAAGGGCTCTATTCAGGATCAGAATTCAGGACAACTATCTGTGATAAATCGGTACGAGTCACTGCAGGTAGAACAACAGAGGGAAGATGAAGAACAGGGAACTTATGCTGAGAAGTGTGGAATTAGGAGGAAGGAAAATGTAGGAAACGGAAATATAGAGTAGAGGATAGGAATCGACAGGTGGATAGGGTTATGGGAGGGAGAAATAGGAGGAGGAAGTAGCTTCAGCAGCCGCCAGGAAAGATAGGACTGACCAGTAGGGGAGGGGATCAAATGCGGTGGGTAGGGTTGAGGCTCTGGTCATGGGGGATTCCATTGTTAAACATGTGGGGAATGTGTCTGGAGGAAAGGGAACCAGGGTAGAGTGTTATACAGGAATTAGGTTAAGGCAGATGTTGAGGAAAGTAGAAGGGATGGAGGAGGGAAAGGAGAAGGTGGTAGTGTTCCATGTTGGTACCAACAACGTAAGGCAAGCAGATATAAGTACCAATATATTTGGGGATGTCTGGATCTGGTAAATGCAGCACGGGTGACGTTTAAGGAAGCGGAGATTGTTATCAGTGGAATACTGTGTAGGAGGGATACTGACTGGAAGGTGATTGGGGATTTAAATGAAACAATGGAGTGCGTATATGGGAAACTGGGAGTGAGATTTCTAGATCCTAAAGGGTGGGTAGGAGATAGGGATCTGCGCTCAGATGGCCTTCACTTAAACCGCAGTGGTACGTATAAGTTAGGAAATTTGTTTGGAAGGGTTATAGTGAGGTACATTAAGAGAAAGGGGGTGGTCTAGGGAGCGGTGATAAGGATGCAGGGATCTCGAAGTCAAGTAGGGATGACATCAAAATGTTAGTGTTGAACTGTAGAAGTATTGTAAAGAAAGGAATATAATTAAGTAATTTAATAGACATGTACTTACCAGACATTGTGTTAGGAGTTGAATCATGGCTGAGAAATGATATAATGGATGCAGAAATTTTCGCACGGAACTCGAGTATGTATCGTAGAGATGGGATAGGAATGGTAGGAGGGGGAGTTTTCATTCTGGTGAAAGAAGTATTTGTAAGCTACGAAAATGTTCAAGGTGACAAGCATGAAATTCTATGTGTAAGGCTCATCTCTAAAGATAATAGGCAACTAACTTGATATCTTTGGAGTGTACAGATCGGGAAAGGGTAGGGCTGACACTGATTCGGAATTATTTGATCACGTGATCCGCTGCGTGGGAAACGATGCGGAAAGGAACGTGATTGTAGCGGGTGATCTCAATTTACAAAATTGTCAATTGGGAAGGTAATGCAAACGACAGGAAGCATGGCGAACAAATGGTAAATACGTTCATATGGGAAGGAAAGCTGATTCATAAATTGACGGGATCAACTAGACGGAAAAATATTGTGGAGGTGATGCTGGTAAAACCAGATGAGCTGTCTAGAGAAAGCGAGCGAATAGACAGTATTAGTGATCACGAAGCCGCTTCTTTCCTAGTTAAAAATAAATGTGATAGAAAGGAAAGAAGTAGGACTATCAGGCAGTACCATAGGCTGATAAAACAGGCATGAGGGAGCTTTCAGAAAGTAAGTACAAACGGTGGAAAACGGTAAATAAAAATAGAAACAGACTCTGGGATGTGTTTAAATCAATTGTTGAGAAATGTGAAAACAGGTTTGTAACATTCAAGGTGCAAAGGAACGGTAAATATCCACTATATTATAATAGAGAATGAAGAGAGTAAGAAGGAAATGCAGATTGAGGAATGGATGTGGAAGTAATAAGAAATTGAGGGAAGTTACTCGGAAATTGAATCTAGCAAGGAAGTTGGCTAAGGATAGCGTGAAGACAAGCATAATGTTTAGTCACACAAATTTTAAGGAGGAATGGAAGTGTATATATAGGTACTTTACGTCATAAACAGGCTCAAGATGGACATTCCAGGAATCATTGATGAACAAGGGAAGTGTGTATGCGAGTATCTTCAAATGTCAGAAGTATTCAGTCAGCTGTATGTAAAGCAGTGGCGAATATAGAATTTCTTTTTGGGGCGGGGGCAAGATTAATGTAAGTTTAGGTTAAGTAATTTTAAGAGGTCAGGCGATTTCAAATATTTTGGAAAGGAAGAAAAGATGGATTTGGGTTGATCCATCCATCCATCCATCCATCCATCCATCCATCCATCCATCCATCCATCCATCCATCCATCCATCCATCCATCCATCCATCCATCCATACAGTACCGGTACACCAATGGTTACAAAACAAAGTCCAGGTTTCTTGGTACACTTGCAAACTTACCAAGAACTTCTTCGTCACTAACTATAATGTCTCTGTGATAGAAAGTAAAGTAAGCCCGTTAAGCCTACTTTCAGATGAGCTGTTCCTGAAGTAAGTCTTCAGTCTTCTTAGGCTTGAGAAAGTTCTTTCTATGGTTGCGATAGAAACAGGAGGAACTGCGATTAATTTGAGAAGGGTATAAATGTTGGGGAAGAAAGTCTTGTCACATTTCTCTAGAGAAATTACAGCCGTTTTTGGAAGATTTGAAGGATTTTCCTTACTCCACTTTTCTTCCCACAACATAACCTCACTTTGCACAATCTCTTTATGTGACAGATCTTCTTAGAAATTAAAAGCAGCCTCCAGTGAACCGAAATATGTTATGATACACAATTGTGGAAGGATGTTTTGTAAGGATGCAACTGCTTCCTTGTGAGATTCAAAGCGTTCTTTTAATGAGTTACAAAAGTCGTCCAGGTATGGCACATAAACATCTACTCGAGAGCATTCTTCTTCTGTGGTGTAAGGGACGTTGCTATGTGCTGTTTGAAGGCGGCATCCGGCTCAAAACAAAAAGATTAACAAGACATGCAAATTGACTACTAGAACTACTTAGAGTGTGAGTCTTAGATGCTGAATCACTTAATTCCTCTTCTATTTTTCAAAGGGAGAGAAAGATAGGCTCCAAAGTGTCTTTAAATAAAATTACTTAGTCGTGCCTTTCTACCCATCGAGTTTCGCACAGTGAAATAAGTTTCTTTTTCTTTTGTTCTGGACAACATTCAGAAATCATTGATTTCAATATTTCGGCTTCTCATTTTGTTTAGGTCAAGCCCTAACATTGACAAGGTCTTCAATATTGTGTTGGCCAAACCTGCTCCAGCGACGTCATAAACGGGGACGAATGTCAGAAAATCTTCTCTGATTTTGAAAGTTTGGTCCTCTACGTAACATACACGGAGAGAAAACTGTTCGATTTGACTCATGTCAGTGGTTTCATCTGCTAAAACGGAATAAAAACAGACTTTCTGACATTTTCTATAATTTTTGATTGCATTAAGTGAACGAATGTGTTAATAAGTTCGTTTTGAATGAAAGAACTTGCGTACATCGTCTTCCCACCACTGGTCGTTAATTGGTCTTTAAGAATATTATGTCCACTCTTGGCTCAGTATCTCAATAACGATCGAAAATTTTCATCATTTTGGTCCGGTTCTTCAAGGCTTATTCGTCCAGAGTCACGATGACCCCTTAAAGCTATTTTCTGCCTCCCGCAAAGTCGTATTGTTTGTGTTATAGAGATTAGCTGTTTTCTATTATTCTCAATATCTAGTCTTCTTTGGGCATTCACTTTATTGATAACACTTTCAGCCTTTTTCTTAACTATACCTTTTGAATTTTCAGCGAGCAAAACATATTTCTTATGATAGGATATCTTCATGTTTGCTAAACATTTCCCTGGCTTTGGTAAAAGCCTGAGTGACCAACGCCCCTGCTACTGGTGATCTCCTTTCACTACATTTTCGGTATGGGAAAATAACAGGCAGTACTTTCAAAAAGATCCAAATTTTCCTCTGAATAAACTAACCACTAAATTTTTCTAGCCACTTCATTTGAAAAGATCTAGTATGATTTGAACTAGTAATGGAGGGAAATTTGTATCCAGGCTGAGGTTTCCAAATATTTTCTAACATAATTTTTTTTTTCGTTTGTGAAAGACCGACCGGAATTGTTTTGACAATAGTTTCCAATATCATAGATATTTTTCCTTACTTAGTTAGGCCTACTATTCCCCATAACCGGAACTACATTAATTGAGCTCGAAGTAGCGACACCACAAGAAGCAGTTCTACCAACGCAACCGACTTCAGCATTGTCACCGTCACGCCCATTTGCACGTTGTCCATTCGTAACACTACCGACTTCAGGACTGTCGCCAACAGGCTTATTGACACTTGTTTTCTGGCAAAAATGTTTTGAATGGAAGCTTGCGTCTTCATTACGATTGTGGTCCACTTACGGCCAACTTCAGTATACTGATAAAGTACGTAAACATTAGCACTTAAACCAGCACCATACTTCAGTACAACAAATGTCGAACACACGTAAACAACAACCAATGATTGCCACTGAACTGTTCATCACACCCCTGGCGCCCAATTGTTGTGCTGGCCTCTGGCGGCGACTGATGTAGTTCAGTTGTCCGCGCACGCGCAGATAGCCTTGCGGGAGCGGGAGCTTCCGGCATTCAGAAAAATCAAATTGTCAGTGATCACTGACACGAACTTAACACCACTTCCATCCCACTCCCCTCACCTACACGGGAAAGTAGGCGATGCCTTCGCGCATGATTCATTAAAATAATTCATATTACGGTACTTACTTTTTCTTTATGTTCAGTATTTCGGGGGGGGGGGGCATGGAGCCTGATGTAAAGATTGTTGGTTACAAGGATAATGTCCAGATAGGGGAGGTGACTAATTCTAAAGAAGTATTAAAATTTACAATTGTTAACAATGATAATTAAAATAAGATAAACAAGTTGACAACTAGAAAAGCAGCTGGAATTGATAAGATTTTGATTGATATACTAAAGAAAATGGGTTTATTTTATCTACTATTCTCCACTGAAGGTGCTCTTCATCGCTGTTTGTACCTTGTCGTGCAACAGTATGCATATCGGGTAATATTTCGTGATGGTTATCAAGCCGAAACGACCAACATTCCCTCGGAATATTCCCATGAGCACGTGGACGGCTCATTACACACAGTTTTTTACATTTAAGGACACGAGACCACGCAAATCAACGATAGCACCGAAATTCACGGACCAATAGATATGTTCAGCGCACAGGAGATACAGGAGGTACTCTTAAATTTGAAAAATTACAAAACTCACGGGCCAGACATGATCTATAATGAACATCTGAAGAGTTTGGCTCCTGCTCTCTTTGAACCCCTTACTAGCCTATTCAACGAATGTGTTAAACAGGGAAGAATACCAGATCGATGGCGGATTTCAACGATGACCCTTTATAAAGGGAAGGGAGACTTAAGCGACCCTAATTCATATCGATGAGTAGCACTAGAATGCACATTATTGAAGATATTGACTAAATTGTTAAGGCAAAAGCTGAATGCTTTAATAGATCAGTATCTCCCAGAAGAGCAATTTGGATTTAGGAAAAACCGGTCCACAATACAGGCTATAGAATGCCTTCAGAATGATGCCTTTAGATTAAAGAAGGGAAAGTTACATGTTATATTCGTGGATTATTCGAAAGCCTTTGATACAATTAGTCGAACACAAGTCATATCAAAGATTGAGGATCTCATAGGAAAAAATAATCCATTATTGCAATTAGCAAAAAACATCCTGGCAAAGAATGAGGTGCAAATAGACGATTCGATCACAATATCCTATCCAGTAGACCAGACCAGAGTGATCCTTTAAGCCCTCTCCTTTTTAACGTCGCAACACATGATGTCATTCAGGCAACGAAGACAGAAGGTACGAACATTTACATGTACGCAGATGACATGGTTTTAGTGTCCAGATCAATATCTGCTATGCAGTTGGCATTTGATCGACTCGTAGAGTGGACTAAAACAAATGACCTTCATGTTAACAGAAGTAAAACCATGACTCTGACCTTTAGGAAAGGAGGCAGACATGCAGCAAGTGATGTGATATATTTGGATGGAGAACCGTTAACCAGTGTGAATAAATTTAAATACCTCGGAATAACACTGTATATGCAAGGAACCAATTTCACAGCGCATATCAAACAAAGATTAACAGCAGCAGTGGCAGCTGTTAATGACATCAAATATTAGTGTAAAATATCCCTTCAGACAGCGTTGAAGTTATTCAGAGTGAAAATTGCACCTGTAATAACCTACGGCATCTCCAGTATCTGGCAGCATCTGTCGGTAAGAAACTTAAAGGATGTGGAGAAGATAAAAGCAACATTTTTAAAGAGAGCCTTATGTTTATCGAAATTCACCTCTTCGAGACTGGTGTATGAGCTAACTAGGGAAATGATGTTTTTGGAGGAAATACGGGACAAATTCTCTCTCCCATCAACTCCAGCGCACCAAAGTTTATTTCGCGAACATCAGAGAAAGAAATCGGAAATCTGGTTGGACTTCTACAGTACGGAAGCGATGATGAATGACAAATGGAAGGAAGCCAACTACGAGTTACGGCACGTATTAACAAGGCTTGCTGTGCATGGTTTTCACTTCAAACTATGCTCCACGGCGAAGTATCACTCGCTAAATGAGGGATGCATGTGTGCTTTGTGCGGGATGCAGTGTGATCGCTATCACGTACTAAGGTATGAAGGAAGGAAAATTCCTCTAATTAAGTTCTGCATTTAATGATTTTGTTTATTCTCTGTATATGGCAATTAGCTGCAATAAATATATTATTAAAGACAATGGGTTGGGACTTAGTACCGTATCTGAAGTACTTATTTGATTATTGTTTGCATGAAGGAGCTATACCAAATGAATGGAGAGTTGCTATAGTAGCTCCTGTGTATAAAGGAAAGGGTGATAGACATAAAGGTGAAAATTACAGGCCAGTCAGTTAGACATGAATTGCATGTAAGCTTTGGGGAAGCATTATTTCTGATTATATTAGACATGTTTGCGAAATTAATAACTGGTTAGATAGAAGGCAGTTCGGGTTTAGGAAAAGTTATTCCACTGAAGCTCAACTTGTAGGATTCCAGCAAGGTATAGCAGATATCTTGGATTCAGGAGGCCGAATGTACCGTGTCGCGATTGACCTATGTATGGCATTTGATAGGGTAGATCATGGGATACTACTGGAAAAATGGAGTGCAATTGGACTAGACAAAGGAGTAACTGAATTGACGGCTATATTTCTAGAAAATAGATCTCAGATTAGAGTAGGCGTAGCTTTATCTGACCCTGTAATTATTAAGAGGGGAATTCCTCAAGGCAGTATTATTGGACCTTTACGTTTTCTTATATGTGTGAACGATATGAGTAAAGAAGTGGAATCTGAGATAAGGCTTTTTGCGGATGATGTTATTCTGTACAGAGTAATTAATAAGTTACAAGTTTGTGAGAAACTACAAGATGACCGCAATAATGTTTGTGAGATGGACAGTAGGCAATGTTATGATGATAAGGGGGTTAAAAGTCGGGTTGTGAGTTTCACAAATAGGGAAAGTCCTCTCAGTTTTAATTACTGAGTAGATGGGGTTTATGTTCCTTTTGGGGATCATCGTAAGTACCTAGGTGTTAATACAAGGAAAGATCTTCATTGGGGTGATTACATAAATGGGATTATAAATAAAGGGTACAGTTATCTCCACATGATTATGAGGGTATTTAGGGATTGTAGTAAGGATGTAAAAGAGAGGGCATATAAGTCTCTTAATGGATGTTACATAAAAGCGACAGGAAATACTTTTATGAAATTCGGCTTACATTTCGCAATATCTATTCTATTAAGCATTTCTCGAGAAAGGTTTATGTATAAATTCAATCATCTATGACCAAAGGAAGCCAGTAACTATTTCAGTGAAGCAAGTCGATGAAGAAGTGGTAGTTTGTGCGCTTTTTCAACTTACGTTGGTTAAACCGTTAAAGATGTATCTATACTACGAAGGTATGAATTGCTCAGCATAACAAGACTTACAAAATATTCCGTGACAGCATGTATCTATTTTAATACATAGTCCTCTATGTTTTTAAATTACAGTAACGGTTTAATTTTTCGCTGGTTAAACTGTTAAAGATACATGCATACTGTGAGGGTAAGAACTGTTTAGTATAAAATGTTCTACGAACAAACCCCCCGATAGCATATACCTATCTTTAACACATGGCCCACTATAAGTGTTTTTATATTACAGTAACGATTCAAATTAAGCAAATCGAAGAAAAAAAACGGCCGTCAATGCATCCTTTTAGCCTACGCTGGCTAAACCGTTAAAGGTATATATCTACTGTATACTATGAGGGTAAGAATTGTTCAGCATAAAAAGTTCTACATAATTGTCCGCGACAGCATATATCTATCAATTTGTAATGCGGGTTTGTGCAGAGAATCCAGTCTTGTGACTGGTGTTAGTTTTAATTATTCTTAAGGATTTTTTAAACTTTTTGAACAGTTTTTTGATAGAGCCAATCCCGACTCACATAAAATAAATTGTGTATAACCTAGGAAATGGCCTTTCATTCATAATCAATGATAACATCACACTGAATGACTGTTGTCGACTGGCATGCCCTGTATCTCTTCTTCTGGCACTCACGTCAGCTACGTAGAATTACTCTGCAGTTGTAGAATAACTAACCATCAACGACGGGTATAACAACAACTCTCACCATATTATTTTCAAAGAAACCAGTATGGAAGGTCTATTATGAAGAAGTTTCAAGTCTTCACAAAACGTTTCTATCGAAACACACTTTCATGGAATATTTACACCGAGCGAGTTGGCAGTGCGGTTAGGGTCGCGCAGTTGTGAGCTTGCATTCGGGAGATAGCTGGTTCGAATTCCACCGTCGGCAGCCTTCATGATGGTTTTCTATGGTTTCCTCATTTTCACACCAGGAAAATGCTGGGACTGTTCCTCAATTAAGGCCACGGATGCTTCTTTCCCAATCATAGCCCTTTGGTATCCTTACGTTGCCAAAAACCTTTGATGCATTAAAGCGACTTTAAAAAGTAGCAAATTAATTAATTAATTAATATTGTCTTTTGTACTTTTTATCAAAATACTGGTTATTGACACATCCCATCCACTTTTCTCTTGCGTCATTTCAAACGCTGCTTAACTATGGTGATAGGTTGCTCTTGCAATATTTCTGTTGCCTGTTCTTTGTGAAGCAGCAGGCTTCTGAACATTACTATTACAAATTAAATTACAGTATGACTACATATATATATATCGTATACAATAAGTGTTACGTCTGGTGTGGCTCAGGGTAGCGTTATTGGGCCAATTCTTTTCATACTTTTCATGAATTATATGCTTGATTCGATATAATCGGAAGTGCGCCTCATTGTCGATGATGGCGTCATATATCGGGAGATAAAGACAGAGGAGGACGAACTATTGCTTCAGCAGGATTTAGATACGTCTGAAAAATGGGCGCGTGAATATCGAATGAAAATCCACAGCGGAAAAAAGCAAGAAATTGTGTTTCAGTAAGAAGAAAATGACAGGAAAGAGGGATTACGAAATTGGAGGGGAAAGTATTGTTGTAGTTGATAGTTGTAAGTACTTAGGTGTTATTATTAGAAATGACTTAAACTGGTCAGATCAAGTGGAAAATGTAGTTAAGAAATCCTGGAGATCGTTACATTTTATTATGCAGAATCTCAAGAAAGCTAATTCTGGTGCCGAAAGTAAAGCTTATAAATGCTTGGTAAGACCGATTCTCTAATATGGATCTGCGTGCTGGGATCCGTACAGGGTGGGTTTAATAAATTCCCTAGAAAAAAGTTCAAAGAAGAGCTATGCGTTTCGTAACCGGGAATAGGAGGAATACCATTAATCGGGAAAGTCTTGAATCTAGAAGAACTAGAGCTCGCCTGTGTGGTTTTTATAAGAGCAATACGGGGAGGGCTGCCTGGAGTAGTATTAGGAATAGGAATAGGTTGGAACCTCCCTCATACTTATCGAGAAATGGTAATAAGCATCAAATTAGGGCCAGAAACCAGCATAAGGACGTAGGCAAATTTTCCTTAGTTAACAGGATCATAAGAGATTGGAATAAATTACCTGCAGCAGTCTTTGATAGATCCCCTTCCGGCATCAAGTCATTTAAGAAGACCATTAGTGCTAGTGTAAAGTGAAAAGTAAAAGTTGTAAATTACAGACACTGAATTTGAGGATTTTCTGCTTGGTTTAGATTGAGAAACTAGGAGTTTTCTCTTGTGGTATTCTCTTTCTAGGGAATTGCTTGTTGTACTCATGTTGTTGTTGTTGGGTAATTACCAATGGTTTAATTTTACTTTCTTATCACTTGCAATGTAAAGCTAATGTTAAGTAGTGTAAGTTCAACCTACTGTATAGTATTGTAAGCTGTAGTGTTAAGTACTGGGAAATACGTAAGTTTTGTGTGAATATGTATATGATGATGATGGATTTAGAATTTTAAAAGTAAACTAGTAGTATTTCTTGTAATATTTTCTTTCCAGAGGAATTTGCTTGTTGTGCTGTTGCTGTTCTTGTAGGGCATTTTTTTAAACATTACTTCATTAACATTATAAATGTTAAGCTAGTAGTAAGCTCAATCTATAGTACTGTAAGCCGTAGTGTTAAGTACTGGAAATACGTAAGGTGTTTGTGAATTTGTATACAATACTGAATTTAGAATGTTGAACTAGTAGTATTTCTTGTACTCGAGTTGTTGTAGTTGTTTGGTAGTTATGTTTTAAACTTGACTTTATTACCACTTGTAGTGTTAAGCTAGTAGTAAGTTCAGTCTATAGTATTATAATTCGTAGTGTTAAGTACTGGAAATACTTATGGTGTTTGCGAATTTTTATATAATGATGCTGGATTTAGAAAGTTAAACTGGTAGTATTTCTTGCTTGTTGTACTCCTGTTGTTGTGGTTGTTGTTGCTGTATGGTAATTACGGTTTAACTTCACTTTATTATCACTTATAACGTTAAGCTAGTAGTAAGCCGTAGTGTTAAGCACTGGAAATACTTAAGTTGTGTGTGAACTTGTTGTATATGATGATGCTGGATTTAGAATGTTAAACTAGTATTAATTTTTGTATTATTTTCTTTTCATTTAGTTGCTTGTACTCTTGTCCTTTGTTTGTTTGTTTATTGTTGTTGTTGTTGAGTAATTATGTTAAATTTACTTTATTATTACATTACTGTAAGTGACCATTGCTACCGAGATATTTCCCATTTGCAATGTATTTGTTAATAATAATAAAAAGAAGAAAATATAATAATCACTGTTTTGAAATAATAGTCCTCGATATTACACAGAGATAAAACCCATTAATGAATGTATTATTTCAGAACACCAGAAGTTCAGTTTATGGAAACAGTCTTCTTGCCATGGAGGTGCATTGCTAATTTATAGAGGCTTGCGGAACTCTGAATTACACAGTAGTCTACACTCAAACTGTATTATTCTTTTTCTTATTATTATTATTATCGAGTTTTGGTAGATCGAAGAGGTGCAAGCAGGCGCGGGCTTGAATGGGTGGACAGAGAAAAGATGAGAGCATAAATTAAAACACTAAAGTTTGAATGAATAATAACAAATCATGTTTGAATAGAATTGTGATGAACTCGTCTGCTCTGATAATAGGAAAGGCTTAGGTAAACAGGTACACAACAATTTACAAAATGTGCTTGTAGCTTAAAAGTTACACTGTTTCAGACAGCACTTTTGTTCCACTCGATTACACTCTAGAAGACTAAGCTCCAAAATTTACTATATTCCAGCCTCTCAAACGCACAATTTTCTAATCCAAATTTTACATTAGATCACTATGAAAGCAATTTTACTGTTTTTCTGCTCGACAGTCTGATCTACAATAGAATATGAGTAATTATAAATTAAACAGAGGCATTCTAAATGGCCTTACTGGTCAAAAGGAAAGGTTTAAGAAATCGGTCACAAACAAAATGCTAGGAGGCGAAACACTTGATCTCCCTTTTAAATACACTTTGTAAAACAATTAAGATCCTATATGGACTTGTGGACCGAAGTTACAGATTCTAGGCCTATACTACAGAGTGTGAATAGATGGCAAACATATTAAGTTCCAAAATAAAGTTAAGATTTAAAGTTTTACAAAATCATAGTCATCCCCATACCACGTTGAATGGGAATTAAAAGAGGGTGAACACTGTTTATTCCCTAAGTTACATCTTTCCCAGCAGGGATTTGAATAGAGTCCTTATACTTGCCTGAAAATTTACATTTAAATGATGATATTAAACTTCAGAAATGTACGTTAAAAATGAATTTTGAAACCTTCCCATCAAGTCAGCTATCTGGAGCTATCATATATTTAAAAGATGTCTGGCATTACCATTACCTTGAGCTGGTGGGCCTTCTGACGACCGGCAAGGCTTTCCCCTACCTCCACTAACCGTATGCACTCTAGCTTGGAGCAATGAAGAAGACAACATGGTCGTCATCGTCATCCCCATGTTCGATGCGTTGAGCCGTAGGCTCAGTGCGAGAACTTTTGGCCCATCGACCTTACTGGTCTTGAGTGCCATGACGTTCAAAGTGATCCCATTATGTTAACGTAGTTGATGGAATGGGATTTGTGGAATCTATGCTCGTTCATTGGCCAGAATGTGGCCGGGCGCACGTACAGTAATGTGCGCTGTGAGTGCATGAGCATGTCTTAATCGTGCGAAGAAGGTGAAGCAGACAAACAGACGGAGGTCACCCATCCAGTGAGTGACCACGCCCGATGTTGCTTAACTGACGTAGCAGTTTGTTCCAGTGCTTTAAAGGTGAGAAAAAATCTGGGATGTTGATGATGCGGAGAAAGCTTACGAGACGTCTGGGTGGGAGGCTGGTTAGGGCTTGTTCTTGAATTGGCGGTTGGCATATACTTGGTAGTCAGGAGGTTCTTCCTTGGAGGGTAGCGGATGGGTAGATTAGTTTAGGATAATCTGACGGCTTGGCATGGCGGGTGGGTGGTACGGGTTTTGGGTCGACAGTAGCTTGATCAGTAGTAGGTTTACTAGGTTGTTTATATCTTGGCTGGGCTGGCTGGTGTTGGTATAGGTAAGAGGTACCAGGTTCGGGGATGGAGCGTTATTGAGGTTTAGTGTAGGGGGAGGTGGGTTGTGTGCATGTAAGTGTCTTGACTGGTTATAGTGTGCTTTAATTGCCTTTTTTAGGAATGGGCACCCAGGGTATGAAGCGGCATGTCTGCCTTGGCAGTTGGCGCACTTCGCCTGGAGCCGCGGTACCTTGCATACAGTGTGGCGGTGATTGCCCCCACATCTGTTACAGCGGGTTGCCTCTGAGCAAGAAGCTGCAGAGTGGTTTAATTTAAGGCAATTATAGCATTGCGTTATGAGAGTGGAGCGAGGATGTTGGTAGGTTCGAGTCTCTGTAGTGCGGGTGGTGTGCTTTGGTGTTGTCTTCAGCCTGGGGGCAGGTTTGCTACGCCTCCTCCCAGTTTGAGTGTACATTGTTTGAGTGTCCGTGCCCGGTTGTGAGACTGATTGGGTCTCAGTCCCGGGTTCGGTTTCTGGTAGGTTGGGTAGGGGGAGTGCCGTGCCCGGTTGTGAGACTGATTGGGTCTCAGTCCCGGGTTCGGTTTCTAGTAGGTTGGGTAGGGGGAGTGCGTGTGTAGTAGGTGATTGTAAGTCTTCTGTTAGTGTTGGTTCGCATGAGAGGGTGGCAGTATCTGGTGGCAAAGTGACGTTAGTCTGGGTTGCTGTGTGTCCATTGGCACTGCGAGTTTGTGTGAATTTGCTGCAATGACGTGCCTGGGCGATGGTCTGTATCATTCTGTGTTTGATGGCCGGAGTGGTTTGTGTCATTTTGTGCCCTAGTAGCGGTTTAGTTTGGGTTTGTTTATGTACTGTTTGTACACCATCTGATAGGGTTTTGTATTCTACTTTGTGGAGTGTCAGTTCCTGAACGATTGCAAAGTAGTTTTCTTCACCGGTGCGTGAGAAGATAAGTGTGTAGCCGTTGTCTATTTCTTGTAAGAATTGAATGTGATGTCGGACATTGCGTATGGCAGTATGTATGAGTTTGCGGTGATCAGGGCGTTCCTGAATTTGCTCTAGTGGGCTCAGATGAGCGATGTTCAGGATTGGGATGACTAGAGGAAGGTAATCAGATTCGGGTACTTCGGTGCGGATTCGTAGTGGTATGTGGTAGGGTGTTTTCGGATTTTTGAGTTCGGAGGACATGGTGGTTTATGACTGGGAAGTCGGGGTCCTGGCTACTCAATCCACCAGGCGGGTCCCGACAGGGCGAGGGGGTGGTTCAGGGGTGTTATTTAAAACACTGGAACGGTCAAACTCACTAGAAGGACCGGCTCGTTACTTGGCGCAACTCAGTGAGTACTGTCGGTTCAGGTATAGGTTTCGTATCTCAACGTGACAAGAACTGAGCGAGTATCAACACTAAGTGCTACTGACAATTTGCGTTTGCCCGCACAATGTCAGGCAGGCTGGCAACTGGCTCTGGTGACGTTGGCTTGCGTTGGGTGACTTCCGGACGGTCGAGCAGCTGGTGTGAATATGCGGGACCGCACGACGACGACGACGACGAACCCGTTTTTGGTCGGTACTGGGACAGAGCCCTAGTGACCGCGAAATTTATGGCTTGTCGACCTCTAAAAGGTCTTGAATGCCCTGTCAGAATGGTGGTTCCCTGCAGATAACGGTGTTATTCATCGGGTTGTGCTAATATTCCTCAGTCATGATTGGCCAGTATGTGGCCTGGCGCGTGAGCGCCTGGCGTTGCATTGCGTCCGTGGCCGTGGTCGTAAGAAGTTCCTCGAGGTTAGGCAGCATGGAAGGTGGTGGTCAGCCAGCCAGTGGGTGACCACTCCCGATGTTGCTTAACTGTCGGTGGTAGATACGCTGTGATTCCAGTGCTTTAAGGAGAGCCAGGGGAGATGTTTATTGCAGGGTGTCAGGAGGTTGTTCTTGGCTGGGAGGGGAGTATTGTTTAGCTGATAATTAGTTGATTACTTGGCATGGTCATGGGGGATGCGGGTTCGGGGCTGTGATTAGCTTGAGGAGTAGTAGGTTCAAGAGATTGGATGTGTCCTGGGCGGTTTGATTGGTGAGGTTGTAGCTGGGGATAGGAGGATGGGGTGGTTTGGGGGTCAGGGTACTGGGATGGTGAGGCGTAGTAGAGTGTGCATGTAAGTGTTGTGCTTTCTTGTAGTGCGCCCTAATTGCCTTCTTTAAGTAGGGGCAGCCAGGATATGAGGCGGCGTGACTGCCTTCACAGTTCGCGCACCTCGCCTGGTCCCGGGGGACCGTGCAAACAGTGTGGCGGTGGGGACCACCACACCGGTTGCAACGAGTGGCGTAAGAGCACGAGGCTGCAGGATGGTTCAGCCTGAGGCAATGAAAGCATTGGATGATGAGTAAGGGATGGTGAGGATGAGTAGTTGTTTTGGAGGTGTCATGTGTTGGTGTCATTTTTGGCCTAGGAGCAGGCTTGCCTCGCCTCCTCCTAGTTTGAGTGTATTTGTGCTGTGAGTCCGTGCCCGAGTGTGAGATTAAGGTGGTCTCAGTTTCTGGCTCGGGAGATGGTGGTGGTGGCGGGGGGAAAGTGGTGAGGTGGGAGAAGTATCAGTGTCGGGGGGGGGGAGTGAGATGTCTGTTTGTGTAGGTTGGTGGGTGGTGTCTGGTGAGTGTAGACGTGTTTGTGAGTATTTTGTGTGAGTGAGTGGGGAAGGGTCAGTTTGGATGTACCTGTTTCTGATGAGGGGTTTGATTTGAGTTTCTTTGTCTTCAGGGAAGGTGGGATCAGTTAATATTTTGTAGTCAATGTCATGGTAAAGCAGCTTTTCGCATAGTGCCTCGTACCTCTCTTGACTGCTTATGAAAATGATGGTGAAGCCATTATCAATTTCAAGTAGGTATTGTATATGGTGGGTGACTTTGCGGATGGCTTTGGAGATGAGTTTATGGTGGCCAAGACGGATATTAACTTGTTCTTCGGGGGGTAGGGAGCCTGTATTTGGGAAGGGGATGACTATGGGCTGATATGGTGATTCAGGTGTATCTGAGCGGATGAGGAGTGGTTTATGGTAGGTTGATTTAGAGCTATGGGATTTCTGAGCCATGATGGTGGGAATTGGATGTGTCTGGGATGTCGGTGTCCTGGCTACTCAGTCCACCAGGGTGATCCCGACAAGGTTAGGGGTAGTCAGGGGTGATGTTTAAAACACTGGAGTGGTCAAACTCACGAGGAGGACCAGCGTATTAGCGCTCACTTAGTGGTCACGGTCGAGACAGGTTTAGATTTATCGTGTCACAACGAGACAAGTCTCGAACCAATGACCACACTAAGGGCTCTGACAATTGCTCGTTTGCCCGCACAATGCAGGCTCTTGATCGTGGCTGGCTTGGTCTGGTTCGCTGGAGTGACTGGTATGAATATGCGAGACCGCGGAAAGGTGGCCTCGAGACAGTATCTGGAGTGTCGGACCGCGCTGGAAATTTCAATATGGCGGCCGTTGCCGGGCGACACGCTGGATAGTTGGCGGCTGGGGTGCCGGGGCTCACACAGGCAAGGCGTACGGAGAAGCGCTCCAAGCGGCTGGAGGCGGTACTAGACAGTACCGCGAGTATGCAGATGACAGGAGACGACTGCGGTTTGGCGGCTAACAGGGTGCGTCCTCGGTAGCAGGGCTCTCTGGCGATCTTGACTGCTCAGAGCATCAGTCTCCGAATGGCTGAACGAATGTAAATGTGAATGGCTGCGGGACCGCAGAAAGGTGGCTCCAGGACGGTATCAAGGAGATCGGACCGCGCTGTAAATTCCAAGATGGCGGCCGTTGCCGGTCGACCCTCGGTGTAGCTGGCGGCGAGCGAGCCGGGGCTCGTGGTGGCAGGCAGTCCGGTGGAGCGCTCCAAGCGGCTGGATTGGGGTACTAGCGTACCGCAGATGAGCAAGTTCAGACAACATGGCCTCAAAGCTCCCAGTTTTATAGCAGAGGGGAGAGTTCCAGAACTTTCTAGGCCGATGGACTGTACACACCCCAATTTTGATTGGCTACCAAAAATATATAGAAACATTTCTGATTGGTTGACAACTTCAGGAAGAAGGAAGTGATAGAATTGCTAGTAACCTTAGCACCCCCAAAAAACAATCTACAAACACTAGAGTTTTACAAACCTAGAAAACACAAAATTCCTTTGAAAATCAATTGTCCGTCCTCCCACCAGATGGAGCGCGTAAGTCTACAGTAGAGACATCCGAAGGTTAAAGTTCAAAACTTGTTCCAATTCACATTTCAGGGTTTACATCGCAGACGGCCTTCTAAAAGGAGCTCAGTTTAAATGCATGGAGAAGGTGTACCCCCGGTACAATTATTATTATTATTATTATTATTATTATTATTATTATTATTATTATTATCATTATTATTATTATTATTATAGGTGCTGTTGCGGATACGTGGTAGCGTGTTGGCGTCCGGATCCCAACGTAGCGGGTTCAATCCCGGCGGAAGTAGTCGGATGTTTGATGGACGGACAAAATACCATTCGATACTCCATATCGATCTTTGGTGACACATTTGGTGTTTATGCGACAAAATTCATTGAACATTCAACCAGGGATGCCCAAGAGAGATACGGTTTACTCTGCTATCTAGTAGGCCTAGAGCAAAACGGAATGCCAAAATTAACGTGTAGACAGTCAGGCGGCGTCAAATTAATAGGACTGCAGACGGTAGCTGAGGCCATACGATTATTATTATTATTATTATTATTATTATTATTATTATTGTTACGGAGATATCCGTGGTAGGTAGAGGTGAAAGAAGGTGCGGGTGTGAATGGGTTTCAAGCTACGAAATTAATGTGCAATGTAAAATTAATTTAAAATTTAACTAGGTTATATTTTCTTTTCAAAAACAAGAGATAACAATCATAACAGGTACAGAGTAGCCAAAAATGTAGGTACAATATTACTGGATTCGGGCTCAGTGCCCTTACTTCATAACTCTTGGGCAATCAGCCCCGCCTTACTCCAAAAAAAAATTTTAGCCAAGGGGCAGAAAACCCCATTCATGCCCAGGAGCACTGGCTCCAAACATTACACATAAAGCCTGCACGAGGCATACAGAAACAAATTTCAAAGAGCGATCCGCTCTCAAAATTGTAAGCCTATCACAAGGCCACACCAAACTCTACCTTCAAGCTGTCCTTCTAAGGACGTATTCACAGGGGTAAAATACCCAACCTACGGAGGTCTATTACATGAAAAGAAGGTTGATTACATGACCTCTAAAATAACAATTTGAGAGGAGGCGATCTTGCACTCCTAATACACTTTGTTTTTAAAACCTAATCTGGCTCTGGGCCACTAACGCAAGGGCTAATCCCATACTACAGAGGTGACTTAGAGAAGAACACTTTACATTACATAAACGAAGAATAGTTTGAGAAAATAAGTTCACCTCAAAACAAATGTGAGTGGGAGCTCGAGAGGGTAGCACTCTCTATCCCAATATGTAGCTTTACAAGAAAAAGATGAAAAGAGTAATTACATTTTAGGAAAAGGTTACATGATGGAAATGCTTCGAACCCGCCGCGAGTGTTAAACTGCCAACCTAGCAAGAAAAGAAGTTATTAATAGGCCATTACCTGGTGTTGAACGGCTGAAGAAGAAAGAGGCGCTTCCCGCCTCCTGCTATGTACTTAATACACTGAAAGATGGAACAGAAGTGGCCCGGAGACCCTAAAATCAGCAGTTTATATACTCTCGCGGAAGTTTCTAGGCGTTAGGGGAATGAAAACACCCGCCCACAATGTTTTTATTGGATAGGACCCCGCAATCGATTCAAGTTGGGGGAAGATACATCTGATTGGATAGAAATTAATTTAAGAAATTCGGGATTGGCTACATGCAAAACAAGGGGAAAGAGAGGGGTATACAGCCAACTTAAACAATAACAGAAAGAAATTTAACAAGAAACAAACTTTTGAAATAAAGATTTCTCCAACAAAATAGTTCTTTGACTCCGCACTAGGGTGCGCTATTGTTGATCTTCAGTAGTGTCCTCTAGAAGAGAAAGTTCACACTTCTTACTTCAAGCGAAACAAAAACACATCAAAAGTGACACAGTTCAAAAACTCAAAATTTTCCACGTGGTGACATCTTCTGAGAAAGTAGAGAATTAATAGAATAGATAAAGTTCAACCTTCCTCCAGAAGAGGAGTTTCAACTGGCGCAACTTTTAAATAAACGGTGTAGAGGTGTACCGCCCGGTACAGACCTCCCCCCCCAAAAGTTCCTCCAGGGGTGACACATGAAATCAGTTTGAAACAAAGTCCGAGTAATGATGTTGATACGAAGATAGATAGCAGAAGCATTTACAAGATTTCTTAATTCAGTTTCAAAATGTTGTTGTTGCAGGTGAATGAAAGTCTTTATGTTTGTAGAATTTGAATTTCTGAAGATAAACTTTTAATACTTAAAGGTGAAGAAAAATTTTGCAATGTCCACCAAATATTGTTGTTGAATTCCCAAGTGTAGTTATTGCTTATGGTGACTGTCCATGTAGTTGATGTAGATTGAGTCGGATGGCCAGACCGGCCGTTGCAGCTTGCGTCCAACGGAGGCCGCTCGGACCCCTCAAGTACCCTGAGATACCGCTCGCCCGCACTATGAGGGGAGCAGAGGTGTTGAAGTACGCCGCGCCCGCGGTAAACAGATACAGGCTGCGGGCATGTAGCAGGTCGTGCGCCGCACATCAGCCTTGGCCGGGAGGAGAGCTCCGGCTCGCCGTTCACATGTCGTCCTCGCTGGAGAGGAGGGGGCCCATCCCCCTCCCCAGTCGCTGCACGGCGCTGCGCGGCTGCGGGGGCGCTGAAACATTAAAGCTAGGCGGCAGAATTGTGTTGGACTATCATCTTCTTTGAGGGTACAGGCTTGTGGAGAGGTTGAGGGGCCAGCGGCGTGTAGATATCCATGGCATTTACTATTATGAAGCCACAGTGTAAGGAGGAGCAGGAGACGGGAGCGTGGTAATGGCCGTGGCAAGAACAGGATGGCAGTTTAACGGGTCGGGGCAGGTTTTACACAAGGCTTACATCTAAAACCAAAATATTACAGAAGGGGCAGAATGCCTTAAAAGTGAAACTCAAAAAAAATACAACCTTCATATCCTTTCAAAATAATATGAAGCAAGTTAACACAGAAATTACACCGGTTTCACCTGGGACAGGTGAACTCTAAATATCCTCTCGGTGGCTGGATTACTTAGCAATAAGGTAACCGGCGTAAGAAAATCGAGAATGATACAAGGCCCATGAAATCTGGGGGCAAGCTTGCCCGCGGGAACAAAATTTTTGACCATAACCTGGTCACCTACCTTCAAAGTGGTGGGTCTCCGTCCACGATCATACCTTTCCCTAACCTTTTCATGAGACACTTTAAGATTGACTTTAGCCTTCTTCCAAAGATCTTTAATGTTATCCGGATCTATTGTCTCGGGTAGAATGTCATTCAAAGACCAGAGGTTAGAGAGCGGCGAGTTGGGAACAAACTTGAACATCAAAGAAGCTGGAGTAAATTTGTGTGATTCATGGACCGCCGAATTCAAAGCAAAAGCTAACCAATGCAGGGACGTGTCCCACCTACAATGATCTTCATGATGATAGGCAATAAGTGCGGACCTGAGATTACGGTTAACCCGTTCAGCCAGAGATGGTTGAGGGTAATAAGCAGAAGTAGTTACATGAGAGATGGACAAGTCAAAACAGAATTTACGAAATAAATTTGATGTGAACGCCTTAGCATTATCAGATACAATATATTGGCAAGGACCAAAAGAAGCAAAAATAGAATTTAGGCAAGTAATGGTGGACTGAGCGGTAGCCAGCTTAGTCGGAAATAACCAAGAAAATCTAGTAAAGCCATCTACGCACACAAAGATGAACTTGTTAGCATTACCCTTTGACTGGGGGAAGGGTCCTACATAATCGATATACAGGCGTTCCATGGGGCGCGACGCTTGATGCGAAGACAAAAGGCCTACCTTGGTGGACATGGTGGGTTTACTAAGCAAACAAGATTTACAAGCTTTTACAAGTTCACGGATTTCACCGTCCATACCTTTCCAAATGAACATTTCACGAATTTTTTCACGGGTTTTAAAGATTCCAAGATGCCCTCCTAATGGGGTCTCATGATAGTATTTGAAGATCATAGGTACAAGAACCGCTGGAACAACAACTTTCATCAACTTATCATGCCTCGATGGGCAACATAAAACACCATTCCTCAGAACATAAGGGACGACATGTTCCCCAGAAGAAAGGGTTTCCATTATCGGACCCAGCGTCGGATCTTCACGTTGGTATTTCTCAATATCCCTAAAAAGCATGGGAGCATCTGTTAGGATGGCATTAACCTCAGATAGTATGGACTCGGAAGGTGATGAACTGTCGACAGGTTCATGGGTCTCGACGTCGTTAGAAAACATACGGCTGAGTCCATCAGCAACAACATTTTCAGTACCTCTGATATGTCGTACATCGAATTGGAAGGCAGAAATACGGATGGCCCAACGGGCTATACGACCAGTACGACGCGGCCTACCTAAGACCCAGCTTAAGGCTTGATTATCTGTCTCCAAGTCGAATTTGACATGTTCCAGATAGAGACGGAACTTTTCTAAGGCAAATAAAACTGCCAAACCTTCAAGCTCATATATGGAGTACTTTGCTTCTTGAGCCGAGAGAGTCCTAGATGCATAGGCGATGGGTCGCCTCCCTAGTTCAGTCTCTTGAAGAAGGACTGCAGCTACAGCTGACGACGACGCATCCGTTTGGACGATGAATTTCTTCGAGAAATCAGGCATAGCAAGTACAGGGGCATTACAGAGAGCTAATTTAAGATCTTCGAAAGCGGCTTGTTGAGAAGGTCCCCACTCGAATTTGATGCCTTTCCTACGGAGAAGGTTTAAGGGCGCCGCTCTATTAGCAAAATTAGGAATGAACTTCCTGAAGAAATTCACCATACCAATGAATCTAGCGATACCTTTGATGTCCTTAGGAGGTTTAAAATCACGGATGGCCTGTGTTCTAGAATGATCGACAGCTACCCCCTCGGGTGACACAATATGCCCTAGGAATGACATAGAGGGTTTAGCAAAGGCAACCTTGGACAACTTGACAGTTAACCCAGCCTTACGAAGGCGATTGAGAACTTCTCGCAGATGATCTAGATGTTCTTCAAAGGTTTCGGAAAATACGACGACATCATCCAAGTAGTGATATAAGTACTCAAATTTGATGTCGGAAAAGACCCTATCTAGTAGCCTAGTGAGCACAGCTGCCCCCGTGGGGAGCCCGAAAGGCACGCGGTTGTATTCATATAAATTCCAGTCCGTGGCAAACGCTGTAAGATGTTTAGACTCTTCGGCAAGGGGAATTTGATTGTAGGCCTGATTCAAATCCAAGATCGTGAAGAACATGGCCTTACGAAACCATGAAAAACAAGAATGAAGGTCGGGAAGGGGCACAGATTGCAACACCACCTTCCGATTGAGAGCCCTGTAATCAATGACAGGCCTGAAGCCTCCTTGGGGTTTCGGGACTAGAAAAATAGGCGAAGAATACGCTGACTTAGAGGGCCTAATAATACCATCCTTCAACGTCTGATCGATGATTTCTTTCAGAGCCTTCATTTTAGGTGGAGATAGCCTATACGGTGGAAAACGGACAGGAATCGAATCCGTGACCTCAAGTTTGTATTCAATAAGGTCAGTAACACCAAGAGTATCAGAGAACACCTCGGGAAACGACTGACACAGTTTCCGAATACTATCAGCCTGCTCCTCAGGTAGATGTCTAAGGTCTAACAACATCTCATCCTGGGTAGGCGAAATAGATGAACATGATACAGAATTACACTTTAACAAGGGAATTCTACAATTGGACGCAAATTTGAATGTGCACGACCTACTCTGGAGATCGAGCACAAGACCAGTGTGAGAAATGAAGTCCGCTCCCAATATGATGGGGCAAGACAAGTGCTTAGCCACAAACAGTTTGATCTTCCATGTAAATTTAAAAACCCGAATTTTGACATGTAAGGAACCTAGAATTTCTAATGGAGATGAATTAGCCGAAACATATTTAACAGGAGATGAGTCATAGTCAGGGAGTTTACAAACAGATTTCAATTTAGAATACCAATCAGCCGAAATAATGGAACAAACACTGCCTGAATCTAAGAGAGCTGTTATAGGCTCGTTATTTAACTCAATCTTAAGAAAAGGAACAGGTGCGGGGGTATCCGCCGCAATCCTAAGACACTCTTTAGGGCATTCAAAAGATGAATTTGAAGGCTGGTCGTTCTCTGCATTTACAACCTGTTTACTAGGGGCTAAGTCTCGGGAAGATGGATTAGTCGGCTCAGCCGACGCCACTAGTCACTTTTTATTATTGGCATAGCTGGAATTTGCACCAGAAGTTGAGCAGGAGGGGGTGCTATTTGAGTTTGGGCAATTCTTGGCGATATGTGAGAAGGCCCCACACTTAAAAAAGCCTTGTGATGACCCTGCTCCATTCCTTGTCCCACTTGACTTGATCAGAGGACACTTATTCCGCAGATGGTCAGGCGACCCGCACGCATAACATTTACGGGGATTGACTGGTCGGCGAGGTGGAGGCCGAGTATTACTAAAGGAAGGCGGGGGTTCTTTCGCGACACGCAAAGAATCGGCGTATCTAACTCCTTCCGCTGAGACGGCCAATGCTTCAAGTTCAGAGAAGGTTTGCGGACACGCCGCGAAACACAAATATGACCTGTAGGATGGCGAAATACCTTCTACAATAGCCTGCACAATCTGATCTTCAGGAAAGTGCAGAGCAAACACCCTAGTGTAGAATTTGATATCTTGAATGAAATCAGCCAAGTTTTCATCCAAGCGCTGTACACGGTAATAGTACTTCTGAATCAGGGAGGACCTGGCCCTAGCCGGGATGAAGTTAGCTAGCAAATGGGCATGGAAATCCTCAATAGATGATTGCTCGGCAATGGCTCTTACGATTTTATCAGAGAGAATACCAATAGCATACGGATAGATAATTTGCAAAATTTGACATGGCGAAAGAGAAAAAACAAGAGCATGATCCTGAAATTCCACTAGAAATCTTAAAAATGAAATTACATCACTGGTGGTGTTGACGGAAAACTTAGAGATACCTCTAAGCAACATTGCCAATGGATGAGGCAAGCTGCTAAACCCGGGCGACATAGTAGGTAAAGGTTTCAATGGCAAGGAAGTTAATTCAGCACGTACATTGTTCAACGATGTGCGGCGTTCAGACTCGTTGTCCAATGGGGCAGAGATAGTTTGAGCAGCAACGGTTATCCTATTGACTTCTCCCTGAGGAGGCTCTTCCTCGTTACCTACATTCACCGTGGCGGGTTGATCAGTTTTGGGAGGAACTTCGCCGGTTAGCAATTGAGTGACCTTATTAGACAATTCAGAAATAGTTTCAAGGAGCGTATTAGCGTCCTTCCTCTGAACGTCATTCACCTTTAGAGACAACAGATCATTAACTCTATTTGCAAAGTGATACAGCCTGCCTTGCACACGCTTAATTTGATTAGGAGACGGATCGTTTTCATCAAAAAAACTAACTACGGAAGCTAGCCCAGTAATATTCTCCGTGATCGTGGAAAGAGAGTCGTCAATTTCTTTCTCTCCCAAATTGGGGATGGAAATGGGCAAATCAAGGGACTCTCTAAGCTTGTTGGTGTCGATTGCAACCGTGCCTCCAGATTGCACATTTCTGATAGTTAACTCGTATATCAACTCCTCTTTGCGCAAATAGTTAAGGAGGAGAACATCGCGAGGGCCGGACATGATGACAGAACAATTTAAAAAAAAACTCAAAAAATTCCAGCAACTGAGAAAATTGTTAGAGTTCGAATTAAAGCAATGTTTAGCCGTCAAAAGGGGCTAAATTGAGACCCATTCAACCACGCTCTGCTACCACTTGTTACGGAGATATCCGTGGTAGGTAGAGGTGAAAGAAGGTGCGGGTGTGAATGGGTTTCAAGCTACGAAATTAATGTGCAATGTAAAATTAATTTAAAATTTAACTAGGTTATATTTTCTTTTCAAAAACAAGAGATAACAATCATAACAGGTACAGAGTAGCCAAAAATGTAGGTACAATATTACTGGATTCGGGCTCAGTGCCCTTACTTCATAACTCTTGGGCAATCAGCCCCGCCTTACTCCAAAAAAAATTTTAGCCAAGGGGCAGAAAACCCCATTCATGCCCAGGAGCACTGGCTCCAAACATTACACATAAAGCCTGCACGAGGCATACAGAAACAAATTTCAAAGAGCGATCCGCTCTCAAAATTGTAAGCCTATCACAAGGCCACACCAAACTCTACCTTCAAGCTGTCCTTCTAAGGACGTATTCACAGGGGTAAAATACCCAACCTACGGAGGTCTATTACATGAAAAGAAGGTTGATTACATGACCTCTAAAATAACAATTTGAGAGGAGGCGATCTTGCACTCCTAATACACTTTGTTTTTAAAACCTAATCTGGCTCTGGGCCACTAACGCAAGTGCTAATCCCATACTACAGAGGTGACTTAGAGAAGAACACTTTACATTACATAAACGAAGAATAGTTTGAGAAAATAAGTTCACCTCAAAACAAATGTGAGTGGGAGCTCGAGAGGGTAGCACTCTCTATCCCAATATGTAGCTTTACAAGAAAAAGATGAAAAGAGTAATTACATTTTAGGAAAAGGTTACATGATGGAAATGCTTCGAACCCGCCGCGAGTGTTAAACTGCCAACCTAGCAAGAAAAGAAGTTATTAATAGGCCATTACCTGGTGTTGAACGGCTGAAGAAGAAAGAGGCGCTTCCCGCCTCCTGCTATGTACTTAATACACTGAAAGATGGAACAGAAGTGGCCCGGAGACCCTAAAATCAGCAGTTTATATACTCTCGCGGAAGTTTCTAGGCGTTAGGGGAATGAAAACACCCGCCCACAATGTTTTTATTGGATAGGACCCCGCAATCGATTCAAGTTGGGGGAAGATACATCTGATTGGATAGAAATTAATTTAAGAAATTCGGGATTGGCTACATGCAAAACAAGGGGAAAGAGAGGGGTATACAGCCAACTTAAACAATAACAGAAAGAAATTTAACAAGAAACAAACTTTTGAAATAAAGATTTCTCCAACAAAATAGTTCTTTGACTCCGCACTAGGGTGCGCTATTGTTGATCTTCAGTAGTGTCCTCTAGAAGAGAAAGTTCACACTTCTTACTTCAAGCGAAACAAAAACACATCAAAAGTGACACAGTTCAAAAACTCAAAATTTTCCACGTGGTGACATCTTCTGAGAAAGTAGAGAATTAATAGAATAGATAAAGTTCAACCTTCCTCCAGAAGAGGAGTTTCAACTGGCGCAACTTTTAAATAAACGGTGTAGAGGTGTACCGCCCGGTACAATTATTATTATTATTATTATTATTATTATTATTATTATTATTATTATTATTATTATTTAATTGATTAACTTATTCGTTTATTTTCTGTCTTGTATATCTTAACAATGTTGTATAACTTCTTGCTATGTTGATTTCACAGAATTTCTCGCTCTTAAATTTCACTTTCATACACGGTTAGTTAACTCTTAAGCCCCTCTGTGTCTTGCCAGTTTCCATTCAGGAAACTGAAGTCTACTAATTGCTGTATTGTTCGGATTCTTGGCTGAATGGTCATAGTAGCGGCCTTCGGTACAGACGGCTCTAGTTTCGATTTGCGCTCGGGTCGGGAATTTTAATCTTAAGGCTTGGTTTTTCAGAACCGATGCATAAGAGGTGTAACTGTTCTTGTTTTCAATGTTATAAGCAACAAGATGAGCTTTACAGACGAAATGGACGAGAAATTGACAGAAGAAGTTCGATTGAACTCAGTGTTGTATAACTTACACTGAACTTCTATAGAACAGGTATGTTGCTCGTTCTTTTTGTATACTATGGTGGTCGTTAGAAGGAAAGAGTCCATAAAAATAAGGTATCTCAAGAACGGAGGTTCCAAATGACAGTAGATGTACGAATATTAGTTTATTGATATTATTTGTAAGAAATATAATGAATGCTGTTTCAAAGGGTTAAATAATTAATGTATTTAGAAATGAAGCAATCACAATGTTTTCCGTTACAGAAATGTGTTAATTTGTTGTTATCATTCTACTTTACTCTTTATATGGCTGATATTAATGATAACTATCGTAAACTATAATTGTGAATAAAATAAGAAAAAAATAAATCAAGCGTCCTTAATAACAAATATGCCAATAAGGTTATTTTACGGAATGTCTGTTCAGGATTGTATCTATATATATAAAACTAGCAAGATACCCGTGCTTCGCTACGGTATTATACTGAAATTTATAATTGAATGCTTATTGTTTTAGATATATAATCCGCCGAAATTCGCGGTCTGACTCGTTTTCTGCGAGAACCCACCAAAATTCCCGATCTGACTCGTTTTCTATTAGATTACGGCATGTTTCCTCCCATTTTTCAATCTTCTTTTCCAGCAATCGATTTCGTACTTCCCGGGCTAGGCTCAGGTATTCCTCCCGGTCAGTTGGGTCCGTACATCTTTGCCATCTTTTCCTATAATCATTTTAATATGGATAAAATCCTTCAGGAGATCCGGCGTGGTGTCATATTGGGTGCCTAGAAGGCACTGAACCCGCGGCCGGACTGCATTCTTAGTCATTAGCCGTCCAGGAGCCGTTTCCAGCGCGGTCCGCACATTTGACGACGGTCCGGAACATCATTATTATTATTATTATTATTATTATTATTATTATTATTATTATTATTATTATTATTATTATTATTATTATTATTATGTGTTGCTGGAATGGATGATGACAGGAAAACCGGAGTATCCGGAGAAAAACCTGTCCCGCCTCCGTTTTGTCCAGCACGAATGTCACATGGAGTGAACGGAATTTGAAACACGGAACCCAGATGTGAGAGGCCGGCGCGCTGCCGAGGATCCTTATAAGTACATTAAGAACAGTAAAATCAATTGGTCTCACCTCCTTCTACACCCCACCGCCGTTAAGTTTATTTACCGGCACCCCCCCCCCCCAAAAAAAATTAAAAGAAGGCTTGTTTCTTATGTTTAAAGAAGATTTCAAACACCAATGTTCACGTCTATTACCTTCAGTTTTGAGATATAAGTATCCCCATAAAAATAATTTACTTTTTTCACTTCATTCCACACTACTCCCCTCCCCCCTAAGTGAATTTTCCCGCAAAATATACTTGTTTCTTTAATAGTAAAGGATCTTCTAAATACCAATTATCACGACTCTAACTTCTTCAGTTTTTGATTTATGCGTCTTCATGAAAGGAATTCAACTCCTTTACACTCCCGCCCTCCAAGATGGTTTCCCCCCAAAACGCGTTTTTCTTTGTTTTTAAAGGAGATCCAAATACGAATTTTCACGTCTGTAACAACTTTAGTTTTTATTAGATGTATGTATTCTCATCCAATTAATTTAATTAATTTTTCAATTCTTTCAACCCCCCCCCCCCTCATTGGATTTTCCGAGAATACGTGTTTCTTTATTTTTAAAGCAGATTGCAAATATCAAATTTCACGTCTGTAACATCTTCATTTTTGAGATATCAGTAGCCTAATTAAAAGAATTCAACACCATTTTCAGTCACTTTTACCCCCCCTCCACCCAAGTGGTATTTCCGAAAGCTAAAAATACACGTTTCTTTATGTTTAATAGAGATAAAAAATACCATTTTTCACTTCTGTAACATGTTAAGTTTTTTTAGATAAACTGTAAAAATTCTCATTTTAAAATTTCACCCCTTTTGAGTTCCCCTTAAGTGGAGTTTCCAAACACAAATCACCTATGTTTCTTTAGATTTACAGGAGATACAAACACCCACTTTTTACGTCTGTAACATTTTACGTTTCCAAGATATTCTGTAGATATAGTCTTTCAAAAATTCACCCAATTTGTCACACCTGTTTAACCGCCATTAATTGGATTTTCCAAAACTAAAAAATACGTGTTTCTTTATTTTTAAAGGAGATCCCATATACAAATTTTCAGTTCTGTAATATCTTTCGTTTCTGAGATATATGTATCCTCATTCAAGGCATTGAACCCATTTTTCACCCTTTTACACCCCTCCTATTGGGATTTACAGCAAACAAAAAATACGTTTTCCTTTATTTTTAGAGGAGATTCTAACTACCAATTTTTACATCTGTAAATTTTAAAGTTTTAAGGTGTATACACACTCATTTTAAAAAATTTACCCTCCCCCTTTTTACCCCCCAATATTTGGATTTTCCAAAAACGAAAAAATACGTGTGTTTATTTATTTTTAAAGGAGATTCTATATACCAATTTTCACATATAACCTTTAAAAATTTTGAGATAGATACAATCATTTTAAAATATTACTCCTTTTTCACACCCCCCTAAATTGGATTTTCCAGAAACAAAAAAATACGTGTTTCTTTATTTTTAACGGGGATCCCAAACCCCAATTTTCAGGTCTGTAATATCTTCAGTTTCTGATATATAAGTAGCCTCATTAAAGGCATTCAACCACTTTTTAGCCCCTTTTCACTCCTCCTATTGCGATTTTCCGAAAACAAAAAAATACGTGTTCCTTTATTTTTAATGAAGGTTCTAAATACCAATTTTTACATCTGCAAACTTTAAAAGTTTGGAGATATAGATTCCTTCATTTTAAAAATTCACCCCCTTTTCACCCTCCCATTACTTGGATTTTCCAAAAACAAATAATTACGTGTTTCTTTATTTTTAAAAGAGATCAAAAGTACCAATTTTCAGGTCTGTAATATCTTCAGTTTCTGAGATATAGGTACCAGTATCCTGATTAAAGGCATTCAACCCATTTTTCCCCATTTTCACCCTTTTTCACCCCTCCTATTGGGATTTTCTGAAAACAAAAAAATACGTGTTTCCTTATTTTTAAAGAAGATTCTAAATACCAATTTTTACATCTGTAAACTTTTAAAGTTTTGAGATATAGAGCAACTCATTTTAAAATTTCACCCCCGTTTTCACCCCCTTAGCGAAGGAATATCCAAAAATCCTCTCTTAGCGAGCACCTACGTCTTAATATGAATATATCCCCAAAATTTCATCCCTTTATGTCCAGTAGTTTTGGCTCGGCGATGATGAATCAGTCAGTCAGTCAGTCAGTCAGTCAGGACAAGTTATTTTATATATATAGATAAGAGTTTTGTCTATACATTGCCCAGAATTTAAAAAGAATGGTATTTCTGTATCGGTCATGTCCACAGCAACAAGGAAATGCACTTTTTACTTTTCCGTAATTTCTGTCTGTCTGTCTGTCTGTCTGTCTGTCTGTCTGTCTGTCTGTCTGTCTGTCTGTCTGTATGTATGTATGTACACGCATCACTAGAAAACGGCTAAAGAGAATTTAATGAAAATCGGTATGCAAAGTCGGAGAATACGTCGCTACAACCTAAGCCATAAATAATTTTATTCACGCTAATAGAAATGGTAGTTTAAGGGAAGGCCTAAAATGTAATTTTCGAATATTTATGTAATTAGTGGTCCTATCTTAATAAAAATTGGTATGAAAAGTCGGAGAATACGGTGATGTAATCTAGGCTATAAATAATTTTATTCACGCTGAATTAAATGGTAGTTTAGGGGAAGGCTTAAAATTTAATTCCTAAATATTTACGTCATTAGTGTTCCTATCTCATTGAGAACTGGTATACAAAGTCGGAGAATAGGGCATTACAATCTAGGCAATAAATCATTTTATTCACACTGAATGAAATGGTAGTTTAGGGGAAGGCCTAAAATTTACTCCTCAAATATTTATGTTACTAGTAGTCGTATCGATAAATATTACATAAACAAAGTTATATGGGATTAAATTTTCGACCACTTATGTCTTATACATTTTTACTATACCGGCTATGATAAAACAGATATTCATGAATTTGTATTTTTGTTGCTAAGTCCATATCGACGCCGAGCCACGAGAAAATGGGTTAACAGAATTTAATGAAAATCGGTATATAGATACGGGGAATAATAAACTACAGTGTAAGCTATAAACAAATTTATTCACCCTGGATGAAATTGTAGTTTAGGGGAAGGCGCCTAAAATTTAATCTTTAAATACCTATGTTTTGGGTCCTATCGAAAAGTACTAACTTAGATAACAAAAGTTACAGAGTACGGTATACAATTTCTGATCATTTATGTTTTATTCAGTTTTATCGTACCGACTATGATGAGTGGTATTTCAGAGTCGGAAGAAAACTAAATGTGAAGGCCTACAATATCGAAAGCGTATAACATTGATCAACAATAACATTACATTGATCATTGTTTGCTGTGATGTTCTTTGTCTCTTATGCTGCCTCTCAACTCCGAGAGATGGGATTACTGCTGCGTACCGAGTATATAGTCTGACTGAATATTGGCAGAAAATAGCCGGGGAGTTAGAAAACTTTCTTCTTTAGCATGTCATTCCTCTGGTTCATACATTTTCTGATACAGCTGGTGCGTAACACACTGGTTCTTCATAGTATTCCAGTTATTCGATCCGTACTCTGGCGCGCTGTTTTGAATGAGCAGTGTGCATACTTAAGGCAGAGACTGTCTTAGTAGTAGTAGTAGTAGTAGTATGGCCTGGTCTAGAATAACAATTTAGGCCTATTCAAAATTATAGCACCACAATTTACTAAATAACTCAAAATTCAACCCTGAAAAGAGCCGTTTCTTAAGAAAAACTTCTTCCTCTTCTTCTTCTTCACTTTTATTAGATTATACATTCATTTCCTTGCAAATTATCAGTGAAGAGGCGGTTTTTCCTCTGGCTTGGAGGAAAATGTTTCCACCGCCAGTGTAGTGAATTGATATTTTCCGACTGATCGGGTACTCCTAGGGAACAGATTAGTATAAGAGCATAGTTTTTGCCCTGGGAGTCTCCGCTATTCGAACCTCTCCCCGCCGAAAAAAGAAGAAGAGTGTTCACGAATCACGTCTGTCTGCGGCTTGGTCATTCCAGCTCTGGAACATTGGACTGTTAGATCGGCAGCGTAGTCCTGTTCGTTAAAAGTGAGAAAATGTGTGGTTTTTCATTTGATCGAGTATTTCATATGAAAGCATTGCTTTTAATCGCGCCATTCCTACTGACGTCAATGTAATGTACTTTCATTGCAGTTGGGAAAACCACTAAGACAGTCTTTCTGAGGATGTAAAAAGGCACGTGGTGAGTGAGTGTCTACCATTATAATGAAAACTTCCCAACCTGATTGCGACTAATGGTATGCAAGAGGGTCTATCATTACAGTGAAAATTCTCTAACTCAGTCTTCATATGAGAAAAGATGTTTGGTGACTTCCCCGTCACGCTTCTAGGGTAACGTTAAGAGCTATGCAATTTAATACAATCTTGCTCACAACGTGTACACTAGAATTCCGTAGCGAAGCACGGGTACATCAGCTAGTATTTCATAAAATCACGTGTTTTATTTTAAGAACTAAGTTCATTCCGCTATTATGTAAATTGGGTCACAGAAAAAGTAATCTCTAGGCATACAAGTATATGTTTGTTCTTTAGAAAAAACATCCACTGCACCCTGTTACCATAATCTTTCAGCCATGTCAGTTCTCCCTCCCTGCTTGAAGCTGTCTCATATCACGAAAGCATCATGGGTAGAATTTCCTCCGTTATGAGCTGCCATTGGTATTATGTTGCCTTCTGACAGTTTCAAATTGCTAATAGAGTGTTTATTTGGGCAAGGAATTCGCTTATTCCGGAGAAGGTTGTGGAGGATATAAGCTGACATCACAAGATCATTAATAGTTTCCATTGCTACTGCTATAGGGGTGAAGAAAACCATCTAGTACTCACACATAATCCCATGTCTTGTCCAACGGATCTCTCTGCTATGTGCTACTCCTGGAAGAGGAAGCGAATGATGAGGAGCAAATTATCCTTCGGAATATTGACGACGGACCAGTTGACAATTCGGTGATGACTGAGTTACAGGGTCTCTTACATAAACCCAGACCGTTCAGCGGCGCTTTTACTCTCCGAGACTTGAGGAGCAGTACGCGAGGCGCGCTGATAGTCCTTGACCTTATAAGGAGCGCGCGCGTGTTCGACCTAGCAGTCGCCAGTCTGAATCTCAGCTGATAACATGGTGAGACAGTTATTTTCGTATGTAAAAGTTATTTAAGTATGATTCGGCCCGACCGGCACGCGATGCATTTGTGCAGCAATTCCCTGGCGAAGTGCCACCTTCACGAGCACATATTCACATGACTGTAAATAAATAACATACCTAAATCTTCATTGCAGACCGTTATGCCTTTCAACGTTAAGTCTGCAAGCCTCTGTGAATTTACTAATCGCCTATTTGTAACTAGTTCTGTGACCACGTTTAGTTCTATACATCTTGTCTTTAAATCGTTGAAAACTGAGTCTAACCGTCGTCGTCTTAGTCTCTACCTACCCCTCTTACCCTCCATAACAGAGTCCATTATTTTCCTAGGTAACCTATCTTCCTCCATTCGCTTTACATGACCCCACCACTGAAGCCGGTTTATGCGTACAATTTCATCCATCGAGTTCATTCCTAATTTAGCATTTATTTCCACATTCCGAGTACCGTCCTGCCATTGCTTCCGCCTGTTTGTACCAGCAATCATTCTCGCTACTTTCATGATGTTACTTCTAACTTACGAATAAGATATCCTGAGTCCACCCAGCTTTCACTCCCATAAATAAAAGTTGGTCTGAAAACTGACCGATGTAAATATCGTTCCGTCCGGGAGATGACTTCCTTCGTACAGAATATTGTTGACCGCAATTGCGTGCTGACTGCATTAGCTTTACTGCACCTTGATTCAATCTCACTTACTATACTACTATCCTGGAAGAACACACATCTTAAATACTTGAAATTATCTATGCGTTCCAGCTTTGTATTTCCAATTTGACTCAGTTCTCTTGGATTTTTTACCTACTGACATCAATTTAGTCTTGGAAAGGCTAATTTTCATATCATACTCATTGCACTATTTTCAATTTCCAAGATACAGTATTAGACTGCAGGTTTTCGGCACAATATGCCATAAAGTCCAAGTCGTCAGCAAAGGCCACACTGCTTACTATATTTTCACCTAGCTGAATCCCTCACTGCCACTTAATACCTTTGAGCAGATGATCCATGTAAACTATGAACGATAAAGGTGAACGATTACAGCCTTGTCTAACCCCTGTAATTACCTTGAACCAAGAACTCATTCTACTATCAATTCTCACTGCAGCCCAATTGTCAACATAAATGCCTTTGATTGATTTTAATAATCCACTCTTAATCCCATAGTCCCCCAGTACGGAACATCTTTTGTTTCGGTACTCTTTCATATGCCTTCTCTAGATCTACTGTCTATTCCTCTCGTAGCATTTTTCAATTTCCTGTCGCATACTGAAAATCTGAACCTGACAGACCCTTTGTGGTCTGAAACTACACTGATTTTTATCCATCTTCTCTCAACCACTGATCGCACCTTCCCTTCCAAGATTCCAGTGAATACTTTGTCTGGTATACTGATAAAAGAGATACCTCGATAGTTATTGCAATCCTTCCTATTCCCGTGCTTATAGATAGGTAGAATTACTGCTTTTTCCAGTCCAAAGATACCTTACTTAACACTCCATGCCAATCTTATTACTCTCTGAAGCCATTTTATCCCCACCTTAATTCAGGTATAATTTCATCTATTCCTGCGGTTTAATGTCAAGGGAGTTTATTTACCATCTTTTCCTCTTCATCAAGTGCAATTTCACCGACGTCATTTTCCTCCTCCCCATGAGCTCGGTTGTTTGCGACATCACAAGGAAGTTACCCCTTTACGTTGAGATGATTTTCAAAATATCCCTTCAATCTCTCCAGTACAAGTAAATTCGTGTCCTCATCCCAAGGTGATGCACTTCTTTTCAGGCACACCATCAATGGAGGCGAGCTGCATGTACCATTGAAACCATATACCGACCCTCCTGCTAGTTTTAAATTTCTGTCAGTACCGGAAATCGAACCCGGGCCCCTGAGGATGGCAGCTAATAACACTAGCCATTAAACTACGGAGGCGTACACCTCTCTAGTGATTCCTATTATTAGTTCACCTGATTTGCCCTTCCTAGCCTTTCCAAGTTAGTACCAAAATCTTACCACAACTTCTTCGATTCAACAAATATTTATTTCGTTCTGTTTCTTTCCTCTACATACAATTCCATGTCCTTGTTTGGAGGCATTTCCGATATGCCTTCTTTTAACGTTTAAAAGCTGCTCTCGCTCTATCATTCCACAAGATGTTCGCTTTTTCCCATCTTTACATACAGTTGTCCCTAGACATTACCTTGCTGTTTCTATTACAGCATTCCTGTATGCCACCAATTCTCTTTCTCTATCCTGAACCTGATTACTGTCTACTGTTCGGACCTTCTCGCTAATCATATCCATGTACTTCTGTCTTATTTCCTCATTCTGGAGATTTTCTACTCTTATCCGTCTACGGACAGATTTCACTTTCTCTATACTAGGCCTAGAGATACTTAGTTCACTACATATCAGATAGTGGTCTGTATCATCAAAAAATTCCCGGAATAGGCCTACCCTCATATTCCTGACAGATATCCTGAATTCAATATAGGTTTTGATATAATCTATTATGGGTCTGGTGCCCCTACCCTCCCATGTGTAGCGATGAATAGCCTTATTCTTGAAGAATGTAGCTTCCATATATTCCCCACATTTACCAATCACCATTCCGCATCCTTCAGTTCGATTTCCAACTCTTGCATTGAAATCGCCCATTAGCCTTATTCTATCCTTGCTGTTGACCCTGAACACGATGTCACTCAGTGTTTCATAAAACTTGTCAACTTGTCCTCATCTGCACCCTCACATGGTGAATACACTGGAACAGTTCTCGTTCTAATTCCTTCAATTACCAGATATACCCACATCATTCGCTCATTTACGCGCCTAACAGAAACTATGTTGCGTGCAATAGTATTCCTGATGAATAGTCCTACCCCACACTTTGCCCTTCCCTTTTCAACACCCGTGAAGTGCACTTTATAATCTCCTATCTCCGCTTATTCGAATGTCATTAACTCCTAACGTATCCAGACGCATCCTCTTTGCTGAGTCAGCCAGTTCTTCTTTCTTTCTTTCTTTCTTTCTTTCATAAGCCCCATTAATATTGATAGCTCCCCATTGAAATCCATTTCGTTCGCGAAGTGGTTACCAAGGAGTACCTCCCCTGTCAAATGGGAGTGGACTCCGTTAGTCCCATAGGTCCGAAGCTTGCTTAAGACTTTCTGTGCGTACTCGATGAAAAATTCTGTAAAACAGGATGCTACCCTTACTTACACATAGCCCAGGTGAGGATTTCTCCTCTAAGGGTTAGGGACCACCGGTGGATTGTACGTGTAGTGCTAGCCGTCTGAGCACAATGAGGGCCATGATTCAGAATATGTCCGAAAGGACCACTCCCATTCCAACTGGAATTTCGACTCTCAGGACGACTTACTAGGCCACTCAGCCTTTGCCCATGGTTCACGAACTAGGACATGACTACAGTAACCGACACCATGATAAATTGTAAATCAATACATTGTAAACAAATTTGAAACTACTGGCTCAGTGATCAATAAAAAATATGTGCGCACTCGAACAGTTTTAAAATTGTTTAAAACCTGCTGATCTAGCCGGAAGAGTGAGATATTGTGAGTGGTATCTTGCATCATTGAATGATCGTTTATTCGACCCGCAGTTTGTGTTCTTTTCAGATGAGGTCTGGTTTCATCTTAATGGTCGTGTGAACAGTCATATCCCTCGTTATTGGTTGCAGGAAATACTAATGGTGTTTGAAGTCCTTCATTGTGATAGGAAGATTGGTGTTCGGTGTGCTGTTAGTGCAGTACAATATAACTGGGCCCATGTTTTTGAGACGACAGTAAATGCATTGTGTGATTTTTACTTGAGAGATGAACTGAAAGAAAAAGTTTATCGAAAAATTTCTCACAGATTGGAGGAACTGAAAGAAAACATTGCGAATGAAATCAGAAACTTTACAGTGGTAGAACTCACTCGTGTCAGCCAGAATGTGGTTACCAGATACAATGCCTGTATAACCCAAAGAGGACGGCCGGGCTGAGTGGCTCAGACGGTTAAGGCGCTGGCCTTCTGACCCCAACTTGGCAGGTTCGATCCTGGCTCAGTCTGGTGGTATTTGAAGGTGCGCAAATACGTCAGCCTCGTGTCGGTAGATTTACTGGCACGTAAAAGAACTCCTGCGGGACTAAATTCCGGCACCTCGGCGTCTCCGAAAACCGTAAAAGAGTAGTTAGTGGGACGTAAAACAAATAACATTTTAAAAAATTAAAGAGGACGACGCTTCCAACATCTTTTATAAGATAAGATTTCATATAAGATTGTATACACGCTGGAGGGCGGCCGTACGCGACGGAAGTTCGGCTGAAGTAGCTGCCGTAGCGCAGAGTACTGTATAAACACCGTGCGTTCGGTCTGTTTTTTTTTTTTTTTCTTTAGTGAGAGACCTTGTAGTATCCTTGATACTCTTTGATGTTGAAAGCGTCGATGAAGTGGATCCTTGTTGGTACAGATGCCGCATCTCGATCTCTGTTACAATTTGGCAAACTTTCATCCGCGTTCCGGCGATGAGCTCAAGAGAAAATTATATCATCGGCAACTGATCCACTTCGCAGCATGGGAAACCATGAGCCTCGCAACGTCATTGCGACGAAAGTACGCAACGTCGGCCTTGCTCCGTTCAGAAAAACCAAGTCAATTGGCTATTTCCCTTGAACTGGGTGTTTGTGCTGTCCCCAACATCCTTGAAACTTATTTACCACACACGACACAATTCTCCACAGCAAAAACACGCAGTTTCCTACACAGGGCAGATGACGCCCAACCTTCGACGTAGGGTTTGCCTTACAAGGGCTGCACCAGGCTATCAATAGCCAAACTAAACTAGGCTATATATTATTATACTGCTGTATTTATAAGCACATAAATATTCTTCTATGCCTGACTTCCGTAGCACAATGTGTTAGTCCTTTTACTTCTGTTTATATCAAAGCGAGTTCAATCCTTTTGGAGGTCAAAAGTATTTGAGTGTGTTTAAATGCCCGACAACACTGTGGCGTTAGCTTTCTGAGGGACTAAATTCCGACATGTGGAATCTTTTAAAATCTGTTGCGATTGAAGGAGCGATAAGTTACGTAAATAGAACTTGTATGGTTACATACTGACAGTCTGTGAGTTACATATCAGATTAATGAGCTTCATAGCTCATGCTTTGAAAGTTCTTATAAATAAACCGGCTTACAATATAGCATGCATATATCCTACAGTTGCAATCTGATTGCCTCGTTCCATATTCATACTAAGATTTATTGAGCAATGTAACTTATATTGCTGTTCTACATCCCTGAAGAACATTCTTTTTTATTACTTAATCCGTTTACCCTCCAGGGTTGGATTTTCCCCCGGACACAGCAGGAGATACCACCTCTACCGCCTCAAGGGCAGTGACTTGGAGCGTGAGACACTTGGTCAGGGATACATCTGGGAAGGAGGATAAGTACCTCGCCAAGACGGCCTCACTTTCTATGCTGAACAGGGGCTTTGTGGAGGATGGGAATATTGAAAGGGTTAGGCAAGAGGCCGTAGCCTTAAGTTAGGTACCATCCCGGCATTTACCCGGAGAACAACTGGGAAACCACGTAAAAAACGCTTCAAGGATGGCTGAGGTGGGAATCGAACCTTCCTTTACTCAGTTGACCTGCGGAGGCTGACTGGACCCCGTTCCATTCCTTGTACAACTTTTCAAATTTCGTGGCAGAGCCGGGAATCGAACCCGGGCCCCCGACGGTGGCAGCTAATCACACCAACCATCACACCACAGGGGCGCACAAGAATATTCTTTCAATCACAATATTCGACCAACATTCAACTCCGAGAATTGCAATAGAAACGAGTTATATTTCTTAGTCATTTTCTATATTCCAAAACTCAGCTTCCTTGAACGGATAATTAATCACATTTGTGCATAACCCCCCCCCCCCCCCCCCCAATGGCGCAACAGCCCCGAAGGGCCATGGTCTACCAAGTGACCGCTGCTCAGCCCGAAGGCCTGCAGATTACGAGGTATTGTTTGGTCAACACGCCGGATCCTATCGGCCGTTATTCTTGGCTTTTTAGACCGGGGCCGCCATCTCACCTCACCTCAAACCAGCCCCCAGATGCAGATAAAAATTCCTGACCTGGCCGAGAATAGAACCCTGGACCTCCCAGTAAGAGGCAGGGACTCTACCCCTACACCGCGGGGACGGCTACATTTGCGCATAGGAATTCGTTAATTTGATAGATATTTTACATTGCTCGTTGTTACATGCCGTTCATTGCGCAAGCCCACCTGGTGGCCATGATCGTTATGGTCTTACACCGTGGTTAGGCGGTTTGAGTTTCGTTGTGGAAAATAATTCACCGTCAAAATGTTGGCCGCACAGTAAGAGAAGTGGTGGTATACAATTTCTAATCATTAAATCGCGTACCAAGAGCCTGGATTAAATTAAAAACCGCTCCGCAGTATTCATACGGATTTAGAGCGTGTGTCGCAGCTGAGGGTTTTTCGCCTGTCGGATGGGGACGTAAAGCCTTGAGTAGATTCCCTGGTACTATTCGACAGGAGTAGGCTATGTGCCGGCACCGGGTTTCCTACAAACATATACCACGCCATTCATTTCATTTCATTAACTTCTCTTGAATAGAACAGAACACTCCCATCCCCTAGTCCCGGATCGCCTCGAAGTGCAATTGTTTTGATACATGCATTGTTACATTAAAATTTATCTACTACTACCTTAAAAATTACAATTACATCTAATTACTAATTACACCCAATCTCTAAATCGTAGTTTTTGTAAATATTTATTTCTGTGTTAGACATTAACTAACTTCTCTGTGCTCAAGCGAGTTGCTGCGCGGTTTGGGTCACGTGGTTGCATTCAGGAGACAGCGAGTTCGAATCCCACTGTCAGCAGCCTTGTTTTCCGTTACATCCGATTTTCACACCAAGCAAATGCTAGGGCTGTGTCTTATTTAAAGCCACGACCGCTTCCTTCCCACTCCTAACCCTTTCCTCTCGCATCTTCCCCATAAGACATGTCTGTTCCGGTGCGATGCAAAACAAAATAGTAAAAAACCTCCCCTGATGAGGTTAACGTAAGAAGGACGTAAAAAGGGTCGTAAAACTCGCTAGGAAGATTCATCTGACTTCATACCCGACCCCGCAGAGAAAGGGCACAAGGATTGGGCATACTTTATAATGATCACACATTGCCCTACGGCAGGAGTATTTCGGTATAATAAAGGATAGACTTGCTTGCTCGTGAAAACCATTTATTTAACATTTTTACAAATCAGCTACAGAAACAATACCCCAAACATTTGGAATCTGCACACTGAACATTCAGGATTGCAAGATCGTTTACAGGATTTTATGTTCAAGTACGGGGACAGCGATAATTTTTGAAACTTGATGCAATACCTATAAAATTCATGATTCTTACCTCATTATGTAGAGTTGACTTGCTCAGGCGGTCGAGCGCTGGCTTTCTGAGCGCAAGTTGGCAGGTCCGATACCGACTTCATTCGATGGTATACGAATACGGGTGCTCAGATACACCAATCTAGTGTCGGCAGATTTATCAGAGTGTAAAAGAACTTATATGGGACAACATTCTGGTATATTTGGGTCTAGAATTTTTTTCTATTGGCTTTACGTCGCCCGACACAGATTGGTCTTATGGCGACGATAGAATATGAAAGGCCTAGGAGTGGGAAGGAAGTGGCCGTGGCCTTAATTAAGATACAGCCTGGTGAGAAAATGGGAAACCACGAAAAACCATCTTCAGGGCTGCCGACAGTGGGGTTCGAACTCACTATCTCCCGGATGCAAGCTCACAGCTGAGCGACCCTAACCTCACGGCCAACTTGCCCGGCTGGAAAAAAATTATCAACATATTATATTTGTTAGGATTCCTTTTTTTACGTAGTTATATATTAGTTATATTATGTATTCTTGTTATTGTGTATCAGAATTGCTTGATTGATTTTACAATTTATTTTACGTCGCATCGAAACAGATAGGTCTTATGGCGATGATAGGATAGGATAGTGAGAAGGAAGCAGCCGTGGCCATGATTAAGGATCAGCTCCTGCTTTTACCTGGTGTGAAAATGGGAAAGCACGGAAAACCATATTCAGGGTCGTCGACAGTGGAGATCGAATCCAATATCTCTCGAATGCAAGCTAACAGTTAAGTGACCCAAACTGCACAGCCACTCACCCGGTGTGTGTGTGTGTGTTTTAAAGTAGGTTAAATAGTTGTCCGACTCCTTGGCTGAACAGTCAACGTTGAGGCTTTCGGTTCAGAGGGTTCCAGGTTCAATTTCCGCCCGGGTTGGGGATTTTAATCCCGTCTGATTAATTCTTCTGTTTCGGGGACTGGGTGGTTGTGTTTGCCCCTTGACTTTCTTACTCATATTCAGACAACGCACTACACTATCAACCACCACAAAAACGCGTAATAGTGACTACATCCCTCCATACAGGGTTATCGTCAGGAAGGGCATCGGTGCGTAAAACAGGACCAAATCCACGTGTGCAAACAGTTCGAACTAGCAACCCCACAGATGTGGAAAAAGCTGTAAAAAAAGAATAAGGAAATAGTAGGCTATATTGAGCCGTATCCTGACGGCCCATATGAGATACTCAGATTATTATTGGACATCTATATATATAAAATAACTTGTCCTGACTGACTGACTGACTGACTGACTGACTGACTGATTCATCATCGCCGAGCCAAAACTACTGGACATAAAGAAATGAAATTTTGGGGATACATTCATATTAAGATGTAGGTGCTCGCTAAGAGAGGATTTTTGGATATTCCGTCGCTAAGGGGGTGAAAAGGGGGGTGAAATTTTAAAAATAGTGTATGTATATCTCAAAACTTAAAAAGTTTACAGATGTAAAAATTGGTATTTAGAATCTTCTTTAAAAATAAGGAAACACGTATTTTTATGTTTTCAGAAAATCCCAATAGGAGGGGTGAAAAAGGGTGAAAATGTGGAAAAATGGGTTGAATGCCTTTAATCAGGATACCGGTACTTATATCTCAGAAACTGAAGATATTACAGACCTGAAAATTGGTACTTTTGATCTCCTTTAAAAATAAAGAAACACGTATTTTTTTGTTTTCGGAAAATCGCAATAGGAGGAGTGAAAAGGGGTGAAAAAGGGGTTGAATGCCTTTAATGAGGCTACTTATATCTCAGAAACTGAAGATATTACAGACCTGAAAATTGGTGTTTGGGATCTCCCTTAAAAATAAAGAAACCCGAATTTTATTGTTTGTGGAAAATCCAATTAAGGGGGGTGAAAAGGGGGGTAATATTTGAAAATGAGTGTATCTATATCTCAAAACTTTTAAAGGTTATAGATGTGAAAATTGGTATTTAGAATCTCCTTTAAAAATAAAGAAACACGTATATTTTGTTTTCGGAAAATCCTAATAGGAAGGGTGGAAAAGGTTGAAAAATGGGTCGAATGCATTTCATGAGTCTACGGTACTTATATTTCAGAACCTGAAGATATTACAGACCTGAAAATTGGTGTTTGGGATCTCCTTTAAAAATAAAGAAACACGTATTTTGTTTGTTTGTGGCAAATCCAATTAATGGGGGGGGGGTGGGGGAAATGGGGTGATTTTTAAAAATGAGTGTATCTATATCTCAAAACTTTTAAAGTTTACAGATGTAAAAATTTGTATTTAGAATCTCCTTTAATAATAAAGAAACACATATTATTTTGTTTTCGGAAAATCCCAATAGGAAGGGTGGAAAAGGGTGAATAATGGGTCAAATGCCTTTATTGAGTCTACTTATATTTCAGAACCTGAAGATATTACAGACCTGAACATTTGTATTTTGGATCTACTTTAAAAGTAAAGAAACACGTATTTTTTCGTTTTTTGAAAATCCAAATAATGGGGGGGGGGGGTGAACTTTTTAAAATGAGTGTGCCTACAACTTAAAACTTTAAAATTTACAGATGTGAAAATTGGTAGTTAGAATCCCCTCTAAAAATAAAGGAACACGTATTTTTTTGTTTCCTGTAAATCCTAATAGGAGGGGTGTAAAAGGGTGAAAAATGGGTTGAATGCCTTTAATGAGGATACATATATCTCAGAAACGAAGGATATTACACAACTGAAAATTTGTATATGGGATCTCCTTTAAAAATAAAGAAACGCGTTTTTTAGTTTTTGGAAAATCCAACTAATGGTGGTTAAACAGGAGTGACAACTTGGGGTGAATTTTTTGAAAGACTATATCTACAGATTATCTTGGAAACGTAAAATGTTACAGAGGTAAAAAGTGGGTGTTTGGAATCTCCTGTAAATGTAAAGAAACAGAGGTGATTTGTTTTTGGAAACTCCACTTAAGGGGAACTCAAAAGGGGTGATATTTTAAAATGAGAATTTTTACAGTATATCTAAAAAAACTTAACATCTTACAGAAGTGATAAATGGTATCTTTTATCACTATTAAACATAAAGAAACGTGTATTTTTAGTTTTCGGAAATACCACTTGGGTGGAGGGGGTGTTAAAGTGACTGAAAATGGTGTTGAATTCTTTTAATTAGGCTACTGATATCTCAAAAATGAAGATGTTACAGCCGTGAAATTTGATATTTGCAATCTGCTTTAAAAGTAAAGAAACACGTATTCTCGGAAAATCCAATAAAGGGTTGGGGGGGGGGGGGGTGAAAGAATTGAAAAATTAATTGTCTTAATTGTATGAGAATACATACATCTAATAAAAACTAAAGTTGTTACAGACGTGAAAATTCGTATTTGGATTTCCTTTAAAAACAAAGAAAAACGCGTTTTGGGGGGAAACCATCTTGGAGGGCGGGAGTGTAAAGGAGATGAATTCCTTTCATGAGGACACATAAATCAAAAACTGAAGAAGTTAGAGTCGTGATAATTGGTATTTAGAGGATCCTTTACTATTAAAGAAACAAGTATTTTTGCGGGAAAATTCACTTGGGGGAGGGGGGAGGGGAGTAGTGTGAAATGAAGTGAAGAAAGTAAATTATTTTTATGGGGATACTTATATCTCAAAACTGAAGGTAATAGACGTGAACATTGGTGTTTGGAATCTCCCTTAAACATATAGAAACAAGCCTTCTTTTAATTTTTTGGGGGGGGGAGGGGGGTGGTAAATAAACTTAACGGCGGTAGGGTGTAGAAGGAGGTGAGACCAATTGATTTTACTGTTATTAACGTACTTATAAGGATCCTCCGTTGCTCAGGCAGCAGCGCGCCGGCCTCTCACAACTGGGTTCCGTGGTTCAAATCCCGGTCACTCCATGTGACATTCGTGCTGGACAAAACGGAGGCGGGACAGGTTTTCTCCGGATACTCCGGTTTTCCGGTCATCAGCCATTCCAGCAACACATAATAACAATAATAATAATAATAATAATAATAATAATAATAATAATAATAATAATAATAATGTTTCGGACCGTCATCAAATGTGCGGACCGCGCTGGAAACGGCTACTGGACGGGTAATGACTAAGAATGCAGTCCGACCGCTGGTTCAGTGCCGCCAAGGCACCCAATATAACACCACGCCGGATCTCCTGAAGGATTTTATCCATATTAAAAACGATTATAGGAAAAGATGGCAAAGATTTACGTACACAACTGACCGGGAAGAATACCTGAGCCTAGCCCGGGAAGTACGAACTCGATTGCTGGAAAGGAAGATTGAAAAATGGGAGGAAACGTGCCGTAAAATAAGAGAAAACGAGTCAGATCGGGAATTTTGGTGGATTCTCGCAGAAAACGAGTCAGATCGCGAATTTCGGCGGATTATATATCTAAAACAATAAGCATTCAATTATAAATGTCAGTGTAATACCGTAGCGAAGCACGGGTATCTTGCTAGTAATATATAATTTTATTGAAATAAATTTCAGTCATGTATGGTAAAAGTAATGAATCGCAGGATAGCGGAGACCGGAAGCCAATGGAGACATGAAGTCGCTGGATATTGCGCGATATTTCCTCAGGACCGTGAGAAAGGCTTAGCGTCACCAGAAGTTAGCACATCTCGGCACGTGTAGAAGATGTTGGCCAAGAGTAATATTCAGCCAATGAGAACGCGTGGGGGTGGCAAATATGGAGTCTGGATCGCGCTAAGTCATAGTCACATGTTAACCAACATTGACAGTTGTTTGAAATAAATTCTGTTAGTTGACGGATATCCACAGGTCGACAAGTGAAATATAATCAGGAGTACGCGATATAAATAATCTGAAGAAATTTGATGTTATTTGGAGAGTGCTTTATGGTATGTTATAATTAATATTAAGGCATGATGAATGGCAAGCACGCTGATTGGTGGTTTGTCTAAACATGCGGGAATCCCATAGCTACAACGGCGTTAGCCACGCTTCCTTAGCGTCACAAGCTCTGGAGAGCGTCACTCTGATCGCGGAAGCCGACGTGATGTGAACGTTGTTCGGTATTGCTCCGATACTTGTACGTGAAAGTTGCCACGTGAATATATAAATAACAGTGTATGGTTTTTAAGACCGATAAACAGTGTTTTCAGTCGTGCAGTTGAATAAATTAACTGGTGCAGTGTTAAAGTGCAGATTATATTATGGCGCAAAGTTCACTACAGATAAATAGACGGTAATAATTAGCCGCAGATTGTAAAGTGAAGAAGATACGCTCAGTTGTTTTATATTTTCGTGTCGGTCGCGTTTAGCGAAGAACTCTCGAACCGTACCGCGAGCCGCTCTCAATAACTGTATATAGAAACCCTAATTTGTTGAATTTCAAGTGTATTTGTTTGTCAGTGTGTTGAATGAGTTCACAGCTAACAAGGGTTTGTTCGGCACGTGCAGAATTGAGCGGTGAAGAGACATTCATCTAAAGCCTTCTGTGTTGCAGTGTTCAGTAACTTTCAGCAAGAAGATGGCACCGCAATGGAAGAAGGAAGATTGTTTTTATGTCTTAAAGCAGTGATCAACATGGAGTAACCACATACCACGGCAGGGATGTGAGCCGTTGCCAGTGTCCTGAGAGTCGTCCAAGATAAGACGCATGTTTTAATTATGGAATGTTATATGGGTTATGTTAAAATACTAGTGCAGTTTAGTGTAGGGATTTTCTTTAACGTAAATTAAGCCTAACGGCATGTGTTCATTTCACCTTTGTAATGTTGTAAATACGGATAAGAGAGGAATGCATGATCTCTATATTTATTTACGATTAGTTAGATGGGATGAAGAGGGAGTTGTTAGGATTATTTTGTTGTTATATTATGCATGAAACTAGCTTAGTATTATTCCGATTTTTCCAGGTATATTAGTGATAGGAGGATTAGATTGACAAGATCATCCAATTTCCAAGTTAAACCCTTGCTACGTTGAGAGTAAATTCAATTTAATTTTGGTCATTTAGAAAGTTAGTAACAGTCAGATTGCATGACGCATGGTATTTCAGAGGCTGACACGTGTGGAGCTGCATAACAACGTTGAAGGAATAGGATCTTCCAATGTAGGTTGGGAACTGTTTCGCCCAATGATTTCTACGGGAATCGAACCTAGATTCATAAAGGAAAAGGCTGATGAGAGTTGTAAGAAATATAAGGGGTTTTAATGCATGCTAATTTATGAAGTAGATTATGCAGGCCGATTGCATGCCTGATGAAGTGAAAAGAATGATGTGCAGTGAATGTATCTCTGCTATTGTCTTCTGAGAGAATATTAATTATCAGAATTGACGGAAATTGATTCCAGACCAAAGAGTCTGATGTGTGTAATAAATTATCGAAGCATGCCAGTAAGAAGTACGATTGTACGTGAGCTTCTGTGTAGTCGAAGAAAGATGATATTGCCTCACAAGCTTACTTGTTAGCCGTGTTTACATAGACAGCGTGAATGAGATGGTATTTCCGTGATACAATCTTGGCGAACAGAATCCAAGCCTCAGTACAGTACTGAATTATGACATTTCCTTTCAGCCCACAGCACAGCAGGAAATATGTGTCGGAAGAACTCGCTTTTGGGGTGCGCAAATGTAGCAGAAGAAGGCAATGTTGCCCATTGATTTCCACATGATTAATGAAGGATAATAATATGTTTTCTCATACAGGATGATGTTTTGTGATATTTTATGTTGTATGGAAATGTTGTCTGGTTGTTTAATGGGGAACAGCCCGAGTGCTGAGTAATGTTGATGGTCAATCTAGTTCTCACTAGTTCCTTTGGTGAACCACGTTTCACGTTGAGTCAGTGTAGTATGTAAGTCTTCCTTTCTTTATCCGATGTAGATATGTGAGATACTTTGCTTATTTTGTGTTTATTGTAAATACAGCGTAGGGAAATGCCACTAGTATTTTTTATAATTCATATCGTGTCCCATTGCGTCTTAATTTTCCTTTTTATCGAAAGTTTTATTTTATCTTAATTTTTCCTTTTTAGTTTAATCTTGCGGCGACTCTAGAAATTTGAAAACCCGTATCAATGTGATACTTTAAATTATGTGGCTCCATGCGAATCGATTACGTATCAGTATACGCGTACGTATACTATTACATAAAATGAACACTGGGCAATCAGATGAAGAACATTTTGAAAAGTTTACAAGTATTCAATGTTGTGCTTGGAATTTCATTTCACATTTAATTTTTTTATTAATGAACGTTTTAATGTCCAGTTCTTTCTTCAAATTTTGAGATTATGTCAATGTCATCTTTATTTTTGATTTTCATGTCTTATATTAGTATGATTCGGGGCTATTTTGTGAATAAATTCATCCTACCCCATATTATTGTTTCTCATTAGAGTTATACCTCCATTTTCCTGTCATTTACTTATATTTAAGTGAGAAACTTCGACTTTTAGCCTGGCCCATCGACAACCAACCCACTTCTCTGCCCAACCGAGTTAGTCGGATGTTCATACAGGAATGGAGGCATCGTCCTAGTGGGTTACGGTCCCTGGGTACGGTACAATATGTCTAGGGAAAACGAAATATTTTGATGTAGGCCTATTATAAATAATATAAATAATTGTTTATTTTTTCAATCCTATTTAAAATAACCTGGATAAGATTATGTTCAAAATATAATTTTCTGAGCTATAATAATCAAATATTAAAGCCTTTTTCTAATACAGTGCGGACGGTTATAATACATTTTGGTTTTAAATGGCCGTCTATAACAGCACACAACCTGATTCCAAAAGTCACATTCCATCATCTGTGGGTACGATTAAAAGTATTTAAAATATATTAAAATAGTAGGTTCGAACCCCACTGTCGGCAGCCCTGAAAATGGTTTTCCGTGGTTTGCCATTTTCACACCAGGCAAATGCTGGGGCTGTACCTTAATTAAGGCCACGGCCGCTTCCTTCCCACTCCTAGCCCTTTCCTGTCCCATCGTCGCCGTAAGACCTATCTGTGTCGGTGCGACGTAAAACAACTAGCAAAAAAAAAAAATCTACACAGATGCGTCTTCAATTTAAAATGCTGGAGAGATCAAATTGCACAGAAAAATAAACAAATATACGTAACGAAAGAGATTACAAGAACCTGACGTTTTCATAGAAAAGAGAATGTTATATGGTGACATATCTATGGACTGGCTGAATTTACCGTCCCAGCTGTTGTTCAAAAACAAATTCTTGTCCCGAGTTTACAGCCAACAAGTTGCCCTCGTGACGAGCAGAAGCCCTTCTTCAACCCGTCCCCCACCACCACGTCCTGTTCTTGGGAGCGTAGAATGCACTTGCTTTATCTCTGCCCATTGTAAAAGGCAACTGAAAGGGATAGATTCGCACTGTCTTTGGACTTGGGAGCGTGGTCCATAGTCGAATCTGGCACAGCTTTCACTTACTCATGCCTGGGTTAATGGAAAGTCAAAGTTCCAGATTTCTCACACCAACAGAACATACAAACATTCGATGTAAGGCTTTCAGGAGTTTGTTCAATAAAAACCAACGTTTTGTCCTAGGTGCGTGGATAAGACGTCTGGGGGTTCACTGCTTCGAAAAGCAACATGTTCAAATTTATTGTTACTTGTTACTTGACCGCTGCTCAGCCCGAAGGCCTGCAGATTACGAGGTGTCGTGTGGTCAGCACGACGAATACTCTCGGCCGTTATTCTTGGCTTTCTAGACCGGGGCCGCTATCTCACCGTCAGATAGCTTCTCGATTATAATCACGAAGGCTGAGTGGACCTCGAACCAGCCCTCAAGTCCAGGTAAAAAACCATGACCTGGCCGGGAATCGGACCCGGAGCCTCCGGGTAAGAGGCAGACACACTACCACTATACCACTACACCACAGGGCCGGCACTACTTGACGTTTACGTTTGTAAAATAGTGACATCGCTTGATTAGCAACGCGACTTTCCTTTCGAGGCAACGCGGCTGCAGATCAAATAATTTACCAAAACAATAATTATTATTGTTAACAAATCCATCACAGTTGGGATGTATCCCGGTGTCAATGATCACTTAGAGTAATGTGATAATACTGTAAAGTAAAGTTAAAACATAATTACCCAACAACAACAACAACAACGACAACGACTACAACAACAAGAGTACAACAAGCAATTCCATGGAAAAAAAAAACGACAAAAATACTACAACATTCTAAATCCAGCATCATCATATACAAATTTCCTGTGCTTAACACTACGGCTTACAATAATACACGTTGAACTTACTACTAGCTTAACATTACAACAGCCTTATAAACAAATTCACACGTACCTTAAGTATTTCAAAATTTTACACTATGACAATAAGAACAACAACAACAACAACAAAAAGAGTACAACAAACAATTCCATGGAAAGAAAATAATACAAGAAATACTACTAGTGTAACATTCTAAATCCAGCATATACAAGTGAGGAATGAAAGAGAGAATATGAGGTGCAGTTACTTTAAGCTGATCCAGTTTCCCCTGATTTTGAAGACGTTGCTTGCATAGGATTGATTGCTTCAAGAACGTGTTAGGTAGACTACTGTTATGGACTGTTAGATCAGCAGCGTAGTACTGTTCGTTAAAAGTGAGAAAATGTGTGGTTTTTCATCTGATCGAGTATTTCATATGAAAGAATTGCTTTTAATCGCGCCATTCCTACTGACTTATGTTCATTTCAGTTGGGAAAACCACTAAGACACTAAGACAGTCTTTCTGAGGGTGTTAAAATGCAGGTGGAGAATGAGTGTTTGCCATTATAATGAAAATTCCCCAAACTGATTGTGACTGATGGTAGGCAAGAGTGCTTCGGCTAATTTCGGGACTGCTCGATGTAACTCGTAACTTGCTGGTCCACTCGTCCATTTGTTTTTCGCTGGCCACATACATACTTGTTCTTACGAGTGAATTTTTATTTGTTCCTGAAAAGGACCGTTTTTCTCGGATGTCATGTAACCAAGTTGGACTACGACGTGATGGTCTGTAGGTAGAAAGTAGGGTATCCAGCGCTTGAAGAATTGACCACCTTGGTTTATACGAATTTCAACACGGCGTTGTGAAAGCATTCTTGCTCGTTGCCAGATGTAAGATATAACACCTTGGCGTGACTCGATGATCAGTTGCCAAAGGAGACCGGGTTATTCAGGCTCCTCTTCATACATTATATCTTAAAATGGCCTCGCAGGAAGAAGTCAAGTGGTGTTAGATCGGGTGATCTGGCGGACCAGGGAACGGGCATTCTCTTTCCTATCTATTTATTAGGATATGAAGCATTAAGACATTTCCGGACGACTACTGATCCGTGAAGTGGGGACTCATCCTATTGAAACCACGTTCGTAATCGACCGAGCTGTGGTACGTTCTCCAGCAACTGCGGAAGTTCATTTTGAAATGAAGGTAGCGTGTTCCCGCTAGATGGCTGTCGAATAAATATTGTCCTAATACTTTCCTCCATGGTGCAAGAGCTCCGAAAGGCCATGGACTACCAAGCGACCGCTGCTCTGCCCGAAGGCCTGCAAATTACGAAGTGTCGTGTGGTCACCACGACGAATCCTCTCGGCCGTTAATCTTGGCTTTCTAGACCGGGGTCGCTATCTCACCTTCAGATAGCTCCTCAATTGTAATCACATAGGCAGAGTTAACCTCGAAACAGCCCTCAGATCCGGGTAAATATCCCTGACCTGGCCGGGAATCGAACTCGGGGCTTCTGGATAAGAGGCAGGCAGGGTAGCCCTACACCGCGGTGACGGCGTCCGATTAGGTAGTCGCCCAATATCCTACAGCAGACATTTACTCCCCATTGCACTTGACTTACCCAATAGGGATTCTCCGCGCACCAATAGTGCATATTGCATCGATTCACAGTGCCATTGTCGTGAAATCATGATTCATCTTAAAACAGAACTCTTGACAGAAAGACAGCATCATTGGTCACACTGCGTAATACTTATTGACAAAATGTTCTTTCTTTCTTTCTTAATCAGCTTACCCTCCAGAGTTGGCTTTTCCCTCGGAATCAGCGAGGGATCCCACCTCTACCGCCTCAAGGGCAGTGTCCTGGAGCTTCAGACTCTGGGTCGGGGATACAACCGGGGAGGATGACCAGTACCTCGCCCAGGCGACCTCACCTGCTATGCTGAACAGGGGCCTTGCGGGGGGAATGGGAAGATTGGAAGGGATAGACAAGGAAGAGGGAAGGAAGCGGGCGTGGCCTTAAGTTAGGTACCATCCCGGCATTTGCCTGGAGGAGAAGTGGGAAACTACGGAAAACCACTTCCAGGATGGCAGCGGTGGGAATCGAACCCACCTCTACTTAGTTGACCTCCCGAGGCTGAGTGGACCCCGTTCCAGCCCTCGTACCACTTTTCAAATTTCGTGGCAGAGCCAGGAATCGAACCTGGGCCTCCGGGGGTGGCAGCTAATCACAATAACCACTACACCCAAAATGTTACTCGTTTTATTAGAAATCACGTTCGTGCAAACTGCTGGTGTAACTGCAGATGGTACGAGTCAAATGTATTGATATGCCTTTGCAATATCTGACGTCGAACCCCCTGTGGGTGGGGGCGGTAGAATAACACCCACGGTTTCCCCTGCCTGTCGTAAGAGGCGACTAAAAGGGCCCCAGGGGCTCTGAACTTTGGAGCGTAGGTTGGCGACCACGGGGCCTTCAGCTGAGTCCTGGCATTGCTTCCACTTACTTATGCCAGGCTCCTCACTTTCATCTATCCTATCCGACCTCCCTTGGTCAACTCTTGTTCTTTTCCGACCCCGACGCTATTAGGTTTGCGAGGGCTAGGGAGTCTTTCATTTTCACGCCCTTCGTGGCCCTTGTCTTTCTTTGACCGACATCTTCATTTTTGAAGTGTCGGATCCCTTCCGTCTTTCTCTCTGATTAGTGTTATATAGAGGATGGTTGCCTAGTTGTACCTCCTCTTAAAACAATAATCACCGCCACCACTATCTGACGTCGATCTGTCGTGCAAGTGTCCGTTTACTAATATGAGGATTATTCCGCACAGCGCCTAAACGAAACGGGCATTACTGGAACGTATCTAACATGAGGTACCCTTACAAATGTCCCAGTTAACCGCAATTCAAGGTTTGGGAACTTACTGGTAGTCGGTAGTCTTCTATCAAGAAACTGCTCGTGATAAATGCGTTGTGACTTGAATACATTCTACCTTGTTTCCCCATACATTAACAACATATCAACGTATTGGTCTCTAGAATACATCGTGAGTGAATGAATAAGTGCTGGCATGTGACCTGGTAGCTGTGATTAAACATTGTGTCTCCGTTACAAGCTGTCATTCAAAAAAGAAAGTTGCATAGGGTTTGATTCGAACCACCACGCTGGAGATACTAACACCGCGGGCGACCGGCACATCACCGACGCAATCACAAAAACAACATACGCTAGAAGTAGAGAAATTAAACTACGACCCTTTCACCTCGAAAGTTAATATTCGTGCCATAGTTTTCAGTCATGGTTTACGGCATTCATTTACGGTAACTTTATAACATTACAGATTACCTATTAATTATAAGGTATAACGGGTACATTTGTTAATTCAAGGATAAATAAATCACATGTTTGTATTGCATTCTGGAGATGGTGAGCTCGAATCCCATCGTCAGCAGTCTTGGAGATAGTTTTCCGTGGTTTCCCACTTTCACACCATGCACATGCTGTGGCTGTGCCTTAATTAAAGCCACGGCCGCTTTCTTTCTGCCCTACACAATCGAGTTCGGAAATTTCTACTAAAACGACAGGCTCACTTGCCTATTGCCCTTCATAATCGAGATCGGGAGTTTTCATTATAAAGACAGGTCCCTTTTCCTAATGCCACTCACATTCGAGCTGGAGAGATTTGATTATAAACGAGAAATGCAGCTCTGTCTAACGTACACGGAATCGAGATACGACAAAAAGTCATAGGACCGAGGTTGTAGATCTCTCCAAAGTGAGCACTTTTCCATCTTTGCGTCGCCGAAAACCTTCAATGTGTTAGTGCAACGTTAAACCACTAGAAATAAAAGTATATTTGTACAATGGTCTGTAGGATCGGGTAGAGAAATTGTTCATAGTCGTCTTTCGTTACAAATTCCATGGCTCATTTACGTCACTCACACAGGCAGGATGCAGAGCAATGTCGACCTCAGTGAGACATTAGATGTTGGCTGGGTTTCATAAAACGAAATAATAAGGGGTGGACGGGCAACCCGTTATTCTGAAGTAAGAATTGCCTAAATTTACGCAGTTTTAGGTATTGTTACGTTATTACTCTCCCGCATTAATTTATGTCGGTCACGTGGTTGTTAGGTAACGAGCCTGCCACTTACCATGAGGACCAAGTTCGTTTCTCGGCCAGATCAGGGATTTTACCTGGATTTGGAGGCTGGTTCGAGGACCACTCAGCCAACGTGAGAACAATTGAGGAGCTATCTGACGGTGAGATAGCAAGAACAGCGGCCGAGAGGATTCGTCGTGCCGACCACACGACACTGCAGACTTCGGGCTGAGCAACGGTCGCTTGGTAGTCCATGGCCCTTCCCTGCTGTTATGCCATAGGGTTTGGATTGGTTAGAGGTCACCTCATACTTTAATTGCCCATGCTGAAGCGATGGAGCTGATAATTCAAAGAGGAGCATGTATTATATAACCTGTGCAACTGTTAACTTTGTCAAGAATAACCATCGAGTAGGTTACATTCCTTCTATGTGGCTGATGAAATGCAATGCTCACCATAAACTTCAATTTTTATAAAGAATCTAGTTGTATGTCATCAAAATACCTAAATATATTAGGCTAGAGGTTGTACGAGCTGGCTCCACGGTGTAGGGGTAGCGTGTCTATCACTTACCTTTGAGGCCCCGGGGGGATTTTCGGCCAGGTCAGGGATTTTTACGGGCCGATGACCTTCGATGTTAGGCCCCTTAAAACAACAAGTGTCAAGGGATTTTTACCAGGATTTGAGGGCTGGTTCGAGGTCCACTAAGCCGACGTGACTACAATTGAAGAGCTATCTGACGGTGAGATGGTAATCCCGATCTAGAAAGCCAAGAATAACGGCCGAGAGGATTAGTCGTGCTGACCACACGACACCTCGTAATCTGCAGGCCTTCGGACTCAGCAGCGGTCGCTTGGTAGGCCATGGCCCTTTGGGGCTGTTATGAGATGATGTTCGGTTTGGTTAGAGGTTATATGGAAAGCAAAAAGGATAGTAGAGGGACAGACTAATCTAATAGCAATCTATAAACATAAAAGGTATTTTTATTAGATATTTGTACAATGTTTTTCTCCAGATATTATAAATTGGATCTTGCTGATGGCCACGAAGACTGAAATTAGCACCATTCACAGTTGCTGATTGGCAGATAGGCAGCAGGTATCTCAACCTAAGGGGTTTGCTTTCGCAGTGTATGAGATCTGGGGCACAAAACCACTGTCACCGTCCACGTAGTACGTGATGCTCATTAGTCGGCCGTCAGGTAACCACACGTAGTAATTGCCATCTACGCGGCCATAGTCATTACCGGCTTCTTTCTGTCCATAGTAGTTGCTGCTTTTGGCGTCCTCCACTTTCCAGTCAAAGTTGTACTGAAACAGAAGAAGCGCAATTAGGGTTGCACACAGTCTATCAAACACAGATGGGGCCGATGACCTTCGATGTTAGGCCCCTTAAAACAACAAGCATCATCATCATCAAACACATATACCAGTGATGCCCTTTTGTTTATTTACATAACAGACGGCAAAACAGCCCTACAACCAAAGGCACTCCTTCCACCCTATCAACACCCACGCGTACCAACTCCAGATAAGAATTATTGTTGCACCTAAGACACTAAGCGCACATTGCACTTTAAAGTTTGAAATATTTCTCACTAAACGCCTTAAGTCGGATACGGGAGTGAAAATATTAAGTTTTTGTGATAACTATCACAAATCACTGTATACCATGGATTCACACTAAGGCAAGGTTTAAACTTTCAATACAATTTTCCTGGAAAACCATTAAGGGCACCTGATCGCAGGGCTGTAGCAACAGGGTGGTGAGATTGGCCCCCTCCAAGAGTGCAGGCCCAAAGGGGACGCAAGCAATCGCCATAAAAACAAGAAAGAATCAAGGAGTATACTTTTCCTAGGAAAATAATTTACTGAGTAGAAAACTACTGGGTTTCTGAGCCAGAGATCGTAAACCTTGTACAGAAGAAATTCTAATGACTGTAAGTGACATCTGCCGTGTATGGGAAGCTGCTTACCATTGTGGTGGAGGATTGCGCTGTATATGGTGTGCAACTTTTGCGAATGTCTGGGATATCAAAAACATCCATTTCCCGAGCCAAGGAAGTTAACCGTTTGCGATTAAAATAATAAGACCCAGCCGGGAATCGAACCCGGGTTCTTGAAGCCAAAATGCCAATACACTGGCAACTCAGCCATGGAGCTGGTCACTGCTTGTTATCACCAGGCAAATGCTGGGACTGTACCTTAATTACGGCCACGGCCGCTTCCTTCGAACTCCTAGGCCTTTCCTATCCCATCGTCGCTATAAGACCTATCTGTGTTGATGCGACGTAAAGCCAATGGAAAAAAAAAATGCTTTAACTTCGCGTTCATCATTTCCTAAAATTATTCATAAGAAGTTTAATTCGTGAGATTTGTGAATTATTTATGTGAAAGATAGATAAATAAAGAGAAACGATATTGATAATCATTCATTATTCCTTAACGTAATCTTGATTAGAACTATAATATAGCCCTAATCAAGATTACATAGCAAATTACCCTTTCACCCTAGATGGCCGTACCTTTCACCTTATATGGCCATGCTATTAAGGAATTCTATAGAATATTAACACGAAGAAATACTTGTGTCGAAATGAGAAATCCTATTCTGTCTTTTGTTTTCCTTCACACACGTGATACAGTATTGGAATACAATTTCAAGATCCTTATTTTCCATCAATTTCGCTGCATTTTCGCTCTTAGCTAAAAATAACTAATTTAGCTTTAAATTGGCCTTGTCGCTTCAATTCGCTATAATTTGCGAAAACAAAATAACTAATTTCTTAACGAGAATCATATGATTCATTAAGATATCTCAAAATATTCCTTGTCGCGCTTATCGGAAAAGAAGAGCTGACTAAGGGAGGTCCAATAGAATAGATGAAAGTGATGATCCTGCCACAAATAAGTCGAAGCAATGCTAGGACTCAGCTAAAGTGCTCCGTGATTGCCAACCCACGCTTCCAAGTTGAGAACCCTTGGGGACCCTTTTAGTAACCTTTTACGAGAGGCAGTGGATACAGTGGGTTTCATTCTACCAGTAGGGGAGGGGTCGGGTATGAAGTCATATGAACCTTCGTAGCGAGTGTTTACGACTGAATCCCCTTCCTGAGGTCAACCTCATCAGAGGAGTTAATGAGATGAAATGAATGACGTGATGTATGACAGCAGGAAGGGAGAGGGTGAAACCCAGCACCGACACATAGTGCACTCCTGTAGAATAGCACAATGAGGTCTACTCAAAGCTTAACGTCTCCATCTGATGGACGAATCACCATCAACAGCGTTATCGGCCCTCACTCCTTATGGACACTAGAATTGAATCTACGCTTTTGGCACGCAACCTAGTGATTATAAATTGTATACCACCACCTCTCGTACCCTGCCGGCCAACATTTTGATGGTGAAAATTTCGACCAACGGGACTCAAATCAGCTCACCACGCTGTCAGACCACATAGACTTGGCACCTAAATGATCATGGCTAACAGGCGGGCTCGGTATCAAATCGATGACGCTCATTCAAGATACAACCCCAGCCAAAAAACATATCCATGTAAAAAGTAAAAAAAGGGTAACATATCTTTCCGCAGTAGACACGACAGACACTTTCAGGCTGGCATGATTGTTGCTTTGAACAACATCCACAAACAATTTGGTGGATCCAAAAAAGGAAAGAAGAATTTTCATCCATACTTCCATACTACTTCCGCGTCTGTGGTGTAGTGGTTAATGTGATTAGCTGTCAACTCGATTTCTGGCTCTGCCACCAAATTTGAAAAGTGGTACGAGGGCTGGAACGGGGTCCACTCAGCCTCAGGAGGTCAACTGAGCAGAGGGGAGGGTTCGATTTCCACCTCAGCCATCGTAGAAGTGGTTTTCCGTGGTTTCCCACATCTCCTCCAGGCAAATGCCGGGATGGTACCTAACTTAAGGCCATGGACGCTTTCTTCTCTCTTCCTTGTCTATCCCTTCCAATCTTGACATTCCCCTCAAAGCCCCTGTTCAGCATAGCAGGTGAGGCTGCCTGGGCGAGGTAATGGTCTTCTTCCCCAGTTGTATCACCGACGTTCCACGGCACTGTCCATAAGGCGGTAGAGGTGGGATACCTCTCTGAGTCGGAGGGAAAAACCAAGTCTGGGCGGCAAACACATTAAGAAAGAAGTAAGATTTTCATACTACTATTAATAGGACTGGGTTAAGAAATTCTGCAGGTTTTTGATATAACACCAGAACCAAGGGATAAGTTTTGAAATTATGCTAAGCAAAATTCGTCCATCGCCCTGATCCAAGGAGCTCCCGGGTCGGGTTGTGGATCATTGACCTCCATCCAATTCTCGCATCTCGCTGGAGACACAAGAGATGCATATCGCTTAAGGGGGAGAGGGTACTTCTTAGATCTTAGTTCTGATTAGGGACCGGATTGTGATGACGTAATAAATTTCGACATATGACATATAAATGGACTTAAAAATCCTAAAAAATGACTTAAAATGAGCGAGAAATTATCCAAAAAATATGAAGGAAAGTATATATTTATAAAAAATAGAAAGTATGGGTACTACCCATCTTAGCTTTAACTCCTAATGCAGTGAATACAATTATTAATGGGCCACCAAAATAATAATAATAATAATAATAATAATAATAATAATAATAATAATAATAATAATCAGTCACTACCGATCTGCATTAACGGCAGTCGCCCAGGTGGCAGATTCCCTATCTGTTGTTTTCCTAGCCTTTTCTTAAATGATTGCAAAGAAATTGAAAATTTATTGAACATCTCCCTTGGTAAATTATTCCAATACCTAACTCCCCTTCTTATAAACGAATATACTATTTGCCCCAATTTGTCCCCTTGAGTTCTAACATTATCTTCATATTGTGATCTTTTCTACTTTGAAAGACACCAATCAAACTTATTCGTCTACTAATGTCATACCACATCATCTCTCCACTGACAGCTCGGAGAACATACCAATCGAGCAGCTCGTCTCCTTTCTCTCAGGTCTTCCCTGCCCAAACTTTGCAACATTTTTGTAACGCTACTCTTTTGTCGGAAATCGCCCAGAACAAATCAAGCTGCTTTTCTTTGGACTTTTTCCATTTCTTGAATGAAGTAATCTCGGTTAGTGTCCCGTAATAATAATAATAATAATAACAATAATAATAATAATAATAATAATAATAATAATAATAATAATAGTAATAATAATAGATACAGAAACATCCGAGAAAATCATATTTCAGTCCTTTTTGAAAATGCGGTTCTTACAAGCAAAATAACTGAGCATCTACAGTATATTTCAACAGGGACACTGGCTGTCAATTAAGCAATACGTGGTTGCCAGCCATTAAGGATTTCCCTGTCCTTTCACTATCGTTATTTTGTTTCGGTGTTTTCCAAATTCGTGCGTTCCTCATCACCAGATGTTTCATTCCAGGCTTGTGTCAGAGGCATATTTTTATATGTCTGAACACGAGTTACAACCCCCTCTCAGACCTATTCTAATGGTGCCGTCACCTTCCGCTTCGAATGCTAGCGCTGTACCGCGTACGGTGAGCCATCTGGTGACGAATGAACGTACCACTTACACTTCTGTTACTAACGTCTAAATTCAAACCTTCATTATTGTAGAAGTCTTCCTCGTGAACAGTCGATATTTCTTTTTTCTGAAGACGCGGAGCTAAATTCTCTGCGAAATGTAAAGAATTTCACCTTGCTTCCTTGACGCGGCCTAAGCCTAAGGGATGATTCATACTATGGGTACGCTCACGCCACGGTCGCGGTCCAGTCAGATATTATTGAAAACTGATTTGATGGGAACTGTACACACTAGCGATCACAGTACGGTCACGGTACGAGCACGAACAAGCAACGATCTTCCCAAAGAATATTTGACCGGAGCGTGATCGTACCGTTCCGTGAGCGGACCGGCAGTGTGAATACACCACGTGCAAGCAACACATATGCGAGCGTACAGTAGTGCCTGCGCTTTTCAGTCCCCACCCCAGCTTCTGCCTTGGAGTTATGGCTTCTCTAATTGTTGAGTTCTTTTTCTGAAGTTCAGGAGCAATTTTTTACAGGATCATCTCGCAGGTATCGATGTTCATTCTAAAGTACTGTAAACATTTACTTTCATCGTCCATCAAATGAGGAAAGAGAGTATAATATTCCCCTTCATTTTTCCTACTTGGATGTATCCAACATGTCCTCCTTTTACATTTTTTGTTCACATTTTTTTCTTTCTTCTGCTTCATCATCATCCAGCGCAATCGCAATCATTGCCAAGTCTCTCGTAGAGAACTCGCCTGATATTGTACAGCAACAATGGCCTGATCTCAACTGATTGGTCAAGACCGGAGCTTACCCTTAGACTGCTCGTCCTAATGTGAATACCTACTGTTTGTAGTCGGACTGTGACCGTGGCGTGAACAAACCGTGATCGTACACATAGTGTGAATCATCCCTAAAAGCCCATGTCACGTCTACTGTATATGTCATCATTATTAGGATATTATGCAATCCCTGCCGTCCACTGATATCCTGGATACCACGTGCTTGTCGCTACCCACGTGCTCCCGAAAGGCGAATATTTTATCTGCTACCCTTTTCACTTCACATATTTCTCATAAAGATAGCTGACTACGTAGAAAAGTTTACTCGCCGAACTGTGAAACAAGTTTCTTTCAGTGGACAGCTTTAGATATTATGTTTATCATTGGCATTCTAACACTCGAATAAATAAAACTCGCACAGTGTGTAACGAAACTAAGAGACACGTGTGTGTACGTTGATACTCGGGCATGTCAACAACCTGACTGAAATGTGTATTCGTACCTCGTCGTCGTTGGCTTACCTCGTTTCCGAGTAATTAATTTCCTCCAATAAATTCACTTCTGTCTGTGGGTGTGCTTTCGATGGTTGAACAGACCAATTCTAGCATGGAATAAGCGTCCACACCGATTGCACAGAATTGTTGGAGGAGGGCGTGGTTGTGTTAGACAGAGTTTTCGTGCTTCTCTCCTGGCCTCTTCACATCTGAGTCGTTCTCCTTCAAACAGATTGACAGCAGCAGGGATGGTCCGGCGCCAAACTGAACGGTCTTAAGCAAACGTGTCCCAGGTTTGTGGATTGAGACCTGTCATCTTCATAGTGTGCTTAAACTGGTCCTTGTAGCGCCACATGGGGGCTCCACTAGGTCTGTTGTCGGAAAAAAGTTCACCATACAGGATTTGGCGTGGAAAGCTGGTATCACTCATCCGACAGGCATGGCCAGTCCATCAAAGGTGATGATCAATGATGGACGATTCTATGCTCTTGGCAATGTTAGTTGATCTTAAAGGATGGATCGAAGATTTTGTTGGTGAAAGCGCTCAAGCTCTTTCAAGTCACGTCGTTAAAGGGTCCAAGTTTCACAGTTCGTACCTATTAAGGTGCAAAATATCTCCCTTTTTATTTCAAGCCTGTCCAGATTAGAAGCAATATGTCTCGTCGCTCTCTAGGGATGTAGACTTACAAAAATAAGGATACATGTTGTGGAGGGTTACTTTATTTCGCAGTTTTCGGAGTGGGTACGAGTGAGCCTTTTGATATCGAGTAGTCTCGTTTATCGATATCTCCAACGATATTCAAATATGTTGATTATTATGTGTAAATTCCCCAAAATGACTAAATAATAACGTATAATATAGAAAAATGGCTTAAGAACGAAACTACGAATTGCTGAAACGGACACACCATTCGTTGTGCAGTTCGTTTGAGACGGTAATTTTTATGACCACAGAACACGTATGAGCTCGCAGAGATTGACCAAACAGATCTTTTCCTATTTTGTAAACAAGAAAACCAAGGGACCCTGGTTCACGGAAGTTAAAAAAGACCTTCAAGGAATAGGGACCACGTAATAAGGCACCTAGGAACGTGTTACTCTCCAGAAGAAAGTTCGAGCAAACCAGCGGTTCGGAAAAAAAAAAAAAAAAAAAAAAAAAAACGAAGTTGAAAACAGGCAAGAAATGCACTGATGAAAGAAAAGAAGCTCACAGAAAACGAATACGGGAATAGTGGGAAATAATTAAAGTTCAAGGTTGCAAACGGTTGAAATAACGTAGTCTACAGCCGGCCGAAACGAGGTAGAAGAAGAATATCTGGAAATGACGAAGTAATGAGGAAAAATAGAAAAAAAATGACCTTAAAGTAAAAATAGCAAACATAGACGAAAAATGACTTAATAAATATGCATGTCTGTAACCAGGGAGCGATGATCAGGATTTATGTCCGACCCCTGGTTCTGATTTATTCATAGAGTATTATTACGATAGACTCGCCACACCCAAAGGTATTTTATATCTAACTACCAGGTTTAAATGAGGCCACTCCTGGAGAACAGACGCTGTCTGAAGGGTTTCAGCGCCTTTTCCTCCACTGGCGGACCAGCGCCCAACTAAAGGAGCGCCTCCACCCGAAGCCGTTGGTTGCTTTATAGAGTCGGGTTATTTTCCGCCGCCCAACACTCGGCGTTGAGTTGCTGCCAGTACGTCCTACTCCACCCCATAGAAGGTAACTCCCACGACAAAAAACTATCTGGATTATATATTAACGTGTTCATAGATGTAATATTGTGACCGTATCGGTCATACACATAATTAATTATAAATTGGTTTATGTAGTGGAAACTTTTGTCAAGCACCTTTGTCCATGCCAGCGTCAAGTTGCATGAGATTGCACAAAACCTCCGACTTAGTGGTGCAAACACGAATCCGTCATAGCTGGAGAAATCCCCAGAAAAGAGAACGAGCTATGAAAAATGACAAGGAAGGAAAATATATAGTAATAACTCCGCCCACTAAAAATGGCCGAAACACGGTAATGCCAACGTGCAAGCTTGATGTGTATTGTAACATTTCGAGATAAGCATATCAATTAGTAAGGAAATCCTCGGTATGTCATATGTTTTTATAGTAGTCAAAGATCAAGGCACGAATACCATTGAGACATATGCTGGTAACCGAAATGTAAGGGACACCCAATGGAATTCTCGTTCTTGGGGAGAACTATATCGCGGACAGCAGTACAGGCAAAAGGGGTATAATAGAGATCGTAGTGCCTATTCTAGGTGGCCACACCAGAATGATCAGAATTTCAGTAAGCAGAAAGAATACTACCGACGAGATTTCAAAGATAGAAAGAGAGAGTCGCAGCAATACGTTAGAGACTTAAATGTATCGAGACCAGGGAAAGACATATGGGAACAACCAATACGGCGGCTGACTCAAACGGCGGAATGCCAAGGAGCCGAGAGCCTCGCGTTACAAAACCAAAAAGCCAATCAAAATAGATTAAATCCTCCTGCCCCTGAATATGAGGCTAACGAGGAAATTCATCCTAAGACAAAGCGCGACTGCTAAGCGAGGAGATATCCGACGTTTCGGAGGCTATCAACCCTCAAACTTATCCATGGACAACAGTAACGATCGACACGTGGATGGTACAGCCGGACCAGAATTAAGAAGAAGAAGAATAATAAGACGAAGAAGAAGAAGAAGAAGAAGAAGGGGAGGACCAAGATCCACTGGACGAAGAAGATGAGAATCTTGACGAAGCAGAGGTCCAGATGATAAGAATTGAACACCAGGAGGACGAGGGCATCCAATGGTGTGAAGGTTGTGAAGAGTTAAAACAACGACGAGAAAGTATGGCGTGGATGGTATGGTTGAAATAAATATGTTTCACTTATGGTAATAGCGGCTGCGTATTTAATTTGATTTATTGGGAAAAATTCTCAGACACATTTATTTTATCTAGAAGTACCGTATCATAGTTTAGTACTTAATATGGAAGGTATCTAAAATAACGTTCTGTAATGCCTGACCGGGCGAGTTGGCCGTGCGGTTAGGGGCCCGCGACTGTGAGCTTGCATCCGGGAGATAATGGGTTCGAGTCCCACTGTCGGCAGCCCTGAAGATGGTTTTCCGTGGTTTCCCATTGTCACACTAGGCAAGTGCTGGGGCTGTACTTTATGGCCGCTTCCTTCCAACTCCTAGGCCTTTCCTATCCCATAGTCGCCATAAGACCTATCCGTGTCGGTGCGACGTAAAGCCATTTGCAAAAAATGTAATGCCTGAAGGAAATATACATCTAGGCTGAAATGTTGTTGGCAGCTATAACTAATCGTAGCTGATTAGTGTCAGGGAATCAAGGATTTCTTAACCTCCTTAAGTTAAAAATTCCGCACGTGCAGGCGAAGAAAACAACTAGTGGAACCGGTGGAGATGCAGTCGGAGCTGGAAAACTGGTATCAGTCTTAGTTTATACAAGCTACCTGTGGTACGATCAATCATATTCAGCGCTTACTACTCTGATAACCATCCGGGTGATTCAGACAAATGCAACGTTGATTTTTGAACTTTTATGATGCAACTACAGCAGTATATTTTTAGCGAGGAGTGTTAACGTCGTGTTTCTTCTTCTTCTTCTTCTTCTTCTTCTTCTTCTTCTTCTTCTTCTTCTTCTTTGCAGAGTATGGTTGTGCATTTTATACTAGGTATTATGACAGATATAATTCTGCATCGGACATCCAGAACATTCCGTAATTTGTTAAAGAGGTATAAACAATTTGGGGTCAAAGATTACACCTTTAATTTGTTTTACTTAACAGAACAATATTTTCCTCTTTAACCATTTATAGGCCAATACTACGGGATACATTGATAAATACTGAAGCATGAAACATCCGCATTCTACGAGAGATAAAAGGATCACGTTTAAAGAATGAAACAATGTTTAAATTTGACTGTTAGTGGGTGGTATGCTAAGTAGAAATGTTTTTACTGACATTTAATGCCTACTTGGTGTTTAAGTCTATACGTATTTTACTCAGTGTTCTAGTACACTGTTACTTGAATTACATACTGCTTGATAATATTGTTCAGAAAACAACTAACCTTCTGCTGTTGCACGAGGAATCTTTCATCAGCATGGAGTGGTAAATATTTTTACCGCTTCCTTTCAGCACGTGATCTCTATGGTGGTGAAGCAGCATTATTCAAAATGTGGCAATTCTTACCAGATAATGTTAATAATAGCTATAATCTACTAGAATGCTCAACACAAATGTGTTTATTCGAATAATTTAAACTTTAACGTCAAGTGGTAAATAGGTATACTTACCAGTAACCTCGAAGGTTTAAAACCAATTATCCGCACTACTTCAGAGTACGTCTGTGAATTTTTATGTAGTGTATATCGCTTGCTATGTTCCGTTCTATCATATACTGGCTCAGTTTTGCGTGACTTTCATTTTACACATGATCTTCTTTATATTTCAAAATCTATTGAAGGTATTTGTGTGAAAGTCTGCCTATTTAATCAATCAATATCAATCAATCAATACTGATCTGCATTTAGGGCAGTCGCCCAGGTGGCAGATTTCCTATCTGTTGTTTTCCTAGCCTTTTCCTAAATGATTTCAAAGACATTGGAAATTTATTGAACGTCTCCCTTGGTAAGTTATTCCAATCCCTAACTCCCCTTCCTATAAATGAATATTTGCCCCAGTTTGTCCCCTTGAATTCCAACTTTATCTTCATATTGTGATCTTTCCTACTTTTATAAACGCCACTCAAACTTATTCGTCTACTAATGTCATTCCACGCCATCTCTCCGCTGACAGCTCGGAACATACCACTTAGTCGAGCAGCTCTTCTTCTTTCTCTCAATTCTTCCCAGCCCAAACATTGCAACATTTTTGTAACGCTACTCTTTTGTCGGAAATCACCCAGAACAAATCGAGCTGCTTTTCTTTGGATTTTTTCCAGTTCTTGAATCAGGTAATCCTGGTGAGGGTCCCATACACTGGAACCATACTCTAGTTGGGGTCTTACCAGAGACTTATATGCACTCTCCTTTACATCCTTACTACAACCCCTAAACACCCTCATAACCATGTGCAGAAATCTGTACCCTTTATTTACAATCCCATTTATGTGATTATCCCAATGAAGATCTTTCCTTATTTTAACACCTAGATACTTACAATGATCCCCAAAAGTACTTTCACCCCATCAACGCAGTAATTAAAACTGAGAGGACTTTTCCTATTTGTGAATGAAAGGCATGCTCTAGAATCTTTTATTTTACACAAGTCATATTAAAATATTTAGTGTGTGTCTACCCCCTAGTCCCTTTTCTTGCATTCGGGAGATAGTGGGTTTGAACCCCACTGTTGGCAGCCCTGAAGATGCTTTTCCGTAGTTTACCCTTTTCAGACCAGGCGAATGCTGGGACTGTACCTTAATTAAGGCCACGGCCGATTTCTTTCCACTCCTAGTCCTTTCCTGTCCCATAGTCTGCATAATATCTATCTGTGTCGGTGCGACAGAAAGCCGAGATGAATTTACATTACATATTTTTACGGCCGCATGCCCTTACTCAGTTGAGGATCTAAACGGAGATGAAATGAATGATGGAGAATGATCTTGGATAAGGAGGTGGAAGGAATCGGCTGTGGCCTATAAATAGGAAATGTCCTGGCATTTTCATGGAAGTGAAAATGAGAAACCACAGAAAACCATTAGAAGAAAACACTTGGCACCACAGCAAGTAGGCCAACGCAACGGTGACACTTGCTGAAACCCACGGTGTGTTTGTGTTTTATTCTGAAATGAAATTTCGTGTGGCCTCTGGAGAGACCTGGTGCGGACATTTTGATATGACGCCCGCAGGAGACTTGCGCGTCGTAATGAGGATGAAATGATGATGAAGGTGGCACATACACCCAGTCCCCGTGCCAGGGGAATTAACCAACTATGGTTTAAATTTCCGACCCTGCTGGGAATCGAACCCGGGACGCCGAAGGCCAGCACGCTAACCATTAAGCCATGGAGCCGGACTGTCTTATACCGATTTCTAGTCATCGGTAGCTGCTAGGCGATCGGCCACTTACGGAAATGTTCGTGGTCTCACACTGCAACGCAAACTTTCTTCGACTGATGCTCTCAAGCCGGTCTTAAGCCACGTGTAGATTTAGCAACAGCGCCTCACAAACTCCACTTGAAATTCGCTCGTGAAGCGATGTGATTGGCTAACTTCAGCAGCTGATAAAATGACAACGACGCGAGATATCGAATTATAGGGCTTTTGGTTCCAATCTGTAGCTAGCTTCAGGTAGTTTCAGTCTCTTTTTCTAGATGACGCTGGAGGTCATTCATAACGTGTAAATAGTTATATACAGGTTCTGTAGATGGCACGCAAGTAAGCATGAAATGAGCGGTGTTAATAATTAAAGGCAGTTTGTCTCGAAGTGAAGTATTTAAAGTATTTCAAGTCTGACCTCAATCAGTGGGCCCTTCTCACAAATTACTTAGTCATAAAATGTCAAGCATTGTGGAGATAATATTGCTGGATTGCATCGAATTCGACTTTACCCAATCGATTAACCTTGTTCGAACTTATATCGATTTTAATCGATAGTTCCCATGATGCTACAGTATTTGTGTTGTTTGAATTCCAAGTGCTCATGTGCTTGTGATGTAAACTTTAGTTCCTTGTGCTTGTTTATTTGAAATATATCTTCGCCAGTCCTCCTGAAATCCTGTATTTCCTGTTTGAGTACACATCAGGGGCTGAATGGTTCTATTAATGTAGTTCTATATGTTTCCTGTCTCAGTGCATTTAATTCTGTTATTTTTATTTTCATGTGGTACTTGGATATTGATGTGATACCCCATTCTCTTGCATATGGTGTGCTCTGCTGTCTTGCTTTCGAAGGGATTTCTTATTTGTTATAATACCAGCTTTGTCTTAATGTGTCAATCATTCATTTGAAGTTAAAGCTGCTTTGAGGTGTGAGGTTATGTTCTCAGTAACATAGTATGCCATACGAACTAGGGGTATCAGATCATTATTTACAACGTAGTGTAAGTACTTGGAAATAAAAATATATGAATTACAATGCATTGGGCATGGAAGTAGTAGAACTGCATTATTATCGCCGTTTGGGGGGCGGGGGGGGGGGGTGCGAGGGGCAGGGAAAGGAAGGGGGAGGAGCCGTAAGCATACCCGGATATGCGTCACTGCGCCGGATGTTAATTCTCCGCGCTATCTGTTGATAGTAATACTAAGGTATTGCACCAGAATGCACACTGTGGCGCTATCTCGGAAAAGAGACCAAAACTACTAGCGCCAAGTGGCTTGGAACCGAAATTTATCATTGAGTTTCATCTCTATTCTATTCTATCCTCTTTGGTCTTCACGCTCCAGGACACTGCCCTTGAGGAAGTAGAGGTGGGATTTCTCTCTGAAGCCAAGGAGGAAAACCAACCCTGGATGCTAAAATGATTAAATACATAACTAAATAGAGCTAGTTCTTTCTAATTAGATCAAGTCCTAAATGAACTGAATATTTCAGCCTGGAAGTATTTTTGAATCAACTGTGATGAAGAGCTTTTACTAGTTCTCTTCTTCTGACTGTAAGCCATTTACTTGTCGCATTAAAACTTTATTATACTAGTTTAATAATTCATATACAGCGGACATCACGCCCTTGTCTCATTATAGACTTTATGAGGTAAAGTATATTTTTTGTACTTACTGGCATGGGCACATATTTCTCCTGAGCCTGCGGCCTCGCTTCGGCAATGAGGAGTACCGCCGCGGTTATGAAGACCACAGCCAAGAATTTCATCATGCTGCTTGTTTCTGAGGACAAAAAATGAAATTATATAATGAGTTGTATGAGTTATGATGACAGGATATCGCCTTCAACATAGAAAGAAAAAGGAATATGTCCAAACAGGAATGTCAGATATTTCGAGTTAATTGGCCGTGCGGTTTGGGCCGCGCAGCTGTGAGTTTGCATTCGAGAGATAGTGGTTTCGAACTCCACTGTCGACAGACCTCAAGATGGTTTTCAGTGGTTTTCCATTTTCACACCAGGTAAATACTGGGGTTGTACCTTTTTTAAGTCCACGGCACTTTCTTTCTACTCCTAGCACTATCCTACGCTATCGTCGCCATAACACCTATAGAAATAAAAATATATTTAAAGTTAATTACAAGTAGGACCAGAGGTCCCTTTGGCTGTAACTAACTGCCACTTTAACTTAAATGTATCACCAAACATACAAAATCTAATAAAAAAATGCATAAAAAGCGTAGGATACATTTTCCTACTGAGGATATAAGAATAAGATTAAAAACTAAACATCTAGGAGATTACAATAATACTTTTAACATTTCATAAACATACACTATACTAACAAGAAATAGAAGACTTCATAAACATACACTTTACTAACAAGGAAGAGAAGACGAAACAGAAACCTAAGAATTTTAAAGCCAAGGATGAATTAAGAGTAAAACTGAGCATCTAGAATGTATCTAGGGATTATGATATTTCGTACTATTTAATTAATTTGGTGAAAATTCATTTACATGGCTTAATAAGTGGAAAGATAGCGGTATTTAAGATAATTTTTCTGAGTTCCAACACTACTTTGCTGTATTTCATACAGTTCTAGATCGTTGTGTAATTGAGTGGCAGTGACAATGAACGACTTACTGCACTTTACCGTACAATGCTGTGGAACCTGAAGAGTGTTAGCTGTAAACCTATTGTCCCGATCATGCACTTGACTCATCTGAACAAAGGACTTGATCAAATATGAGGGAGATTAGATTTTAAAATCCTCAGAAGTAAACAAGCAGCTGAGTATGATCGTCTATCCCTGAGTTTCAACCACTCTGCGGCTTTGTAGTAAGATGTTACGTGACAGTCTCTACGAATATTGAAGACGTATCGAACACAGGCATTCTGAATACGCTGGAATTTGCTATTATATTTCTCGGAGATATCGCTGTAAATTACAGCGTCGTAATCTAAAATAGGAAATACCATAGTCTGGATCAACATCTTTCTCACCGAGAAAAGAAGATACGGCAAGTTTCGTCGAAACTGATGCAATATGCCAGACACTTTCTTGACCAAGTGTTATCCATTAGAATACCTAAATTCTTAACACATTCCTGATACTTGACTACAGAACCGTTTACAATTACTGGAGGAATGTCCCTGTTGAAAAGATTTGATAAGTTTCTTCGATATCCTAGAAAAATAGCTAAGGTTTTGTTTTCATTTAATAGTAAATTATGAGTTAGTGTATATTGATGTAGTCTTTCTATATCTAGATTCATTTTACTAATACTTTCGACAACACGATTCACAGGAAAATGGTAATAGATCTGTAAATCATCGGCATACATATGATGTCTCGTGTGGCGTAAATCTGCAGGCAGATCGTTTATATACAGCGAAAACAAAACGGGACCCAACACTGAACCATGAGGGACGCCAGAATGTACACTAAACCACTTGGAAAAAATTTGTTTGTCAAATACTACACGCTGAGATCTCCCTTTCAAGAACGATTCAAACCAAGAGAGAGCTGATAGAGATATGCCCACCGGGCGAGTTGGCCGTGCGAGTAGAGGCGCGCGACTGTGAGCTTGCATCCGGGAGATAGTAGGTTCGAATCCCACTACCGGCAGCCCTGAAGATGGTTTTCCGTGGTTTCCCATTTTCACACCAGGCAAATGCTGGGGCTGTACCTTAATTAAGGCCACGGCCGCTTCCTTCCAACTCCTAGGCCTTTCCCATCCCATCGACGCCATAAGACCTATCTGTGTCGGTGCGACGTAAAGCCCCAAGAAAAAAAAGAGATATGCCCATTGTATGTAATTTAGTCAGAAGGAGGTCATGATGAACTCTATCAAATGCCTTGCTTAAATCGAATAGTACCAGAAGTGTTAGTTCCTTTCTGTCCATTGCAAACTTGATATCATCGATGACTTTGAGAAGTGCCGTCGTAGTGCTATGGCCTGTTCGAAAACTAGACTGAAATGTGTTAAGAATAGAATGAGTATTTAAATACGAAGTGAGTTGTTGGTATACAATCCTTTCTAATCCTTTACCTAATATTGACAAAATACTGATTGGTCTGAAATCATCAAATTTTTTAGGAGAAGGAACTTTAGGTACAGGTCTGACATTGACCATTTTCCATACAGCTGGAAAGACTCCTGATTGTAAACAGAAATGATACAGGTGAGCTATAACCGGAGTGATTATATCCAAACAGTTCATTAGGAGGCGTTGTGAGATACCATCTGGTCCAACAGCCTTGGTATTCATGCTCTTAAATACTTTGACTACATCCTCTGGGTAAATGTATGAAAAGTGAAAGAGATCATGTTGAGGTACATTTGTGTTCATGTAACTATGAATAATTTCGGATATTCTGTGAGAATTGTTCACTGGTGAGATTTTTAAGAAATAATCATTTTGCAATTCTGCAGATATGAATGAGGAAGTATGTTGTGAATTTTTCTTAGCAATACCTAGTGATTTTATAGTTCCCCAGAGAGCAGACGGAGTTGATCTCTTACTGAACAAAGAATGCATGTGTTTGACTTTAGCATCACGGATCGCGAGTTTGGTTTTATTACGCAAGATGTGAAAGGTTTCAAAGTCTTCAGGTTTCCTGGTTTTGATGTGCTTTATTTTTGCCTTGTCCCGCGCAGATATTAATTTCTTAATCGTAGACGTTATTCACGGGTTAGATGGGTGTTTGGCTCGAATTAGTTTTAATGGGGCATGCTTGTCGTACAACGCGGAAATTAAAATTATTAAATTTGATGACTTTGTCATCGATATTACGCTGAGAAAATACTTCATACCAGGGAGCAGAAATTACGTCTTTTCGAAAATCTTCAGGATTAAAACTGCGGAAATCCCTAAATGTGATCCATTTTCTTTCATATTTGGGTGTTGATACGAGAAGACAGCATATAGCAGGGCTGGCCACGCGAGGCTCGCGAGCCGCATGCGGCTCTTCAGTCAGTCTCGTGCGGCTCTTGACACCAAGCTTAGAGTAATTTATGTAATTAATGGAAACTAACAAAATCTCTGCGGCCGGCGGCAGTCAGTGGCAGCGATGTGCGACTTAACGTTATTTAATGATTTGAGATCAATTAAACCTTCATTTTCATTCCTGGAAAATACTATTGCTGTTGATGTTGTGGGCGATGGCTGTTCTGTTTCATCACAAATAACAATGGATACAGCAGCTGTAGAGTTGGAGCTACTAGAACTGCAAGAGTACGAAGGAGTAAAAGGACTCAAACGAAGTGGCGTTTCTACCATATACTTTTGGAAGAATGCTCCAGAAGAAAAATACCCACTAACAAACGAGTGTGCTAAGAGACTTATCTCAATCTTTGGGACTACATGTGTGTGTGAATCACTGTATTCAACGCTTAAATTCATTAAATCTAAATATCGATCTTAACTAACTGATGAACATTTAAGTTAGCTTGTGCGAACTGGGCTTACCAATTATCAGCCAGATTTCAAAAAACTAACAGCAAAAATGAACACTCAGAAAAGCCCTTGGAGGGGTGGAAGGTAAAGGCTTCCACTATCCGCAACCTTGGGACTTGATGGGGTAGAATGGTTAGCTCTACGCCCGGCCGCCTTTGTCCCCAGGAATTAACCTGGTACTCATTTTTGGTGTAGGCTGAGTGAACCTCAGGGCCATGTGCCCCTCCGAAAGTGGAAATCTCGTTTTGTTAAATTTTACGACTTTCTGACGGGGATTCGAACTCACGTCCTTCTGGGCGAACCGAGCACGTCTTTACCGCCTCGGCCAGGCAGCCTCTTAGCGTTCTGAGTAGTGTAGAAAATAAAAGTTCCTTCATTTGTTACAAAACGAAAAACGTCTCTTCATTTTATAATCCATTTTCTAAACATGCTCCCAGTTTTGTCTCCTAAATTTGCGGCTCCCAAAATTAAGGTTAGTGGCCACCCCTGGCATATAGCATATCATGTCCAGAAAATCCACTCGCTGGGGTCTGCCAAGATTTAAGAAGGGTATCATTACAATTTGAAGCTATGGTATCGAGATTAGAATGACAATATGCAGTGTGGTATGTGTCACAAATGGTATTCTAGTCAAACTGCATGAGTCAAGTGCATCATCGATTACTACAGTTTCCGACGGCCCTGATTCAAAATGCCCATTCATATCACCTGCAAGTATAACATATTTATAATGAAAACATTAATTATACATCGCCTCTACAAACGACTCCATGAAACCCATTTTAGGAGGACGGTAGATGCATGAAAATAATACTTTACCCATAGGTAATTCATGTTCTAGGAAAATTATACTCTGGCTTACGCCAATATTCTGCAGGGGAGATGTGAACTATTTTACATTTTATGTTGCTCTTCACGTACACAGCCACTCCTCCTCCTCTCTTGCCAAATCTATCGTTTCTACATAAATTAAAGCCAGGAATGTTAATCTCTGAGTCAGGAATGAACTCCTTGAAAAAGCAATAACATTCATATTTGAATCAACAAAGCAGTCAAAAAACTCATCGAAATGTACCTTATCAACTAATGACTGTGCATTTAAGTGAATTATTTTCAAATCAGAGGGATAGATTTCTGATAGATCTTCAATGATTTTGTGGATTTCAGAAGACTTAAGTTTAGAAGACATGCATGAATTTGGATGGTTACATAATTCCAGAAAATGAATATTCAATTATAGGTCCTAATAAAATTACATACAGTTTTAGATTACGTGAAGCAAAGTAGAGAAGAGAATACTGAATAGAACATACTATTTTAACTTCAACGAGGAGATATCTTTTTAAGTTCAACAGTATTTCTCACACGGTGTTTAACACCCCCTTGTAGTACGATAATTGTGCCATCAGAAGTCCACACTTGCTTTTCGCCGAAGATGGAAATTGCCTGTTTCAAAAGATGATGTCTGGTAGAGGTAAGATCTTCACGAATCGTCACCTGGGATCTACGTAACAGCCTCTTCGCACGGAAAACTGCCGATCTCTTGGTGTAGGAGACAAATTTACATATAATAGCCCTTGACTTCCCAGACCCAGGGGCTCCAACCCTATGCGAGCGGTCAATATCTTCCGCACTTAAGGGGACTTTCAATTTTTGGGCCACATTGAGCACTAAGTGAGTTGTATCCTCACCAAATTTCTCGGGCAACCCAAAAATTCGAATACCGTTTCGCCTTAGGTATTGTTCAATTTTGTCCATTTTATAATTCAATAAAGACTTTAACTCCAGAATTTCATTTTCACGAGCTTTTAACTCATTTCTTAAATCGCTGATAACTTTAGAATTGAAATCTATTGTTTCGTTTAGTTCTTCACAAACTTTTTGTGCGAGAACTGTTACCAAGGGTTGAAGAAAGTCGCTATTTTGTAATAAGTTCCCCACTATACCTTGCAACAGGGTCACAATCTTGTATTCAGTTAAATTAGTGTTACCTGTGATGTAGGAGGGCTCTGTGTTCGGCATGTTGGTGTTGCCGCTAGTTGGTGTTGTGAGGGAGAGCTGCTCTTCGAGCATACAAATAGATAGAGGGGGCGCTGCCAGCAGAACGTGGCGCCAAGATACAAATCAGCTGATGTTGGGCACGTATCGTCAATTGCGCGGGCCATCGGTGTAAGCGGGGAGATTTCAAGGATTCATTGTCGACAAACCAGACCTTTTCTATGCAATTTTGATGTGTTACAAACATAAAAAAACACGTATTTTCGTTTATGTGATAAGTGAATTACACCAGTCTGAAAGAATATAGCAAAAATAGTCACTTCTTGCTCTGCTTATAATTGCAGTCAGAGATTTGAAAAGGGGAGTAAGATATCTTTTCACGGGTAAAGATTAAAATCTGTAACTGAAAAGACACTGTCTTGATTTCGTACAGTATCTAGGCTGCCAGGGAAAACGAGTATAAGTCAGAAAATGACTTGTACTCTTCTCCCATACATAGATATTAACATGTTTACTTGTACCGTTGGGACCAAATGAAATATTAGGCCTTGGTACATATAGTTTAGTTATGACTTATAACTACATCGTGGACATATCTTACTTTGAACTTTTTTGACATAATCGTTTTACTTGGTAGCCTAAATTTATTTCTGGACCTCACAGCACAGTCGTAAGTCGAGCACCCTGACTACGCGGCTGAGCCGGATTTCCGGACATAGAAAGTTCTAATTCCGGTGCTAACTGGCCATCCTTAGAGTAGTGGTTTTCCAATACTCCTTCCAGGAAAATACCAGGATGGTACCTTGTTTAAAGCCCCCCCCCCCCCACCAACCTACCTGAATCCTAGACCTTAAAAACTAGTTACACACACTAGGTTATCAGACAAATTCAACAAACACCTGAGGATGAGGGGATGATGGCCAATATGTCCCAAGCCACTCAAATGAAGTAACATCATCATTTATTTAATGTAAGGTATAAATGTTTGGGGAGGGGGAATAATATTGGGTTATTGTGGGATACATTGCTGGATATCACCCTCTAAGCATAACTGATTATGTTATTAACTTATTTCAGTTTCCCTTCAGACCGCAAATTGCTGAAGAAATGGGTCATGAATATGAACATAGAGGGTTTTCAACCATCAAAATTGAGTAAACTTTGTTCAAAGCATTTTGAACCTAGCTGCTTCGACAAAGAGAGGTTTGGCCATCCATTTCCTCTGAAAGGATCAGTTCCAACTGTTTTTGAATTTCCAGAACACCTGAACAAACATTCCAGGCATCGTAAGCCACCTAAAAGTCGAAACACCCCTTGCACTTCATCTTTACTTCCAGTAATTGAAAGTAATGATAACTGAGCAGCATGCTCCATCCACTGAAAACATTCCCAATACTAGTTCTAACATTCCTGGCAAATCTAAAAAAAAAGTATTACATTGGTGATTTTGAAGAAAGTGACATGAATTCCCCCAAAAAGGCAAAGAGATGTCTCTTCAATGCACACAGCACAATTTGTTCTCAAAACCTACTGAAACTAAAAACAAGAATTAAGAAAATAAATAATTATTTAAATTCATTGGTGGCTCATTTACAGAAGGAACTAATGATAAATGAAAATGCTGCAGCAATGTTAAAATTCAGTAAAACTCTTTTATATTCACTACATTTGTTTATTTTTCCAGATGTGTGCCACATGCTGAAATTGGTGAGGAATTCTTTGGCTTCTTTTGGCACAATTTTTAACAGTGAAGGTAATGCCATAAAATGGACATATGTAGAAAAACTAGTGGAAATACAACTAGAAGAGGGATTAACACTTGTTACTAAGATTCGTAGTGCCATATTAATTGGGAATCGGAAAAGATGAAAGTCAAATTAGCAGCCCAAACTTTGAGTAACAGTGTGGTTCAGTTACTCAGGTATTTGAAAAATTCAGGGTATGATTTATTTGAAGACTGTGAAGCTACAGCTGAATTTGTAGACATTTTTAATAACTTATTTGACAGTTTGAACAGCAGGAATATATTACAAAAGGTATTTAAGTGTGCATTCTCTCCCAAAACAGAGGTTTTTATAAAGGATTTCCTCAGCAAGGCAGAATCATACATCATGCAGCTATTAAAATCAAGTTCATTAGACTCTTCTGTTCTTCACTCAAGAAAGAAGACTGGATTTCTTGGATTTTTGGTGTGCATTAGAAGTTGCCTTGGCCTCTATAAGTATTTAGTCCTCAGTGAGCAGCATAAATTGAAATACCTGTTATTGTACAAATTCAGTCAGGACCACTTGGAGGTACTGTTCTCTGCCATTAGAAGGAGAGGTGGTGAAATCAATAACCCTACTGCTGCTCAGTTTAAAGCTGCGTACCAAAGATTGCTGGTTCGCCAAGAGGTTAAAGGAGCAGATTCAAGCAACTGCATTGCCTTGGATCAAATTAATATATTGAGTGCATGTAGCTCCGAGCCCAGTTCAGATTTACAGTGTCATGCAATTCTTGCAGTATCACAGGATAGGGTTGCAGATATCCCACTAATTCCAGGTTTTGATCATGACTACTGTACTCATCCAGCATTTGAACAGTTGTCCCCATATGTGAGTGATGTGACATACCGGTATATTGCTGGATTTGGAATGCACTATGCTTGAGTGCTCTGAGGAGTGCCACAGAGAACTACACAGACTACGCTTTAATCAAGGAGAAGATATACTCTGGAGATGAGGGATTAATCGTGCCCTCCTAAGATGTGATAGTGTTGTGTAAGGTGACTGAAAGTGCACTCAGAAATATAAATGTACTAAGGAGCAAAGAAGTTTGTTGAGGTCAGTGAATGGAACCTTGTTTTATTGTATAAAGGACCATTTACTTGAGCAAGAACTTGCACAGAGCCATGAAATTGACTTGGTTAAGTTAATTGTGAAGTGTTATGTCAATTCCAGAATGCGACATGAATGTGCTAAGGAAGAAGAGAAAAGAGACAGGGAAAAAAGTAAGAAGTGTATTGAACAAATAGATATTGTTCAATCATCAGTGATTTAGGACAGTATTGTGAAGACATGCAGTTCTGTGGTTTTCAAAACATTCCTGATCAGCAGCCTGGAGAAGAATGGTGAATAACTTACATGTAAATATTTGTTTCCTGCGTTCTATCATCCATTTGGGTATTAACTGTCTGCAGCTGTTTTGGTGACTTGTAGCCTACATGACTTCCTGTCTTTCATCATATTGTACATTTTAAGGATAGTTTTGTGAATGTTACATCTAATTAGGCTTAACTAACTCAGTTATAGTTTGATATAGCCTGAGTATTTAGAACAGCTGAACAACATTTGGTGTGTGTGTGTGTGTGTGTGCTTTTTCATATCTGATAGTGGCTGATAACCTAGATGTTAGGTTGTTCTATGTGCGTTCATGCATGATAGCGGCTGATAACCTAGATGTTAGGCCCTGTAAAACA